>NW_022900917.1:83452549-83496158 GCF_012274545.1 Fukomys damarensis
AAAAAAAAAAAAGAAAGCCCTGGGTACAATCCCCAGTACCACAATAAACAAACAAACAAGGACCAGGGATTTAGCTCACCGGTTCGGTGGCCTGCCTCACAAGCGCAAGGACCCGAGTTCGATCCCCGGTACCACAAAAAACAAACAAACAAACATGGCTAATATGCTTAAGTATTTAGTGTGAAATATAAATGTAACAAGGATAACAAAGGAATATGCACAAAACAATCAAATGCAACTTTGAGAAATGAAAAACACAATAAATTTACAAAACAAAAATTTGCTTGAAAGGCTTAGCAGTAAACACTATAGAAGAAAAGATCAGTGAACCTAAACACCTAATGATAAAAACTGTTGTAACTGACGCCTGGGGGGAAAAAAAACAAAAAAGAGGAAAACTAAGCCTAGTAACCTATAAAATAGCATCAAGAAGCCAAACATAACTATAACTAGCAATAGAGAAAAAAGAGGAGTGCAAAAGCAATCTAAGGAAGTAATGCCCAAAAGTTTTCCAAATTTGATGAAAAGTATAAACCGATGGAACCAAGACATTCAACAAAACTCAAACTAAGATAAGCATAAAGGAAACAATTCCAAAGCACATTAAATAAAATTGTTGAAAATAAGTGATAAAGAGAAGGTAAATCAATCTAAATTATCAAACTGAAAGTCAAGGAGATAAATCAAAATCCAGAGGAAAAAAGAACAGTATCTTAGCATTATGTGAGAAGAGCAAATAGTCTAGCATGCTGGCAGCTAGCATTTTAATAGGTTAAAAGGAGGGAGAGGGAAGAAATTGAAGAGACATGAATGAGATCAAATCATAAGTTCAAGAATCTCAAAGATCCCAAGTAGAATAATTACCCATCAAATAAAAATTATACACATTTGTAAATGCATCATGTTAAAACGTTTAAAAATCAAATATAAATGTCCATAATATCAAGAGAAAAAGACACATAATATACATGGGAATAAAGAGAAATAATGACAGCAGATTTCACATCAGAAACTATTGATCCAGAAGAAAATAGAGACATTTTTAGCTGAGAGAAAAATTGGAAACCCAGTATTCAATACCAAGAATAAAATATATTTCAAAATAAAAATGACTTCCTGAGATTAAAAAAACAAAGAAAACTTATTGCCATCAGCTCCCTTCCCTTTAAAAATGCTGGAAGTTCTTCACATAGTTGGAAGAGAAAGCTCACAGAAGCTTGGGTCCCCGTGAACAAACAAGATCTCTGGAAATGGTCAAAGTCACAGTAAAAAAAAATGTTTGTCCTATTTAAGTCAACTGTTTACAGCTGCACATGAAATAGTACCAAGAACCAACAAATAGGATAATATCAAATTAAAAGTCTTCTGCACAGCAAAAAAAAAAAAAAAAATAGCAGAGTGAAGAGACAATCTACAAAATGAGAAAAAAAAAGTGCCAGCTATTCCTCAGATAGGACTGATATCTAGAATGCGAAGAATGCAAAAAACATTAGACTCTCCAAAATAAAAGACTCAATCAAAAAATGGGCAGATGAAATGAAGACTCTGCTCAGAAGAAGTGCGACTGGCCAATAAATACATGACGAAATGTTCAACAGCACTGGCCACTAGAAAAATGCAAATTAAAACAACGTGCCAGCTATTCCTCAGATAGGACTGATATCTAGAATGCGAAGAATGCAAAAAACATTAGACTCTCCAAAATAAAAGACTCAATCAAAAAATGGGCAGATGAAATGAAGACTCTGCTCAGAAGAAGTGCGACTGGCCAATAAATACATGACGAAATGTTCAACAGCACTGGCCACTAGAAAAATGCAAATTAAAACAACACTGACTTACCATCATACCCTAGAAAGAATTCCTGTAATCAAGACATCAAATGCTGGTGAGGCTGCAGGGAAAAAAAGGAAACCTTCTACATTGTTGGTGAGAATGTTAACTAGTACAACCACTATGGACATCAATATGGAGATTCCTAAAAAATTAAAACTAGAAATTCCATTTGATCCATCTATTCTCTTTCTAGCTATCTTCCCCGAAGAGTTATAGAAACCATATTACAATGATACATATGTACTCCCATTGATGGCAGCACAACTCATAACAGCTAAATCTTCAAGCAGACTATATGTCCATCAACAGATGAGTAGATAAAAAAATTGTGGTACAATGGACCCTCGAGTTACAACCAACCTGACATACAAATAATTTGGTTAATTAGACTAAGGAAAGATTCATCTGCCTCTTATTGTCTACAGCATGTACCCAGGTAAACATTCAGGTCTCAACTATATTGACTTACAACCAACTTGATTTACAACACACCCTCAGGAACTGATTGAGTTCATAAGTCAAGGATCCACTGTATTTATATGCAATGGAGTAATACTCTACCATAAAGGATAAACTTGAATCACTTGTAGGAAAATGGATGCACCTAGAGATCATAATGTTAAGTGAAATAAATCAGATACATAATCTTAAGTATCAAATGGTTTCTCTTATATTAAAAACCCAAAATATAAACAAAGAGCAAATTTAATAAAAGATAGGGAAATAGATCTTTCTCAAATGAGAAGATCAAGAGATTGAGGGAGGATGAAGGGAAGGAAAGGGGATGCACAAAATTAAGATGTGTTATACACATGCACTACCAACTCCCCACAAGAATGTGGACACTGTGGATTGCAAACATGTACTAATAAAAAAACAAAAACAAAAATAGAACAAACAAAAAAATGAGAGAGAGTCTCAAAACAGAGGACTCCTGGTGGGGGTGACAACAAAGGCCGCCAATGTGAAGAGGGTGGCTTCTGGGTCCTACCAGCCTGCTGGCCCTACCCATGTCAGTACACACACAGCCATCCTCATACCTGGCCAGCTCTCAATGCTACCTGTCATCCTCAGTCACCGTGGCTCCTGACTTTGTTCTAACTTCCCCTTCCCTTCATGAGACAGGGGCTTCCAAGTTCACAGCCATGCTACAGCATAGGGCTGAAAAAATTTTCGGGATGGGAACATCAAGACACAGGTAGCCAGGGACTTGTGGTGGTCACTGAGTAAGGCAGGACAGAAAGAATAAAAGGAAGCTGGGCATATTACATTTGCTAAGCAATGTACTAGGGTTTTGGTATATGACTAAATATACAATATATATTATTTAATATATATAAATATATTTTTTCAGTCCTTTAGTATATGACAGAACTCAGACTCAGGTCATTACATTTGGCCAACAGTACTCAGCCAGTCAACCACCAGGGCCAAGCCCTTCCTGCTACTGCCTACTCAGACTTCGTGGAGCCTTCCAGGGAACTCTGAGAGGGCACATATTGATCTCCTAGTTAGCATCAGCTCTGGCCAGAAAGTTCTGGCTCCAAGGAGTTCATGTTAGAGGAGCTGCACCTCTGGACTAGGACTAGGTTACCTCTGGCAGGACTAGGGCACGGCACGGAGTTAAGGACCCCAGAGGTTCACAGGAGGTGTAGCGGGTACCTGGTTAAGGGGTGGAGGTCAGCTGGGCTAGGAGAGGGAGCAGTGGCTACACAGACAGCAAACACTTAACCAGAGGAAGGGCCTGGGATCTCAGGCAGAGCCCATCCTTCATCTCAAGGCAATGAGGGGACAACCAACCAGGGTCATGTGCAAGAGGACTGCACCTGGCAGGACAATGGGTTGGACTATAGAGGATATGTAGGGACCATGTGTAGTAGGACTCAGTCCAGGGGAGATGAGGCTGGTGGAATGGAGAGGAGATACATGTGAGTGGCACCTGAGGTGGGATAGGTAAAGGTGATGGATGGCCACAACCACCCAGAGGTCTCCATGGTGGACAGTGTACCACAGAAGGAACTCCACCTGTGTCTGCTCCCATAAAACTCTGAGAGGCCAGCTTTCCCACCCAGGTCTATGAAACACCCCAAGAGGGACAGTCAGATAGAGACCAGAAGCTCTTGGGTGCAGAGATGCCACTGGTGGGTGAGGGTAGGAAGGTGAAATGTGTGACCCATGGTAGTCACCAATGTCAGGACTGGGCAGAAAGTACAGGTGTCAGGTTCTCAAGGGCCATGGCAACTCTGATCTGGTACAGATCTGTTACAGAGGTAGGGAAAGCCCACTCCCCAGGGTGACCAGAAAGGGAATGAGGGAACCTAGGACTGGCAGACTACAAACATTTCATTTAAGGACATTTTCTGTGCTTGTAAAAAAAAAAATCATAATCATGGTAACATTAGTTAGTTATAGTAACAACAAATATAGCACCCCACACTATTTCTGTCACATCTCCCATACGTCTTCAGAGCCACCCTGTCCAATCCTAACACACCACCACAGAACACGGGAGCAGGGGTGGAGGGACAGGAATGACCCCACCTCTACCCTTCAGCACACATTCTTTTGCCCTGGGTCCTAAGTATGAAAGTGAGGGGTATGGTAGTGACCTCAAAAGGCCCTGGAGTACTTTGGCAATTCATTGAGTAAGACAAAACAAAGTTTAGAACTTCCTTTCTGCATTAAGGAAGCCATCCCCCTCTTTCACATTCACACATAAGTACAGCTATGATGCCAAGAAGCACAGCACCTGTCTTGTCACCATAACATGCTGGCCTGTGCGTAAATTTGACAGCTGGGCAGAGCCAAAAGATACTAAGTGACCTTCAGCATTGATCAAATTGGAGTCTCATAACTACTAATGTTTCATTTACAAAAGAAACATTCCCATAAAGCCAGCTCTGCATGGTTTCCCACTGCCAGCAGCTGAAAGGTGAGACAGGTGTGCAAGTGACGTCACCTGGCCCAGGAACCCTCTCCCAGCACTCCTGCTTAGCTGCCCTGCATCCCAGCCAGGTGGGTGCTGCATGGCAAGCAGTTGGATGGGGATGAGCTACAAGTGCCTTATGGGTGTGTCACCTGAGGCAGGTCTGCCGTAGACCTGGAAAGTGAGCTCCATCTGTCACTATCTGCTTTAAGATGCCATGTGGAGGTATCTAAAAGTCCTGAGTATTTGGCTTGCATCTCAACTACTTCTTGTGATCATTCCTGTTTTACAGAGGAGAACACAGAGGTCCTGAGAAACAAACGAGCCTACAGGTGGCAGCAGGACTCTAGGACAGGCAAGGCAGGACAGACCAGCCCTGAACTCTCTCCACCTCCCCTGCAGTTCCCCTCCCAGACAACAGTCACTTTGCTCTCCAGACCCAAGAGATCAATTAGCACCTCTAACTTCTTGGTCTTCATTCAGAGCATCTGCAGGACTCCTGCTGGTTCCATGGAGAAGGACTCCAGGGCTGCAGCAAGAGCCTCAGACTGAGCTGCTTTTGATTCCTTTTCCCCGCCTTCCACATGGGTGGCTGCCCCTGCCCTGACCAGACATTATCCCTCAAAAACAGCTCCATAGACTAAGGCTTTGCCCCACAAGGAGACACAAACGAGCACTGAGGTACAGACAGCCCTGACTGTCACCCCCTCGGGGGAAGGAAATGGCTAGGAAAGATGAGTAGGTAAGGTGTACAGTGACATAAAGGAAGATCTAGAAGCCAGAGAGAAGATCAAAATCCCAGGCTGTGGCCTGGGAAGGTGAGGTCTGGGGTGACCTATCTCCAAGACCACTTTAAAAGATCACTTTGACCTCAGCTCAGAGAATCAGCCATTAGGGCAAGATAAGAAGCCAGGAGGAATCACTGCTAGGGTCCAGGGCAGGGGAAGTGGGTAGGCCCAGGTGGTCACAAAGCAGGGGTAAGAAGTGGACCATAAAGGCAACATTGCATTCTCCTTGTTTGCTGGAAAACTCACAGTGACCCTGAACTGACAGGCAAAAAAAGCCAAGCTCCCCAAAGACATCATGCAGCTGCTCCAGGTAGCAGCCTACCAGAGCCTAGCATCTGAGCTGTCCCAGCTGCTCCAGGTGGAGGACCAGCAGTCTAGCACCTGAGCCAACCCAGCTGCTCCAGGTGGTGACCCAGCAAAGCTCAGCATCTGAGCCATCCCAAATGTTGATAACACAAATGAAGAAGAATCCAAATGCACCATCCCCAGCTCCCTCTACCCCCAGGGCTTCGAGTGGGTCAAGCTTCAGCCCTAACATCATGGCACAAACACAGTTCTCCCCAGAGCAACTGCTAAACTCCTGACCCACCAACTTCATGGAATCTTTTACTCACTATCTTCAAGGTCCT
This sequence comes from Fukomys damarensis, assembly GCF_012274545.1. Classification (NCBI taxonomy): domain Eukaryota; kingdom Metazoa; phylum Chordata; class Mammalia; order Rodentia; family Bathyergidae; genus Fukomys; species Fukomys damarensis. The sequence goes on from NW_022900917.1 coordinate 83,458,729, forward strand.
GAGTTAGGTCTACCCTGGGGCTGCTTGAGGGCTTCTTCTCCCCAGAAAACTCCTGTCTATGTACTCCATGTTCAAACTTCAACAGCATTCCGAAAGCCCAAGAGGACACAGAAACACCACCCCCCTTACCTTGAGGAAAAAAATCATGCCTCTTCCCAGCTCTGATCTTTCTGTGTTCCAGGAAAGTCCTTCCTTCTGGACTTCAGTTTCTTCATATGTAGTTGAGGGGCCTGGGTTTGGTCAGTTGGCTCTGCTTAGGTCTCTGGGCCCCATAGCAGCTCTAGAAGCCAGTCTTCAGCCTTCCCACAGGTCACCTGAGTGATCAGGCTTAACCCCAACATGGGAAGCCTTCCAGTAACAAATGAGAGGGGAATGAACTGGGCATGCATCTTCTTCCCCATGGTTCTCAAACAAATCCTGCAGGCCCCATGTGCAGCATGCTCGGGCTCAGCAAGACTAAAATAAGATGCTACATGGTTCCATGGTTCTGTCCTGTTTGACCTCCTAGTACAGCACATTGGGCTGTTAGGACTAAGGCCCTCAAAGAGCTGTGCATGAGGCCCAAGGCAATGGATTGTCTTGATCCAAGGATTCTTGATCCCTTCTGGTGCCCATGCAACATGCAAATCTCAGGCCAAGGGAAGGAATGTGCTGCTTATGTGGAGCCAAGTGCCTGGCCAACAAGACTCCATCACTGCCCATGGGCTAGGTAAAACCCTCAGGGGTTGCATCCCCAACCACCTCAGATGCAAAACCATCCCAGTCTTCACTTCAGGGTCTTTACAGCCCTCACTGCAATAAGAAGGCATCACTATGACCTCCTGGGAAGATCCAAGAAGGTGGCCCATAGGATGGACATTCTGGAAAGCCCTAGGAAAGCCAGGCCTCTGACACATACCAGGACTGAGGTGCTGGGCCATCACATCCCCTCCACACCTATGCAGATCTAGCCACTCTCCACGGAAGGGAATGGAGCCCAGAGAACTTCATGATTATAATGACCCAAGCTATGCCAAGCTTGGATGGTCAGTGACAGGTAGTGGGGGAAGAATGGGACACATGACCAGTCCTGAAGCCTACTGTCCCACAGAACACCTCCAAGATCAGAGACCAGGTCCACAGAACATGGAGAGGCAGAAATAGGTAGGAGAAAGCTGTAAGAAAGAAGGGGCAGAGCCTGGGATGACATTTGTGAGCACTTAGTAGGCACCAGCCCCTGCCAGTGCCCGCCCTCCACCATCAATTTTGAGCCAAGCCCCTTACCATATATGGGTATGGGTGTGTGTGTGTGTGTGTGTGTGTGTGTGTGTGTGTGTGTGCATGCGCTGGGACTAGGAGAAAGCACTACTGACAAGATGTAAATGAACTCTTGCAGCTTTATACTTCTCAGAAAAGCCAGAGGAGGAGCTGGTTGTGACTTCTACCCCTGAGTAGCTAAGAAGTGTCTTTGCCAAACTCTCAGTGGGTCGCTGTAGGTCTGGTCAGACAGGGCAAGGAGGCTTCAAACACAACTCTTCAGCTCCTACAGTGTTCAGCTGCCTTGACCCCAGAATTGGGTGTCTGAGCTCCAAAAAGATTCTGCAGATTAGCAAACCTTACTGCAAGCAACCTATCTGACCACTGGCCTCTCCTCACCAGGATAGGCCCCAGCACTCCAGCTGGCTGAGCGCACTGCTACAGCTATAGCACCCCCAATCAAGTCAGCCAGATCAGCTCAGCCATGGCTATCCCGGAGCCCACTACACACCAAGCCTGGAACAGGCCTCTTCTGTGGTGTCTTCATAAGGTCAAATCCTACTGTCCCTTCACAGACAGGAGCACCAGGAATCCGAGCTGCCCAGCCTACCTAGCAGGCCATGATCAGACCTGCTACCCTGCAGCACCACTGCAGCTGCTGCTGCCTCAGGCCCCACCCTGCCCTGTGCTAAGATAACACCTGGCCTTTTCTGCCCTGTGGTAATTGGCCTCTGGTCAGCCTGGAAACAAGCTTTGGAATTTTCCTTAGCCCCACAATAGAGCCCTCCCCAAACCCCATGCTTGGCCTCCGTATATCCACTTTTGGTCCTCTGCCTATCTGCTGGTGGCTTCTCAGCCCCCTCGCAGGCTGGTCACTATACCCACTGCTATATGAACCTCTGACCCTGGTTCTAGTGGGAGGGGGAGCCTGCAGTCTGACTCCCTTGGACCCAGTCTCCAGATTCCTTGGCCTCCCTGTACTCCGTATAGGTGCAACAAATGGGCAGTGGCAACAGGCAGTATGAATCTTCCACAGGTCCCCCTCTGAGCCCAGGCTTGTGCCTAAGAGAGCACATTCCCTCTGGCAGCATCAGGAAGTACACTGCTGGCCACTGACAGACTGACGGACAGCAGTTGGCAAGAATGGAAAGCAGGGAGAAAGGAAGAGCCTGGGCACGGGTCCAGGCTGGGGCAAGGGCCAAGCTCCACAATGAGACTGGAGGGAGGGTGGGTATGAGAAGCAATGCTAAGACTCCATGGAGCTGCCTCCCTGGCACCCACTTCAGTATTCATCTTTAGCATCCCAGAAGCAGTCTCAGTTTTGTTGCTGCTATTGTTCCACAACAGCAATTCCATGGAGAAAGAGGTGGCAGAGTAATGTTCCCCACTTAGGGCAGCCAAATGCTAAATGCAGAGACCACCAAGGCAAGGCTGACCCAACCACAGCCAGGGAGTTGCACCTCCCCACACTGGGGACCCAACAGGGCTGTGAGAGGCAGTAACTGCTATCCAGGAGAGGCTGTGGCTCCTGTTCAGGACCCAGCTCTGCATGTGAGTCTTGCACCTACTCAGAGACACTGGGACCACCTAGGATAGGTCTGGAACAGGAAGACCTGGCCCAGAGGCAACCTCTCCACTGCTGGAGGGAGCCTCCCTGCTGGCCCTGAACTAAGGCAAACCCAGAGCCAAGTATGGACCCTCTTGGCGCTGGAGCAATGGATATAGGCAGAAACATCTGCCTAGTGACAGTTACAACAAAGCTGAGGATGCATTTTCTGATACCCTAACCCACTAAAGCTACTGTTCATGAATTCAGTACAGAGCTCCCACAACATCCTGAGCTAACACTGGGCTTCCCGGGACCAGATCAGCAGGGTCTCTGCTACCACTGATCCCAGGGGGTCACCTACACAGCCCACATGCTCTAGTGTAGAAGCCTGTGATGGGGAGGCCCAGGGCAGGGCCACTCAGGGCTGACAATGTCATGCAAAATGAGAACAGGCTCCACCATGAGACCCAAATGAAGCTGACTATACTCAAGGCAGAAGTCCATGCTTTCCCATGAGCTTGGATCCCTCTTTCCAAAGCAGCACTGAAATACCATTTTCTTCATGAACAAGGACAGTAAGGGACGCTAATGATATGGAGTTTTGTTTGTTTTGTTGTTGTTGTTGTTGTTGTTGTTTTTGGGTGGGTTTTTTTGTACCAGGTATCGAACTTGGGTCCTTGGGCTTACAAGGCAGGCAGCAGAACCACTGAGCTAAATTCCCGGCCCCCGATATGGAGTTTTAAAATGTTCTTACCTGAACAAATAAAAAACTGTCAGCTTTTCTTCCCCCTTTTTTTTCATGTCAACTTGGAGAAAATAAAGAGTTGGCAACCCCATCTTTGTCTCAAAGTTATTTTTAAAATATTAACAGTCCATGATATGCACATATCAGATAGGGTTGCAGAAGGCCCTTGAAGACCATAAGAAGCCAACGAGGACAGCATCCTGGAGGGGGCAGATGCTGTCGGGCCCTCAGTCCTCAGACCAGGGCCATGCAATACAGACAGCGTAGGCCAGGCCTTTCGATCAGAAGGTCTCTCCACTACCTGTGGAGAGTACTCTCTTCTCCAAGGCCCATAATTAGGGATGCTGTCCTTCAGCTAAATAAACAGGGAGCCCAGGACCCAGATGGAAGAGCCACCTCCCCAATCTCCAGTGACCAAACCCAGGAACTAGGTATTGGCATAAAAATTAAACATAACATCACTGAAAACTATTCATAACACTGAAAAAAAATACACAGAGCAGAATGATATAGCTGCATTTCATTACTTAAATCATGTGAATTCAACAGCGTGCTTAGTATCCCCACTGAAAGCATGGCTTCAACAGGCATCTGATGAGGCATGCACATCATGCCCAAGTGTAAAGAGCAGGTTCCAGAATGGCACTCCCTTGAATATGATTCTACAGAACGTGTATGGATTTGAGAAAAGGCTTCCAGGAGTCACCACACGTCAACCTTGGTTCCTCAGATACCCTGCAAGCCAAAATTTCCTAAAATGGGTATATGTTACTCTCACAATCAGAAACTAATTTTACTTTTTTAAAGAACTAAAAGGAAAATCCCCAAATAGAACTGCATATAACACATGCAGCTGGGGCACCCTCCCCCTCCCCAGAAAGAACAGTTTCTGCTACTTTTGCATAGACCTGGTGTGATGACAGACACCTCTAATCCTTGCTCAGAGGTTCAGTCCATATAGCTCTGTGCAGAGGACAAATCCAAGCAACTCAATGCAGTAGGCCCAGTGAGCTGTTCTGCCAAGTGGGATAGCATCAACTGTCACTGCAGACCAGGATTAGGCTGGGCCTACAAACAGCCAGGCTAGCACCTATTGTATGGTCTGCCTGAAAAAGCAATGGTCCCCAACCTGCCAAGGTCTGGGTGCCAACAACCCTGACCAACCTGCCAGGGACAGGCACACACTTACCATAAAAACACCTTTCGTCTCCAACTACCCAGGGGCCTGGCTTAGCAGACAGCACCAGAAGCACCTCTTCCTCAGAGCCTAGACCTCATCCTGGGCAAACTTGGCCCAAGGCAGGCCTAGGGGAACCCCAATCTAGATTTTGCTCTTCATATGGGTGAATCAAAACCACAAATCCCTGCTCTAAATCAGCCTGTGTGTCCACAAGTGCATTCACATATATGCAGGGCTGTAGGCGAGCCTGGTGTGAGGCAGAGACACACGTGTTGCTCATGTTGGGGGACAAAGCATTGTGTACTGATACCCACACTACCGCCTTAGCATATACCTGCATGTGCCTCTGCAGGTACCACTGTTGCACTTGAGCGGAGCACCTAGTCTTGGGCTCCAAGCTCACTGGCAGGTGCGGGCAAGGATTAGAGGTGTCTGTCATCACACCACGTCTATTCAGAAGTAGCAGAAATTGTCATCCCTAGGGGGATGTGCACCAGGTACAGATGCACGTATGAACAGATTGGATGTATAAGCTGCATGTGGCAACATGTACAGGTGCTGAGACACAGTAGGCACAACTCACAGCCTATCTCAAAGCTCCTGTGGGTCATTCAGTGTCCCAGAGACTGGACTGGAGGCTCCTTTCCAAGGAGGCTAGTGCCCAAAAGAAGCAGGAAAAGGCATAAAGAACAGAAGCCCCCTCCTCACCACTGTTGCACCCTCCATGTGTGGCCACCACAGCATAGGCAAGGCACAGAACACTCAGCCAGGTCCAGTGCAGATCACTTATACAGCCTGAACACCAGGACCCAGTGGCCTCAAAGCTGACTCAACTACCCCTTCTCAGCAGAGGCCACCCTGTACAAGGCCATCCCCCTAAGCTATCCCTAGGCCCAAATACCACCCAAGGAGCTTTCAGGGATGTCTTCAGAGGGCATCTCCCCTACCCCCTGAGCATACATGGTTTGGCTCTTGCCTCAGTCTCAGTGACCTCTGTTCTCCTACCTCTGTTGGCCTGAGGGAACCTGAGACATGCTTTTCCTCCAAAGAACTCCACTGTTCACACAGTGAGTACAGGAGGAACCAGGGGGAATAGAGAAGAGAGGAGAGGAGCTAGGTGGCCACAGCAGCACACTGTGGACCTGGCTCTGCCATGCACCAAAACTGAGCCTCCAACCGGGGAGCTGGCCATGACCCAGTCTCAGAAGCTAGAACTGGGCTGCAGGGAATCAGCGGCAGGGAAAGGCCACAAGTCAGTAGGCATCCATGTCACTTAAGTGGTCAGGCAACCAGGAAGGAGAGTCAAGCAGCAGACTCACCATGGGAGTTGATTCAGGAGATGCAGGCTGACGTCTGCGGGCACAGCTCTGGCAGTCAGGGCCAGCAACTTGGGCTGCTGGAAAAAGATAAGATTAGGGGGAACACAGGCTGGTGGTGTGGCCTATGAAACCAGCACATTCAACCACTCTAGTGACTCTCAAAGGACCCTCAGATACACAGCTGCTCCGTACCCAGCCCCTGCCCTCCAGTTGGGCCTCTACAAGATCAGGCAGAGAGTTGGGGTTGGACATCCGTCCCTGCCTGCACTCCCACACTCAAGCTCCTCACAAGAAAGGGACACCACTATCCTCCCAACAATCTCACCCTGCGTGCACACACAGAAACACAAGAACTTCTGCACCATAAACACTAATTCTCAGAACAACACCAATGCTTGGTGAGAAGGTGAGATGCCCACACACTCACCAGCCAAGCAGCAGAAGTGAGTGAGACCCATCTGGCCACAAGGCAGAACAGTGCCAGTGACAAGGACAGAAGTAGTGACAGAAGGTCGATGCAGATGTGTCCCAAATACACAGTGCTCAGTGACAGAAGCCACATATCCAGAAATAAGTCCATGGAGACAGATCAGAGGTAGGAGTAGGGTGACTGTTGGAAGACCTGGGGTTTCTTTTTGGATTGATGAAAATGTCCTGGAGTTGAAAGGTGGTAATGATTGCACAACCCTGCAAATATACTAAAAACTACTGAATGTAAGTTCACTTTAAGATGATTAAAATGTTAATTCACTATCACACAAAATTTACCTCAACTTAACAAAACCATGGAGAAAATGTGGGGAAACACCCCAAATTCTGGTTGAGGACATAGTCCCCAGGATGCTCTGATGCTACTGGGATGAGTATAGAATGACATGGCCCCTACAGTGAAAGTCTGCAAACATGGAGAGTAGAATATCTGCCCACTCTGTGGCAGCAAATCTATCCTGGGCCTCTACAGGGAGAAAACAAACATGGGTCATAAGCACCCTGTGTGAGAAAGTTCCAGGCAGCTTTATTCCAATGACTCAAAACCTGGAAAGAGTACAAGTGGCCAGAGATTGTGGGAGGATGGACAGATATGTGTACCATATGGTAAATAGTGTTAACAGGATGTAGGAAGATGGGCAGGAGATGTGGCGACAATGTCCAGCAGGTACAGGAGGACAGACAGGTGTATTAAATACATGAATCAGTGTCCAGCAGACATGGGAGGGTGGTGGGCACATGTGCCACAAACATAACAATGTCCTGGGAACATGGGAGGACAAACAGGCACACATGCCATGTGGGCAACTGTGTCCAGGAAACATGGAAGGAGAGACAGGCACATGCACACCACAATATCCAGGAGACACAAGAAGATGGATGGGCACACACATCCCACATAAAACAGTGCTCCTTACATGCAGCACTATGAATTTCAGGCACATCACACCAGACACCAGAGCACATTTCTCCAATGAACAAAAGCAGCCCACAGTGCCTTTGTGCTGGGGTAGGGCAGGGAAGAGGGATCCTCCAGGGTGAGGCCATGCCCTGTGTCTCAGAAGGGCTTTGAGTTTTAGCTGAATCTAAAGTGCAGATGGTGGCCAGATATGTGAGGTCAATGGGGAGGAAAGTCAAGGGGAAAATGGGGGTAGGTATTGTGCATCTCTTTCAAATTTTTCCCTGTGTTTATAGTTTTCCATAATGTAAAATTTAAGAACATGGTGTAAGTTCTGCCAAGGGAGTAAGGGATGGGAGACATTAAGTTGCCAGGATCCCCTCCAAACACTTCTGCTCTCTGAGCCTGCTGAAATTAGCCTAGTACACAGCAAACTGTCATCTGCCTGGGTCTGGCATATGACTACCCTCCAGAACATGGGCCGCAAGCACAGCTCTCACACAGCTGGCTGGATAGGGTCAGAGACAACATGAATTCCCTGATGCACTCGGGCTCCCTGGAGCTCTTGGGTTTATGGGCTTCCCAGCCCATGCCTCCGGGCCTCCAGTTCTAGTTGCCATACTCACAGTAAGGGGTGTCATCCAGGGGAGGGGAGAGCGGTCATCCAGGCTGTTTCCAGAAGGGGCCAGCTCAATTCATTGATCTGACCTGGGAAATGGTATCCCACCCAAGGTGGGTAGTGAGTTCTAGGACCACTAAGATAACTTTACTGAAGCCCAGCTTTCAGGATAACAGCAGCGACAATAAAAAGATTGGGAGGACAAGCTGTGCCCCTGAGCTGGAGGCTCCAGTGGACACCACAGGCAACACCTTCCAGCATGAACAAGCATACAACCTGCCTATGCATAGATGGAGAAGCTGAGGGCAGAAGGTAGACCATCTTCCAAGTTCATGCCACCTGCCCATGATCATGCCACCTGGAAGAGAGGGGCACTGAGCTCTAAGCTCCTAAAGAAGCAAATCAATAGTCCAATGGTGTAGAACCACCCCTGCCCTTGCCATGCTAAGGCTAGCTAGCACAGCCACCAAAGCATAGGATCCAAGGTCCATGCTACCCAGGTGCTGCCAATGTGATGGCTTTGCAAGGACTGGACTCAGAGCTAGAGGAGCACCCAGAGCTATCTGGAATAAACAGTCTCCTGGGAGGAGGCAGGGCCCCATGTAGACAAAGTGCTTTTCTCACAGCCACTCCTCAGCACATGCATGAGGTCTAACACTGCAGGGCACTGGCTCACTGATGAGGGAATCCCAGCAAGCAAAGGGTGGGTACATGAGTCACCACAGCCACCCCCTACTATGCCTACTGAGAGCCCTGACTACTGCTGGCCAGTCTCTCCCTTGCATAACAGACTCACGGAGCACCCCAGCCAACCCTTGATGATCTTTGCAGGCAATCATGTGGTGCTTGCTATGATGAGAGGGATCAGGGTGAAAGAGCTCTGACAAACAGCTTCAAGCAGAAGCAGGTATAGGTCAGATACAAACGAGCAAGAAACAAACACAAGTAATCACACAAGGGCCTCAAGACCCAGAATTTTCATATTGCAGAGCAAGGAAATTACCTAGCAGTCCAACATTTCTGTTTGAGTGCCCCCCAACATGTCCAAGAGCTATGCTTCTGTCTAGGTTTCCACGTATTCCACCCTCACTTTCCCCTGGGCCAAAGTTCCTGAGGTACCTCCAGCAAGGTCTCCTGGTGGTCAAAGTCAGCTACAGAACTTATGCCCATGACTGACCTCTGAGGAGACAAGAGGACTTTCTGTAGAAGGGCAGAAGGCCTGAGGGGCTAGGAGAGGATCCCCCTTCCACAAGTAAGGTCCCACAGCCACAGCCTGGTCAGACTAGGTCCTGTTGCACCCCTCATGACAAGCCCTAGTGTGTACTCCCCACCCCCAGTGCCACATGCTGCTTCTACTCACCAACGTCTATTCCTACTTTGAGGAACTGTCATGGATTTCTTCCTCTACAAACCCCAGAAGTGACACCATAGGCCTCAGTGCTCTGTGCTGGACCACTGGTGGGTCCCTGCACATTTCCTGTAGCTGCCACTGTAATGACACATGCAGTTGGCAAGCCAAAGCTGAGCTAAGGGCAGCTGTAGAATCCCTGCAAGTGGGCAGAGCTGGCAGGGCCAATGGAGCTGACCAAACTACTGCACACCTTACCAAAAAGGAACTAGAGATGCACAGAGGAAAGCTGCATGTCCTTCTGCCAACTGCAGGAAAGTCAGAAAGTGAGCTACAACCAGAGCTAAGGAGGGGCCAGGACACACCTAGCCCTCATCCCCAGTGGCTGTGCTAGGCCCTGGCTAAAGGAATCAACTTTGATCTCCTGGCCTCCAAGACAAGCCAATGGCTCTATGGAGACATGGCTATGTAGCACAGCAGAGAGCAGAATTCAAGATGGAGACTTTCACATGCCTCAGCTAAACACCTTAGCACTCTCTACAACCACCACCACCATCACCACCACCACCACCACCACCACCACTACCACCAACCCGAATGAGATGCCTCAGAGTCTAGGACATTGAACTCCCAATCCAGCTGCCCACACACACATTTGGGTTCTGGACATTATCGGGGCTCTTACAGCCTCATTAATTCCATTGTGTGTGTGTGTGTGTGTGTGGCAGCAGAGACCAAACTCAAGATCTTGTGCTTACAAGGCAGGCTCAGTGCCACTGACATAAAGCCCCAGCCCTATAGCCTCAATCATTTCACCTATAAAATTAGGGTAACGGCAGCTTTTCCACAAGAGAAACACAGAGGGGAATGCAGACAACATGAAAATCCTTGCCTTATTTCTTATCTACAAAGAGAAACTAAAGAACTATTTGTTGCAATCATTCTTCCTCTCAGCCAACACCTATTCCCAGGTGATCCTATCTACTATGGTCAAGGTGAATGTAGGGTTGTTCACAATGGGGGAATGAAGAAAAGGCAACCCAAGGAAGATAGCAGGTCACAGAGAGTCAGCAAAGGAACAAGACCTAGCCCAGCAGTTGGCCACATGGGGTTGATTTTTACAGAGATAAATGCTAGGAACAAGAATTGAAGGGTAAAGTAGATAAGTAGAAGTGAAAATTTTAAAAAATCCTGGTTCTCATGAAATAACACTGCATAGCATTAACAATGTATCTGCCATATAGGAGCTACAGGATCCAGAATTACCCTCCTATGTAAATGGCTAGAAACTGAATGAAATTTCAGAAACAATTGTCTGACACTAGCCAACACTCAGTGCATATTATAATTCTGAAAGAATAAAAGAAAAATGAGCTAAGTCCTAAGATCATACAGCTTTATGCCACAAGCGATTCCAGACTGCTGATCAAGAAGGAAGAGGAATAAAACCCAGCCATCTCATAGGTTTAAAATCCATACTGGAGCACAGCCAAACACAGGTACTGGTCAGCAGATACTGGGGACTAGACAGGAGGCAAAGAGCTGAAGAGATATGCACGGCACCTAACCAAATAGAGAAACCAATATGGCTAAGGAAAGAACGACTATGTAGGAATAATTCCCAGTTCCCACCAACACTAGCAGAGTTCATGCAAGGCTCCCTGATGAACACTGGAAACACTGAGCTTACCCTGTACGAATGGAGGAGTCACTGACGGCCAGCAGTGACCACAAAAGGGAAGTAGAGCTAAGCTAGTGCTGGGGAAAGCACTACCCTAGTGAGGTGTTGAAAGATTAAAAACATTCCTTTAAAAGATCAGAGTGACCTGTAAGTAACTTAACTGCCTATTGTGGCTTGTATCTAGATGTTCCCCCAAAGCCTCATGTAGTCATAGATGGGGATTTTCAGAGGTGGCTAGATCTAAACTGTGTGATGCTGGGATTAAGGATGTGATGCTGTGATTGATTCATGGTGCAACACTAGGATTAAGGGTGCCCCACCCTGTGTGTTTTGCTAACTGCCCTAAGGGTGGGTAGCCTGGATGGAATATAAGGGACAGAAAGAAAGGTGCTGTCATTGTTTGCTGCTTTGCCACATTGCTGCTTGCTGCCTTACTGCCTTCTGACTGCCCTGAACTGTTGTTTCTCCTCTACCATGATTCCTCTGTCATGCCACCCTGCCTTGGAGCCAGCCAATTATGAACTTAAACCTCAACAAACTGTGAGCTATAATATATAGTACATAATACTATATAATATAATAATATATAATACTATAATATAATATATAACATTTTTCTCCTTTTGTTGGGTGTCAGTATTTTGTCTCAGCAATGAGAAAAATAAATAAAACATTTCCCCTAGACAAAGTCTAATCCTCCTCTAAAGGAAAATAACTGAATCCATCATAAAAACATACAAAGCTCACAATTAGCCAAGCAGTATGATGCACACCTCAAGTCCTAGCACTCTAAAAGACTGAAGCAGGAGGATCACAAGTTCAAGCTCACTCTGGGCAGTTCACTAACTTAGTGAAACTCTATCTCAAAATTTAAAAAGAAATTTAAAAGCCTGGAAAGGTAACTTACTGGGAAGGTTTTGGGCTCAAGCCCCAGTACCACTACCAAAATAACAACAACAACTACAATAAATAATAATGATAATAATAATAATAATAATTCACATTTAAAGATTCCTAGACAAATGAATAAACAGGATGATGTGACTTAAGACCATGAGAAAAATGATCCAGCAGGGACAGGCCCAGGAGTGGCAGAGAAAAGATGGACTTAGTAGAGAAAAGCATTAAGTAACAACTGTCAAGCTCTGATGCACAGTTACAAACCACTTCAAGGATAGAGAGGGAAATGCAAGGAGTAAAGCAGGGAACAGACAGTGGGGAAATGACTACAGATGGAAAAGAAAGCACTGAGAGTGAACATTCCATTGCCTAAGATGAGCAGTATAGACACTGCAGAATAAAGGGCCAGTGAACTTGAACACAAAGAAGAGAAACCAAACAAATGAAACTAAAAAAGGCTGAGAAAAGGGAATAGAGCCCCAGGGGCCAGGGCCATATCAAGCACTCATGCACACACACATTCCGGGTAGGAGGAGAAGGATGGAGGCACAGGCAACCAACCATGCAAAAGGAATCTCAGAAAATAACGACCAACCATCTACAAGTCCCAAGCAGTATGCTAAAAACAAACAAACAAACAAACAAAAAATCCCAAGGCACAGTACAAATTGCAAAAAAAAAAAAAAAAAAGCAGTCATTAGTTAGAAATCTCAAAAAGGGCCAGAGGACAGTTGTACATAGCATAAAGAAGAACAAAATACTATAAAGACTTCACTGAAATAAGTCACACGTGTAAATACTGAATAGTTTCTCTGGTGTGAAAAACTATAATAGTACACAAGATCCTAATGAGATAATTAACAATGTGAAATAGGAAGAGAAGGGCTAAAGGTGTAGGGAAAGTGGGAAGGGTAGGGGAAAGGAAATAAAGGAAAAAAAATATGAGAAAATGAAAAAATGGAAATAAAGTGTTTGTAAATGGGGAGGGGAGGAGGGGTGAAGGGAAGGCATGGACAAGGGGAAAAAATGAGAACCAAGATCTGTCATGTAAAGGCCCAGTAATGAATGTACTGTATACCTAGAATGTACCAATAAACCCAATAAAAATAAAAAAAGACTTCACTGAATGGTATCTTTACAGTTCTGAAAGAAAAAGAAACTTTCTGGTGGCATTTCATACCCAGTGAAAATGTATTTCAAAAATAGAGGCAGAATAAAGATTTAGCTGAGAGAATCTGTTCCAACCAGATGTGCACTGCAAGAAATGTTAAAATGTTATTCAGGTCAAAAGTACCAATAAAAGGAAATTTGGATCTAAATGAAGAAAAGAAGAATGCCAGAATGGTAAATCAGAAGGTAAATTTAAGGACATTTGTTTTTATTATAAAAGACAATGGGTTATTAAAGCAAAATCAGTAGAATGTGCTATTAATAATCTGTTGTTACCACATATAGCAGTAAATGTGTGGAAATAATTACAAAGGACTAGGAGTAAGTGCAATAAAGTTTATGCAATATATGTGGGATGGTTTCATATTATTTTAAGGTAGGCTGTGAAAAGTTAAATACACACACATACCATATTATAAATTCTAAAGTAAACCACTAAAAAAAAAAAAAAAAAAAAAAAAAAAAAACAGAAATAGCTAGTAAGCCAACAGTGGAGGGAGAACAGATTACTGAACAACACTCAACTCCAAAATAGAAGAGAGAGGGTAAAGGGAGTGAAGTGGGGGGTATGGGGAAAAAATAAGAACCAAGATGTATCATGTAAAGGTACAAGATCCCAAAACCAAATGTAACTGTATTGTTTGCTTTAAATGTACCAATAAACAATGAATAAAAAAAAAAAGAAGAGAGAAAGAAAGAAGAAAAAAACAAAAGGGAAATAAGGAAAGCAAATATCAAGATGGCAGATTTAAACCAGAAACATACTGGTATATTCGCACCAAAGATAAATGCTCTAAACATGAGTTGGCCAATCCAGTAGCCAGTAGCCATTTGTGACAATGTAAATATAAACTGTAATTAACTGAAATTAAAATTTAGTTCCTCAGATGGAACAGCAACATTTCCAGTGCTATTTAGCCACATCTGGCAAGTGGCTGCCATATTGAAGAATGAAAAACATGGAACATTTCTACCATTGCCAAGAGTCTATCAGACAGCACAGTCCCAACTATTCCAACTGGAAAGCAAAGATCGTCCTATAAAAACCATTGTATTTATATATAAATCTAGATATAGCTAATGGGAAGATTGAAAAAATACAACATGTAAACCTAAGCCACGTGAAAGCTGGAGTGACTGCACAATAATAGAGTTGTTAGAGTAAAACTCAAAAAACAAATACAATAAAAAATAACAGGATGGGGCCGGGGATTTAACTCAGCGGTTTGGTGGCTTGCCTTGCAAGCGCAAGGACCTGAGTTCAATCCCTGGTACAAAAAAAAAAAAAAAAAAAAAAAACCCAGGACATTTTACAATGATAAATGGCCAATTGATTACAACAAAATAATTCTAAACCTGTTATTATAGCTGGAAAATTTATGCAGAGCACCAACTGACAGTTGGAAAGAGAATCACAAATCCATAACCAGTCAGTTGCTGACACTTTTCTCTCAGTAGCTAAAAGGACAAAGGGACAGAAAATCAGTGAAGAGACAGAAGATCTAACACACTACCCACCAGTCAGCTCAGCCTGAATGACAGGATAAAACAGTCTGCAACAATGGCTGCGCACAAATTCTTGTCAACATGTATGGAACATTCATGGTCTCAACATATGTATGATAGCTGACTCCATATAAAAAAGATAGTTTCTGAACACAAAAAAATAACTAGGATCAGTAACACAAAGCTATCTATGAGTATATATAATTACTTGAAATTAAATGGCACACATTTAAATAACTGTCAGTAGAATAATAAATCACATAGGAAATCAGAAATATTTTAACTGAATAAAATTAAAATACAATATATTTAAATTTGTATAGCAATGTGCAGAGAAAAATTTATAATGATAAACACTTATGAGAAAAGAACAGTCCCAAGCCAGTGATCCAGAAAAAACAAATCCAAAGTAAAAAGGAAGAAAATAAAGATGAACAGAGTTAACAGAGAAAATAAATAAAATAAAAATCTTGATCTTTGACTATAACTTCTGTGCACTAGGCCGCTCCTTGGTCCCTGGTCCTATCAGCTGCTAAGCTGCCAGGTTCTCAGGCGACCGTCCACGCAGCGCATCGAGGAGTCTGGTCCGCGGTGGAACAGTGTAGCCTGGACCAGTGGGTGACGAAAGGGCAGGCGAGATGGAGCGAACCATAATGCGCTGTGTGCCCTCTGAGCCCAAGCGGAGCCTGTCTTTTGCGCTGGCAGATGGCAGCCACAGAAACATGCAATGTGATCAGTGTGCACCACTGGGTTGGGTCCTGAGCCATATCTTGACCAATGCCTCCCTCAAGGGCAACACAAAGGCGGCCGGCCAAAAAGAGCAGGAAGAACCGGCCGAACGCGGGCAGAGGCGCGAACTACTCAAGGCCTGGACCTGAGCTGGCTGCGGCCTCTGAGCCGTGGTGAAGCTGTATTTACAGGAGGAGGCAGTGGCTGAGGATGTACTCAATGTGGACACCTGGCAGGGCTGCTTGGTGCTTCAGATTGACCATGCCAAGTCAAGGTGGAGGGTGACCCGCCGCCTTCACCAAGCTGCAGTTGCCGCGCTACATCATGGTGGGCTTCCTGGTGTGCCCCAAACAGACTCGAACTTGGGGATCCAGCAGGCTGTTTCTTCCGCTGGTACAAAAAAGCTAGACCCTGAGTGGTAGAGTTTGAGAGCGGTGGCCCCTCTTCAGTCTGCCACTTGGATGAAGACTGGTATGCAGGACCGCACCCCATCCAACTTTGACATCCGGCAATGGCGCAAGCTTCACTGCAATGGGCAGCACTTCCACCGAGCTGGGAGTTGGAAAGCTTGTGCCAGGTGGAGGCGGGGCCTGGCACCTGCACTTTTAACGACCAGCATCTCTACAACAAGGTGATGGAGGACGCTGTCATCCGCAGTCTCCTACAACAAACTGGCAGGCACTTCCGCCCAGACTGACTTCTCCAGGATTGTGCTGTACACATACTGTACCCCCTATACCCTGGAGGTGGACCACCTCCAGAACTTTATCCAGAAGGAACTCACAGGCTACAGTGCAGACCTCATCTATTTGTAGGAGGTTGACCACACAATGTTTTCAGACAGCATGGTACCTGCTCTGGAAGACTTTGGGCTAGAGGGCATGTTTCAAATCAAGCAGCAGGAAGGTCTGGCCACTTTTTACCAGAAGTCAAAGTTCACCCTCCTTGGCCTCCATGACATTTCTTTTCAGGAAGCCCTGGAGTCCAACCACTTCATAAAGAACTGCTGGAGAAGCTAGCTTTGTACCCACTGGTGCAGGAGAAGGTGCTCCAGAGATCTTCTGTCCTGCAGATTTCAGTTCTTCAGTCTACAAAGGACTCTTCTAAAAAGGTATGTATTGCTAATACACATCTTTACTGGCATCCCAAAAGTGGGTACATCCATCTCAGATGGTAGTATCCCTGGCTCACATTAAACATGTCTCCTGTGATCTGTATCCTGACATTCCTGTTGTATTTTGTGGGGACTTCAATAGTATATCATCAATCAGAATGAATGAATTTGTCATCAATGGCAACATTCCAGAGGGTCATGAAGACTGGGCTTCCAATGGGGAAGAGGAAAGATGTAACAGGTCTTTCCCGCATTTCTTCAAATTGAGTAGTGCTTATGGTGAACCTGCCTACAAAAATTATGTGGGTGGCTTTCATAGGTGTCTAGATTACATTTTCACTGACTTACGCTTTAGAGGTTGAACAAGTGATTCCATTACCTAGTCATGAAGTTACTACCCATCAGGCCTTACCTAGTGTTTCCTGTCCCTCTGATCACATAGCTCTTGTATGTGATTCAAAATGGAAATAGATTTGCTTACTAGAATTAGTTCAAAGTCTGAAAATAAATTAGTTACTTTATAGGAAATTTAATGTGACCCATAAAGAGGATCTCTAAACACTAATATAAAATCTTATGTTCATTCCCTAGTAATGTTCCAGATGTCTTTGTCAAAAGACTGTTCACGTTTGCATTGTATATTTTCTCTACCTTTTTTTCATAAACTTGGAAGAAAAATATATTTATGAACTGTGTACATTTTTAGAAGTGATTTTAAGCTGGTAATTAAGAATTTTTTTACTCTTTGAATGATCCTTCATAGCATATTTCAAATTGAATCATGTTTGTATAATTAGCGGAAAGGAAATGCACATAGGTTAAGGTGGGAGACTTAAGTTCTGACACATGGAAGGAAAACCTTGGGGTCTACCTCTACCAGAATTTGGTTAGCAATTTATTACAACTTTAGAGCTTTAACAGAAGATTAAAATATACCATCACCAAAAAAAAAAACTCTTGTTCTTTGAACCAATCAATAAAATCAATACATTTATTTAAGATTCATTATAGGACAATAAACTTAAACCAGACTAATCAAAAGCAATACAGTATAACAACACCAGAAATGAGAAAGAAGATAGTACTGCAGATCCTACAACCCAAATGACAGGATACAACACTAAGGAATACCATGATAAACTTCAAGGCAGTTAATCTGACAACTTAAATAAAATGGATGAGTTCCTTGAAAAATGCAAAAATCCACAGCTTACTGGAGAAGAAGCCGATAATAGGGATAGCACTTTAACCTGGAAGAAAATGAACTTGTAGTTCAAAATAGTCCCATAACCAAAACTCTAGGCCCAGAGGCTTTACCAGTAACTTTCACCCAATATTCACCAGAAGGATAATATCAATTCTACACAAACTCAGAAAACAAAAGGAGGAGGGGTTTGGGATTTAGCTCAGTCACACCAGGCCTGCCTCAAAGCTCAAGGTCCTGAGTTCAATCTCTGGTACCAGGAGCAAAAAGAAAGAAAGAAAAAAAAAGAGGAGGAAATACTTCCCAGTTCATATCAAGATGTACTTCACAGGTACAGTAGTCGAGGCAGTCTGATACCCAGTCTGAAAGAAAATATGCAAATACAGATACTCAACAAGGCTTTGTGTCCAGAATAAATGAGCTCACATAATATGATAACCAAATATATCACCAACAATGGATTTGAACAACACTGCATCAAAGACAATACACAAATGACCAATAAGCACACAAGATGCTCAACATCAGAAAAATGTAAATTAAATCCACAATCAATGAGGCACCACTACACAGCACCTACAGAATGGCTAAACTTATATCTGACAATGTCAAGTGTTGGCAAGGGCTAAGTGAAAATGAGGTCTCACCTACTGCTCAGAGAAATTTACAATGGTACAATCACTATGGAGAAGAGTTTGTCATTTCTTAGAAAAGTCACACAAATCACAGATCAGCAATCTAACTCCTAGGTATTTATCACCCCACAAAAACAGTGAAAACATGTGTCTGTGTAAAAATTTTACACAAATGTCAATAGCACCTTGATGTTCATCAACAGTCACAGCTGGAAACAATGAAGCAGGCATCAACAAGAGGATGGAAACACAAGCTGTGACAAACCCACAAGCACCCATCACTGCACGTTTCCTCATTTAATAACCTACTGCTCAGATTCACAACCTACTACTCAGACTTACGACACAGGAATGTGAGTGACAGTGCGGCCTTATGGTGGCTTCTTCTACAGTACAGAAGTACAGTAATTTTTGTCGACAGTACTGTAATATTATGTTTGGTTATACAGCACAGCACTGCATATGAGAGTTAGGCAAGTAAAAGCAAAGTCATCAAGTTGGAGTTTCCTTCGTCCATTTTTTTGTTCTGAATATTATATATACTATATACAATTCCTCATTCAGTGACCAATTCATGATCCAGCCATAGATACAGATCTCAGTCACTAAATGAGGTAATGTCTGTACTAGCACACGTACACTCTGGGCCCAGAACTAAGTCAGATGCTAAATGATTCAAGGGTGTAAAACTGCAGATATCAAATACACAATAGCAAAAGAGGTTAGTGGAGATTACAGGAGGAGGTGACTGTCCCCTAGGGAGGGACAAAAGGACTATCTGAGACTACCAAAATGGTCTTTCCCTTCACTGGGGTGGGAGTTATATGGGTCTGCTGGACAAATCTCACTGCACTGATGAGTGCTATGTACTGTGTACCAAACTTCAATGAAATGAAGGTGGCAAGGGGTGAGTCACAAGCACATGGAGCACTGTGTTCTGCCCCCAGCCCAGTGCCCACTCCTACCTCTCACCACCACCACACTTCCTGGCTTCCTGGTGCTCCAGTCCCCAGCCCAAGACCCTCCTAGCCTGAGGCCAGGTATGAGGGGAGTCTCCCAAAAGAGCTCTGCTTTCTGTATCACACTCCTCCTACAGAGAGGGCGTCTTCCAGACCACTCTGACCTCTGAGTTGTTTAGACTGGGATTCAGCACAACCATACTGTCGAGAAACAATGGTCATGAGACAGTATAAATTCACAGTGGAGGGAATCCACAGCAAACACTTTCCTGCTACCAGACAGGCCACAAGTTAGCTCTCTGGTTCTCACAGCACCACAATGCTGACAAACCCCACCACTGTGATTTTTCATTCCACTCCATCAGGGCAATTGGTCAACTCATGCAGAACATTGTAGAAACAGTCCATAAGGACACAGGAGCCGTAACAGAGAAGGGGAGATTTGCTTCCAGCCTACTGTACATGTGTGGGCATTGGAGCAGCACATTTCATGTTCTATAATGACCGCAGCAGGGTGTGCACCCATTATGTAAATGAGAAGGCTAAGTTCCAAGAGTTATAAACCAGATTCAAAAGCACATGGTGTAGGTGCTGTTTAAGAAACAGCCAGGACAGGCAAGCTAGAAGCAAAAAGCAGACCACTGGACTCTAGAACTGGAGGCAGAAAAAGGAGGGTGACTGTTAAAGGACACAGGCTGCCTTTGAGGTGATGAAGATGTTCTGGGGATAGATATTGGTAACAGATACAAAACACCAAGAATGTACTGAAAACAACTAAATTGCACCCTGTAAAATGGGTGAAGTGGTGAGTTTGTGTATGTGTATGTTATCAATAAAGACATTAAATTAAATTAAAATAAAAGGTTATGTCACTCCCTGAAGGCCCAGCGCTACGAAAGAAAGGGGTAGGCCTGGTGGATTCTGTCTGTGCTCGTCAACCTTGGCCTTTACATGATATAAGCAAGGGTCCTGGATTAGCAACTTTCCCATCACTGGGACAAAATACTCAACACCCACAATTTAAAGGAGGACAAATTTATTTTGGCTCATGGTGTCAGTCCATGGGCAGCTGGCTCCAAGGTAGGGACAGAATGGCAGAGGAGCATGGCAGAGTGAAAGGTGTTCAACCCATGGTGGCCAGAAAGCAGAGAGAGAAGGAAGGAGCCAGGGACAAGAATACACCCTTCCAGGTCACACCCCCAGTGACCTACCTCCAAACAGGCCTGTCTCCTAACAGCATACTCAGCTACTGAACTCATCAGTGGATGAATTACTAATGAGTATAGTACTGTCATGATCCAAAAATCTTCCAAACATATGAACTTGTGGGAGACATTTTAAATCCAAACCATAACAGACTCCACAGTCTGAACTTCAAGTGGCCTTCCTAGCCCTTGGCCTCAGAGATCCCAGGGCCCCATGACAAGCCAGTATACAGGTAGGGCCTACAAGTTTCTAGGGCCCTATATCCCACCAAAGACATCACAGATAGCAACAGCCAGATGACTCCCCAGGCTGGGGAAGAAGGTGCTATAAGGCAAGTCTTGACATCAGAGACAGGGACAGAGCACATGCCTACTAGTGGTCTAACAATGTTGGCTTTGCTTGTGTCTCAAGTTCTTTGCATGTTTTCTAGACCCTGTCTCAAAGCACTATCAAGAGTTCACTCTTTGGCTGCTGGAGTTTGAGCACTTGCTCAGAACCTCTTATAGGCACTGCTAGCTTTGCCACATCCTGTGGCAGAGGATATTTTGGTCCTCACTGAACATCTGACTGGACATGGGCCTGATGGGTGCTCCAGAGCCTTGTCCAGTTCAAGACATGACATATCTAGGCAGCTTCCAAAACAGAACAGAGCCTTCATCCCTCTGTAGCTGGGATCTCACACAGAGATCACAGCTCCTTCCTTAGCCAGCCCATCTCCTGCTTCCACAGCCCTGGGACTGCCTACATCTGCTCCCCACAGCTGCCTGGGTTCCCACACTCACTCACAAGACATCAGGCCTGCACTGATCTCCTAGACACACCATGCTTTCTGTGGAGCCTCAGAGTGTTCCACGAAAGGCTCTTCTTGTGACGCTGGGCAAATCCTTCCTCCTAGCTCACAACCTGCCCACCCTACTTTGTAGGACTACATCTGATAACTCTGACATCTCTGCTGGGTATGAAAGACAGTCACAGAGCCAAGTGTGGTATCATATTCCTGTAGTCCCAGCTATATGGGAGGCTAAGGCAAGAGGATCACCTGAGCCTGGGAGTTTCTGGCCAGCAGCACACTGACATAACTTTTCTTAAAAAATCACAGAGTGCACATTTGGCACCAATGATCTGAAACCTCGTCATGAAACCAACTTAAAAAGTCACAATAGTTTTTATGGATTGATAGGAGAAGTGGGGTAGGTAGGGTGGGTGCAGTGGGGAGGGGAGGGCAGGGCAAAATGGGAGGGGGAATGGAAGGGAGGATGGGGACAGGGCAAGACAGGCTGGGACAGGACAGGTCAGAAAAGTATCAGCACATGGAATGCCACTAAGGTAGGCCAGCACACCATTGACACCCTATACCTCAGCTATGTGCCAATACTGGGCTGCAGCTGCAGCCCATGGTGCTACTTACCATGCTCATGGTTCAGCAGAGTGACTGAATGACCACCAAAACTATGCTCATTTGCCCACTCAGCTCAGATCTTGGACAAGGTTAGGGAGAGAGACCAGATAACAGCTGGGTGGGAAGACAACTGACTTTTGAAGTGCTCCTAGGGCTATAAAAAGGTTTGCAAATCATGAACACATAGATAGATGAGTGAATGAATGAGTAGAGCAGCGGATGAAAGAACAAGAATGTCCCAGATGGTGACAGTGATGGTAATAAAGAGGAGGACAAAAAGGTAGAACAGAAGTCACTGTGGAAGAAGAGATGGTAGGTGCAGCCAGGCAGGGGCACCTTCCTGCTGGCCAGAGCAGTGGCCTGGCAGGTGAGCTGGCCCAGGAACTCACCTCTGGGTGGCTCCAGGCTGAAGCCCTCAAGGGACAGAACCTGACAGGAGCAAGTCTTGGCCACCGCCTGTTCCACAGAAGTGAGGACCAGAGCCTATAGTTTGCCAGAGCCTGGGTCAGAGCCAGAGGCTGCATTCCAGAGGTCACCCAGCTTGGAGCACACAACAGCACATAGGTGCCACCACTTGCACTTCAAGTCAACCACGTCAAACCGACAGCAACCCAGCACATTCACACCCCTCCCTGATGGGTGTCCAGAAACTGGGGACCCAGACCCCCTAGCTCTGCCTTGCTCAGAACCATCAGCAAGGCACTTAACTTTGGAGCACAGTACCCCATTTTCATAGACATAGCATGGGACAGTGACGGCAAACCTTTTAGAGACCAAGTGCCCAAACTGCAATCCAAAACTCATTTATCAAAAGTGCCAATGCTGTAACTGTTATCCAGTGCTCGGCTGCTGGGGCAACCTGACTTGTATGCCGAGAGCCATCTCTGAATTCCTGCTACAGCACACAAGCCATAGGTTTACCATCACTGTCCTAGAACATCCTTCAACTGGGAACAGCTCTTAGCCAGTGATGTGCCAGAATACCTTTTATACCTACCTGCCAGCCTGCCAAATGCATAACCTCATGCATCAGGTGGGTGCTGGTCAGGGCTTCTGCTCCCATGCTCAGAAGGAGGGCAGGCAACTGGAAAAGCAGCCTGATCCGCAGCACAGTCCCCTCCTCTCTACGGCCTTCCACCCCAGAGCACGGGGATTCCAGGCTGTGCCAAAAAATAGCACCACAGTCTCCTTGTCTCTCTTTCTTAAACATAAGCTTCACCATAACCAAACTTTGGCTTCAGAGTCCCCCAACACTGGAAGGTGCCCTGAGGGTAGCAGAGGCATATGTAAACCCCAGCAATGAGAAGCACTCAAAAAACAGCAGCCCTGTCCTCCTTTCAGGGCAGCATCCATAGAAGCATCCAAAATGGCCACTGTAGTAGGAAGAAACCCACCCAGGCCACCTCTGCAGAGGTCACTCTCACCCTGCTTCCTTGATCACACTCCAAGGACCCCACACCCCTCATCACCCACTCCACAGGGACTATCCAGGTTCTGGGATCAAGGAGCTATCCCAGCAGGTCCAGACCTCTGCCATGACCACCATTCACTTGGTCCAAATGGCTGGCCCTTGTCCATTGAGCCTCCAGGGCTCTGATAGCCTCAGCTAACCATGTGGCCTCCCTATGCAGACTGGCCACAGCATCTACTGTCTGCAAAGGAGGATGAGACCAGCTGTGGCCCCTGGCACAGCTTCATTCCCCACAGCTAACAATGCCCACATACCCAGAGCCCCTGCCTTCTGTGCTCTCTGTCTTCCTCAGTTAGCATTTCTGGTGGCCTTCCTGGGACCCCCAGACCCAGCATTTGAGTGAAAGTATCTTATTTCCTGGCCTTTGGCTTTCTGAGTGTGACCACTGACCCTAGATCACCTTTCCCTTCTTCCCCACACAGGCCTACTGGCGGTTGCTCTCTGGTGATGGACAGGGGAAATGGTGGATTCCATACTCAGTCCAACATCTAGTGCACTCTACAGATGTCAAGCGACAGTCACAATTATTTCCATTTAGATGGCACAAGTAGCTTGAGGTGCTGCTGCTGGTGGTGGTACCAGCCCGCATGCAAGGGTACTATGGGCTGAGAAGCGTCACTCAGGCCCAAGAAGCACACTGACTATGTGTCTCCCCCATCCCCTATTTGCTAAATGTCAGCACTAAGTTCAGAACTTCAGATGTTCTGGATTTTTTCCCTAAACCACAGTTCTTCCAAAAGATGGCCTAGATTGGGGCTTTCCAATACAGTTCACAAAAGAAATCTTGGACTGAGACAAAGAAAGTACAAAAATGGAACATAAGGCTTTAGTATAATATAAGACAAATGAAACTGCCACAACACCCAAGCATGGGATTATACTGTGTATTTTATGAAAATACTGTTCCATGGCATGCAGGAAGTAAAATGCAAACAGCATTCCCAAATGGGCTGAGGGCTCATGCCTCTCTGACTCCCAGAAGGCCCTGAGCACAGATCCGGTTGGCTCCATGGTGTTTCTTAATTTTCTCTAATAATTTTCATGAATTCAAAAGACATTCCTGGATACTCTTGCTTATATTTGTGGTCCTCGGGTATGCCTCATGAAAGTATTTACCATATCTGATATCAAGGTATGTCTTCCAGTCCATGAGCCTCCAGAGTCAATGGGTGGTAGAAAAAGCTAGGCTGAGGCTACCAAATTCTCACTTGGTCCTGCTGTTCTAGGCTTCATTCCCTGAACCTCCAGGCTCCCATCAAACAACCACATGCCTGTATGCCTGTCTGTGACCTGCTCTACTAGGAGCCACTAGAGGTACATAGGGTTTCTAAGAAACCATGCCTCAGAGGATAATGAGTGATGTGTCTGGCTTAGGAGCTCTTTCTGACCTCAACAGTAGCTCCAAAAAATTCCCAAAAGGACACAGCCACCCTGGCCCAATTCCGCAGGCTCTAGATGCAGCAGCATTTGAAAAGGGGCCTTGAGCAGGCCCATGCAAACCTTCAAACAAACCCTCCAGCCCTTGTGCAAACCCTCAGACCTAGAAAAGGAGAATGTAAGGACACCCTGGTCAGCCTGTACTCTGCATCCCTCCAGAAGGACACTGCAGCCCAAAGTGACAGAGAGGGAAGGGTTACCTCAAAGGCTTCTCTGGGCTCCCCAGAGGTGTCAGAGGTACCAAAAGGCTATCACCCTCCTTCCCACCTGTATATAGGCAGCCCTGCCCTTAACCTCCCGGACTCAGACTCAGGAAGGGGTTCCTCGCTCACTATCCTAGAATATGATCCACAATTCTATTAGAATAAGAAGGTGGAAAGAGGAGAGAAAGATGCACATGGAGGGAAAGGGGCAGTCTTACTGATCCTAGGGTGAATGCTCCATAAGGGCAGAGAACTGAAGCACATGGCTTTATA
The DNA here is from genome assembly GCF_012274545.1 of Fukomys damarensis. Taxonomy (NCBI): domain Eukaryota; kingdom Metazoa; phylum Chordata; class Mammalia; order Rodentia; family Bathyergidae; genus Fukomys; species Fukomys damarensis. The sequence goes on from NW_022900917.1 coordinate 83,483,999, forward strand.
AGACAATAACAGGACACTACTGTATTTGGGGGTTCTTGGGAAAGGAGAGGTCAGAGTTCAACAAAGATACAATCATAGATATATGTCCGGGAGAGAGGCACTGGCCTAGACTGAGTGTCTGAGTGCCTCCAAAGCAGGACCTGACTCTCCTGCTGTCCTCCAGGGCCTGAGTCTATAGCCTCTTGGCAGGCTCTCTCCCCAGGCACCCGCCCACACTTTTCCACAGGAAAACAAACCCTCTAGGCTCCCAATCCACCCAAGTAGTCACTTGTTAGGGTAATGATGATGTACAGGAGAAGGTCCAGGTATCTGGCACTCAGTGATGGGACTCCACAGTGCCCTGTCCAGCCCTGAGAGACCACACACACATACACACACACAGCTTGCAGACACTGCCCAAAGATACCTGTTGCCCAATTATCTCACCCCAAATCCAGGTCTTGCCACAGCCCCCACAGTATTCCCCATGGTTCCCCTGGACACCCTCAGAAGGGCTGATTTGCTCTGCCCATCTGAATCACATGAACCTCATACTTGGGGGATGGAAGGGCAAGCCTGGGACATTTATTGTTTTATTGTTAGAATAACACAAATTACCCCCCAAAATTTAAATGCAGACAATTATAAATTTAAGATATAAAGATTATATGCTGAGATAAATAAATACTAACCCTTGAGGTTAGGAAGTGATTGTGTTATACTATTAAAATATTGTATATATGGTTATGTTTCTTTCTTTTGCATTTCTCATTAATCATAACATGAAGGGAGGTCACTCAAGGTCCCTCAACAATGTGATTTTATTGAGTACTTCAAACTCCATCATAGTCACTTACCCAATTGTATCCCTCCAGCTGGATATTTACAGTATTTCCGAAATGCCTCTCTCTTAAGTCACGGTGTGAACATCTCCATCCACATCTCTATTTGTTTCCTAAGACAAGGTCCAAGAAGAGGCTGAGAAAGGAAACATTTGGGTTCCCAGAAGCTTGATGCTGTGGCCTGGGAAGAGACCCTCACCTCACCTAACTAGCGCCCCCTGCTGCTCACTGAGATTCATGTTCCACCTTGGCCTGGCAATGGCAGCTGTGACTATCTTAATTTCCATCTCTCCCCTTACCAGACATTTCTGCACAGATATGCCACCCACAATCCCCATCTGGTCAGAAACCAGGACCATTTTTCTGGAGACTTTATGGGGGTTCCCTTCTATTTACTTGAGTTCTTTGACACAGCGGGTTTTCCCTCATATTTACTAAAGTTATTATGTGAATAACACTCTATACCAGTTGGTTCTGCTGCCTTTATCTATGAAACATTTAGATTAAGAGAGGGCCCTAAGGCACTGCATAACTATCTAGGGAATGATGCAGGACCTTGGTGTCCAGTTGTTAACGTACTTGCTCTTGCTCCTGTGGGCATCTGTCCTTCTTCAATGTCCTGCCTGTAAGGTCTTTCCCAGTCCTGTGGTCTCCATGGACAGCCCCCACACAGCCTTTGCAGCCCACCTCAGGGAAGAGGAAAGTATAAAAAGAACTGAGCAAGAATCCCACTTAGTATCTCTGATGAAACTTGGCTGGAAAATTAAAAAAATCAAGACAGTATCGATCCTTTTCTGATAGAAATGCAACTATGTTAGAAATCACTGTTAAGTGACAACTAAGGAAAAAATACATATGTTTGAAAATGAAGAAATCCATTCCCAGATAACTCTTGGATTAAAGAAGGAATCATAATGGAAATTAGAAAATATTTGGAACCAAACAAAAAATTTTAAATACTACATTTTTAAAATGTGTGATAATTCAACTAGAAGGTACAAACACTGTATACGGAGTGCAAGGTAGTGTGTTTCCCACACTGGCAACCTCACCCTCCTGGAGCCCTAGTTGCATACAACAGATTACCCACTTAACGGGGAGCACCTCACTCAAATTTCATGCAGCCCAGGATGTGGACCCAGGCCCAACCCTATCTGTGGCAGCACAGTAGGCAGGCTGGGGACCTAAGCAGGCTGCTCCCAGAACCAGCACTCCTGACTGCTGCTCAGTGCTGACTGGCTTCAGTCTGGGCAAGGAGAGGCTATCTGTACAATTTCATTTCAATAAATTGAAATCTAGGTGAGACACATTTCCAGAACAACACCACTTAACAGAATTGACCCAAGAAGAAAGAGAAAACCTTTACAAGTAGGAAAATTAACTGGAAGTCAAAAATCTTTTGACAAACAAAAACAGAGGCACGAGAAAATCCCCAAAATGTTCAAGAAACATAATCCTATTTTTCCACAAATTCAGAGAATTCACACATGATCCCTAATGTACAATAGTTCAACACACTTTTGCTATGATAGTGAGGGAGGGATATACATTCATATAAACCAGACTTCAAATTTTGAACCCTGATCTTTTCCCAGGCTGGCAATATGCCATAAGATCCTCCCTTGTGTTACCGGCCAGCTCCCCATCAGCCACATGATCAGCTGAAGAAAACTATGGAGACGCAACTGTTCTGGGTTGCTGGAATCACTTGGATATGTTGCCTTGTGGCTTTGCATCCCACCATTTCTAGAAAACCCACATTTGTGTGAGTATGTGTGATACTCAGCACTCCAGGTCAAAACTGTGTGCTATATGATTTGGCCCAACTTTAGGCCACCTCAAGGATCCTGAGCCCATCTAGGTAGTACAGGCCAAGTGTGATTGATGCTCAGTAGATGAGGCACACTAAGTGCACTCTCTTGACTCACAGTGATTTATTAGGATGCGATACCATCATAAGTTAAAGAGTATCTGCAGTCACCGTTTCCACCCAACGGTATAACAAGGTTCCAGTCAGCTCAGTAAGAGAGTAAAAAATCATATAAAAGGTGAAACCATTGGAAGAGGAAAAAGCTGCCATTATTTACAAATGACAGCATCTATATAAAAAACTCAAAAGATTCCAAGACTGTAAATCATGAAGATTAATAAATAGAGTTTAGCAAAATGGTTGGATGTAAATCAGTAGGCAAAAATTGATTACATTCCAGAGGAAAAGTCTGGTTCCTCAACAAATAAATTTAGGGGCAGAAGAAAAAAAGACAAGAGGGGACTCTGGGAATGAGAGGGGCTCAGTAGCTCCTCTGCCTGGGCCTCACATGAACAGCCTTGAACAGCGTTGCGTGCTCCATGGCAGTTAGAAGGCATATGGCATCGGAACAGGGACCTAGCATTTGGCTGAAATGCAACGTGGCAATGGAGATGTGGTCACTTCCACGGGAGTCCATCTCCTCAGAGACACCCTGAGACATTAACAGGTGAGCTGGTGTCTGACACGAAAAGGGGAACAGCAGGTGTAGATGAGACTCAGTTGGACATGAGTGGGCAACAGTAGACAATACAGAAGAAGGGCCCTGGGAGGCACAGTGCAGTTATGTCTACTTCTGTGTGTTTCAAAGTTTCCATGTGTGAAAAGTTAAAATATAAAACATTTAAAAACTAAATAAAATCTGTGGACTTTGCTTTAAAAAGAACCAGCTGTGTGTGTACACCAGCAATGAATATTTGGAAAAATGTACTTTCAGAATGGTACCACTGATAATAACAGCAAAAGTATGTTTTTATTCTGTTGTAACATGTTTAAGAAAAGATATGCTAAGATCCTTATGAAGAACATTATAAGACCTTAGTGAAAGACATGAAAGAAGACCCAGCAGATACAAAGACATGACATGTCCATGGACTGGAAGACTCAGCAGGATGATGACATCAATGTCCCCCACATTAATCCAGGCAATTCCAATCAAACCTCAAACAGTCTGACAAAGTGATTCCAAACTTTATATTCAGTAACAAAGAGCCAAAAAATACCCAAGAAATTTCTGTAGAAAAATTAGAAGGACAACCTACCCCTGAAAAACACTGAGAATTACAATATACTGGTAGAAATCAAGATGAATTTTGACACAGGAGCAGAAAACTGATGGAGAGAACTGCTACAGAAACTTGCCCTCATAGAGCTGCCACTATTGGTCTGCAGAAAAAGGACAGATTAAGCAGTCTAGACAATTTGTTATTAAAGTAGAGAAACAGGAAAAAAATAACATTAGAGTCCCCCTACCTTACCCGACCTCACACCAACAAAAATTAATTCCAAGTGATGAGACATTTACATATAAAAAACAAGTTATACCCTCCTTATTGGACAGTAAAGGATAATACCAATATCATCTTCTGATAGATTTTATTAAACTAAACAGAAAAATGTGTACCACGATGGGAATAATGGGTAACCTGTGCTTGGCCAACAGATACCATGATGAAGAGTAGGTCCATGGTGGACCGGAAAGTCCACAGCACAGCTAAGGATCTCATTTCTAGAACACAGAAGGAAATCTTGCAAATCACTAAACACAAAGCAAACCCCAGAGAAAGATACACAGAAAGAGTTACTGAGAAGTGAAGACCCATACGCCTGATAAACATGAAAAGATGATCATGGACTCCATCATCACAGAGCAATAGAAAGTCAAGCCAGAGGAGACCATTTCACACCCACCTGGCTAACAAGTCACCAAATGGTATCACTGGGTGCTGTCAACCAATGGCAGGGGATAGGAAGAGCAGGCATGGGCCCGGGGGTGGAGTGTGGCAAAGGAAGAGTCCAGAGTGGGAAGACAAGTCCAGAGAAGGAGAAGAATAGGGGAAATGTGTGGAGGAGGAAAAAGAGCAAAGAAAGAATGTGGAAGAAGAGGAGAACATAGAAGGGGTAGAAGAGGAGGAGAGTGCGGAAGAAGCTTAAAAGAAGAGAACAAAGGAGCACTGACCAGGACCTTGATTCTCCTCCATGCCTGAGAGACTCTGGATAGCATCTCTGGGGCTCAGCAACATGACTGATGAAGGCAAAGGCGTGAAACAGGAAAAAACTTCAACGTTCATCAGTCATGGAGCAAGCAGAATGCCATGGTGTGCATGCCCAATGTGGGGCAGCAGGAAAAACAAAAGTGTGACAGCTATGGGCCACTCCACAGACTCTCAGGAACAAAGTACACAGAAGCAGCAAACCACAGTACAATTCCATTCAATGAAGTTCAAAAACATTCCAGACTCAATAATACACTATCAGGGTCACCAATGTGAAACTAAAACTAAGAAGGAAAGCAAGAAGCAATAAACGTACCACTGAGGGGAAGGCGGGAAGGAAACAGGTTGAGAAAAGGCAGGTGACAAAGGGGTGTCACAATCAAGGATACTAAAACCGTGGTCTATGAATCTCTGCACATCTGAACTACACACAAATGTGTGCATGCATACACCATATACTCACAGTCTTGTACCTCCAGCATATCTTGAGAACACATCCTGGAACCTAAAGTGATAAAGCACCTCATTCTGTGCCCTCCCTAGGCCCTAGAACCCTGGTTGAATGCCTGGAAGAAGCAAAGGGTGTGATTTAAGGCTGGTTCTGCTGCCTGTCCACTTAGGTCTCCTGGTAGCCACCTCCTTCCAGATTCCTGAAGGGAAAGGGCTTGGGCAGCCTCCAGTGAGGCCCATCCTAAAGGCTCTGAGCTCAGTAGATACATACCCCACACATAGGCAGAGTATGGGGTGAGCTGCTGGGCTGAGCCCAAGGGCTGGCCTGTGGCAGGGAGCATTAAGTAGAGAGCTCAGGATACTCCCAGACAGCAGCTCAAGGAGCCTAAAGGGACACAGAGAATGGGGCCTGATAAAGGAACCAGTGGCCAGGGCCTGGGCTAATGATGGGCTTGCCTGGGTCTGTCTGGAATGCAAACACCTTCTAGGCCACACCCCTAGCCTAAGCTGACTGCACAGATGAAGGGATGGCTGAGAGGCCCACAGGAGGTCAGTCTGTTGGGAGGGACATGGAGCTCAGTGAAGTACAAAGGGCTGGGGCTTAGTATTCAGAAATGTCTAAAAGTGGACCCCAGTTCTGCCTCATGCCAGCTATACAGCCCTGGACATCAATTCAATAATACCGAAGGCTTCGATTTTTTCTGTATGCTGTGCAAAATGCCACATCTTCTGCAGCATGGTCAGAAAGGCCAGATGTGATCACTCAGCCACTCAGCCTCTGAGTGCCTCCAACTTGGTACTCTGAGCACCAGATCTACTCCCTGCAGGAATACTGAACCTCAGTCTGCCTCAGCACAGGTCAGACCCCAACAAATACCTTTCTCTCTTGCGGTTCAAATTTCCCCCAGCCCAGGGCTCAGTAGTCACAGTGGTCACTGATCATAGATAACACTTCTCAGAGGTACATGATACAGAGAAGACCCCCGCCACTGTCACACCCTACCCCCTGCCCTCAGGTGACATTACCTACAGGTTGAAAGCCTTGTCTTAAGGGTCCTCAAAAAAGGCTATAGCTCTTCAGGTTACCTCCACTGGTGATAGATCCATAAGGCATTTTCTTATGGTGAACAGGGCAGGTAGCCTCCTTGCAGAGCTGGAAGAAAACAGGAAAGCCCAGGAGTAGGAAGAAAAAAGATTGATAAAGCTTAGATTTAAGGTGCAAAGGACCCTGTGCCCACCCCAGTCCCACGTGACTAGCTCCACTGTGCCAATTTCCAGAGCTACCCTAGGCTTCTCACCAGCCACAACACAGTGGCCCCCACCAAGTCTTTCCAGATAGCCCTGTATTCCACTTGTTCCAATATGGCCCTGAGAAAGGCGTGTCCACCCAAGAGACCCTCGAGAAAGCAAGCCTCTGGCCACCTTAAAGACCCTTTGGAGCCCCGTTCCCCTTATTCTCCCACCCCACCAGGTCCCCCACCTAGCTTCTGAGATTACTGGGTCCCCACTGCCTCTCTCACATGTATCTACTACATGGCCTGGAAGTTCACCTGGCCTGCCAAATCTCTGCCTCTAGCACTCTCTTCCTAAGCCACCCCTCACGTGGGCCAGAGCTGGGATCTGACTGCTCACAGGGATTCTGCCCCAGCCATTTATTATGCAGCTTGTCATTATCTACTGGATTTTTCCAGATCTGTTTCCTCATCTGCAAACGGAAGGTAATAAATGACCTACCTCTTAGGTTATGAGTAATAAGTGGATGCACATTCAGTGCTCACAGCAGAACTGATGTACAGTGAGTACTCAGTACACAATTCCTGAACTTACGCTCACCATCCTTGATGTGGATGGATCAGTGGCCTGTCTACCCTAAATTGCTCCTCTTGTGAAACACAGCTCCGGGGACCCCATCCTGGACAAAGTGAAGCAGTACCCACAGGTTCCCTGGCCCTACTGGAGAACATCTATGGGGTGCCTGGCCATTTTCCTATACCCTGATGTCATCATCACAGAGCTGCCATATGTGCCTGAAGACTCTACCACATCACTCAAGCCACCTGCACAAAAACCCACTGCAAGACACTGGGTCTGAGAACACAGGGGATAAGAAATAGGTCTAAGTTCTAGGGGCCAGGTGATGTCTGCATAACCCCAGCCTATGCTTCACTTTTGTACATGCTTGTCCATTGGCCCACCAAAACAAGACACCTCAGTGAGAACAGAGGAACTGACCCACACCTGCTTAAGCCCCCAGGCAGCCTCAGCCAAGAAGTGCTTCTGCTTCTGGCATAAGTTGTATCCATACTTTATTTTGGTTGTGACATATGAAGAATCCACTCCTTGGGGGATGCACTTGCAGAAGGAAGACCTTAGGGATCCCTGAAAGGAACTTAGGGATGTGATGTTCTGTGGGTCTCAAATCTCGAATCTTAGGAATTTTCCCACTGTCACCAGTTGGCCTCCCTCTACTTCTCTATGCTTCCTGGGTGAGGGGAACAGGAGACTGCCTCGGTAGGAAAGAGGAGGAAGGGACATCTACAAGGACAGGATGTCAGGGAAGGATCTGAATGCAGGTCAGGAGAGATAAGTTCCAGCCCAGGGAGAAAGGAGCTAATCAAAGCAGAGTCTCACTGAGGAAACCTAGACATGGGGCCAGCCAGGATGGGAGGAGAGAAAAATTCTCCAGAACTGAAAGCTGGGGAAGGTGACAGGTAATACCCAGCACTCATACACATTTCACGTGCCAATGTTCATCTGTTTCTCTACTGCCGTCACATGCTCATCCATGGCTCTATGACGTGGGCCGAGTTCCGACATAGTGCAAAAATGGAGGCAGACAGGTAGGATAACTTGCTCAAAGTCACACAGGTGTTAACCAGCAGGGGAAATTTTCAGATCCAGACAGTGTGGCTCCAATGCCTGAATCTTGCCATACTGCCCATAAGAAGCAAGACCAAATATAAAGGGCCTGTGAACTCCACAGAGACTTGAGGATATATTCCATCAAAACTAGCAGCTATCTAAGGAACAAGTTCAGCTCAGACTGCCTGAAACAAGAAGAAGGCAAAGGGGAACCAGGGCAAACAATGCACCCACACAACATGGGCAACCTGCAAACCAGGCTCTGCAGAAGGTTCTAGAAAGACTTCTTAAGAAGATGGAAGACAGACCATTGACAATGAAGAAACATGAGACTGATGGAACTGGAGGAAGAATTTGGCTTAAGTCCCAGAGAAGGGCATAAAACACTAAACACACAAAGACATCCATAAACTCCAAAGAAAACAAAAGGTTAGACAGATGAGAAGCTGTGTGTCTGTGTGTGAGTGTGTGTGTGTGTGTGTGTGTGTGTGTGTCCATGTGTTACGGTTTATATCTAAAATGTCTCCCAAAGCCTCATGCACACCCAGGTAGGGCTTTTGGGAGTAAATGTATCATGTGTGTGTGACACTGGATCATGGGTGTATAAGTAGATCAGTCCATTGATTGGATTATCATTGTTCTTGGTGTGGCTGAATTGATTTACTAAAGACAGAATTCCTACCCTGGGTGTGGGTGGCACCAACAAATAGGTTGCTGTGACATTCCCTGGCCATGTGGTTTAGAAGCCTTCAGAACTGGCCTACAGGAATATGGGCGCTCCAGAAGTCTAGCTGTGCCACACCAACATCCAGTAGCAAACTATAGGACACCAAAAAGGCATGCAAGTTGCCTGATCCGGTGTGTAGAGAGCCTCCTTGCCACACTCATTGCACCCCTCTAGTTCCCTAACGACTGATGACTCTCCAGGCTCAGCCAATCTCTGTAAGCCACCCATATCTCCTCTGACAATCTCCTCCCCCATGCAAATTAGATCCATGCTATATATCCTGTAACACAACACAAAAAAGCAGAAGTGATTCTCCTAAATCCTCCCTGGAGTTAGTCTTGTCTCTGTGCCTCACCCTCTCTCCACAGGTCTCAAAAACTGACACCAAAAACTACACAGGAGGAGTTTAGAAAGGTTTGGAAAGCTGGCTGAAGATGCAGCCCTAGGATGCTGTATGCCATTCTTGATGGGTTTGGGTGGCACCAATAGGCTTATGGCCTGGATGAAATAATGAAATATAAAGGGAAAGATGGAAGGCAGGCTCTCTGCTTCCTGCTTGCCATGACATGGACTGTTTCTCCTCTGCAATACCTCTCTGCCATGTCACCCTGCCTTGCAGCAAGCTGACTATGGCCTGAAACCTCTACAAATTATGAGAAAAAAATAAACCTTTCCTCCTTTATCTTCTGGGTGTCAGGTATTTTGTTCCAACAATAAAAAAAATAACTAAGACACCATTTATGCTATGCATATGTTACATGTACATGTATGTGTATGATAATTAATTGTGCTGTCAACTTGAATAAGAAATGCCTAGTGGATTTGTTTAGCATAGTTCTGGGTGTGTCTGGATAACTGCATTACTGAAGAGGGAAGACCCACCCTGGATTTGTGTGGCACCAACTGACAGGCTTATAGCCCGGATAGAATAGAAAGGAAATGAAAAAGGAAGGCTCCTTTTTTTGCTTCTTCAGAGGAAATCCATCATTGGAAGTCTACCTCCAGCTTCCAGTGCAGACTCTTCAGTCTTCCAACATACACTATGGTTCCCAATATGGACTCTGATGGGACTCTGCAGTAAGCTCCAAGCCTTTGACCTTTGGTTAGATCCTCTAGCTCTCTCATGTATAGATGGCCTTTGTGTTCTTCCACTCCTGACCACTGTAAGCTTATTGTAAATCATATATACATTTATATTTTTATGTATGTATATTTAAATCTGTTCCTCTAGTTAATCCTAATAGAGATTTTGGTGTCAGAGTCCTGCTGGTTCCTGTGATACCCTCAAGCCATCCTTTCTATTGTGATGTGTTAAAGGGCTTGGCTTCTTCTTAATGCTAATTTTTTCAGCAACCAAGCTCTCTTCTGCTCTATCACTGCAAGTCTCAATTTTTTTGTTGTTGTTGTTTTTTGGTACTAGGGATCAAACTCAGGACCTTGCACTTGCAAGGCAGGTGGCAACACCACTGAGCTAAATTCCCGGCCCCCGCAGGCCTCAATTTTACCAGAGCTTCCTTTCTGGCCAAACTCAAAACATTTAAGTCATTCAGCTGAGCCATTTCCTCTTGATTCTCAAAGTAGAGCTGACTAAAAGCCCTCCAAAAGTACTCTCCATAGACTGAATGTTTGATTCCCTTGACATTTCCTCTACCAGATTAATTACTCCACTGCCCTTAACCTCAGTCTCCTTCAAAGTCTTGGGACAGGAGCAAAATGTAATCAAATTTTCTGCCCAAGAATAAAACACATGGCCTAGAGTACAACAGCCAATGGACTCCTGGTTCCCATCTGAAACCCCCTGAGCCTGGTCTTTACCAGTTGCATTTCTATCAGTGTTCTGGTCTTCTCAGCTCTGACAAGAGTCTATCATCCAGCATGGCTTAAGGCATTTTAGGGCTGCTTCTCCTGCTGGCATTTCCAAACCTTTCCAGACTTCTCCTGCAAGCCAGTTCCAAAGGCTTCTGAACCACATGGTGAGGTAGTGTCACAGCACCAACCTAACTTCTCTGACACCAAAATCTGTCTTAGCTCTTTTCTGGCTGTTGTGACACACATAATTTAAAGAAGCAAAGGTCATTTTGGTTCCTGGTTTATAGAGGTTTCAGTCCACAGTCAACTTACTCCAAGGTAAGGCAACATGGTAGAGGGGCATGGAAGAGGAGAGGCAGAAAGAAGCAGAGACAGATGAAGGGAAGGAGATATATTCTCTGTAGATCATGCCCCAGTGACTCACCCCCTCCCACAAGGCTTCAAGTCCCAAAATCACATTTAGCTATAAACTCATCATTGGGCCAATCCACTGATAAGTATCACACCCCTGTGATCCAGTCACTTCCCCAAAGCCCCACCTTTCAGTGCATGAAGCTTTAGGGAGAATATCTAAATATAAACCATAACAATGTGCATATTCTGTCTGACATGTGAACACAAGTGATTTGTGTGTGATGTATGTGTTCCTATATGGCTGTCTAGGCGCGTGCTTGTGAAAGACAGAGCACACCTATGAAAAGAGGTTTCAATCTTCTTTTTACAAAGTCAATGAATGATGTCTGAATGATTTTTTAAAAAATATTAGTCTTTATATATGCGTATATATGTATATATGTATATATACATACATTATATATGTATATGCATATATATATGTATGTATATATATACACACACACACATATATATATATATAAATTGAATTTTGGGAAACTTTAACGGTGCTGCCAACTTTGGAAAAAGTCACCCCAATTTACTGTGTTGACTTGGCATTGTACAGAAATGGACAACCATACTGGTCTAGAAGTGTTAATTTATTTTTATTTTTTATTTTTTTCCATGTGTACAGGGATAACACATCGTATTAAATATGTAAGGTCATATTTATGTAGGTTTGATTACAGAAACTAATAAAGTATTCCCTAAATAATGAAAAAAGAATAAGATAAGACTATAAGAGTGAGAAGCAATTTAAATATGTTCAGGGACCATTTTCATCTCCAGAATTAAGGATTATTTTGATGTTACATCACTGCCTTTTTCTCTTTTACTTTCCTTTTTAGTTTTATTTTAGGATTCCCTATATTTAATGTTCATACAGAGATTTAATTGAAATACCGAAGAGTTTCTTTGGTGTGAAAAACTATAATAGTACACAGGATCCTAATGAGACAATTAATAATGTGAAATAGGAAGTAAAGGGCTAAAGGTGTAAGGAAACTGGGAAGGGTGGGGGAAAGGTAATAAGGGAGAGGAAAAAAATATGAGAAACTGAAAAAATGGAAAT
>NW_022900917.1:83496183-83501428 GCF_012274545.1 Fukomys damarensis
GGAGGGAGGGCAGGGACAAGGGGAAAAATGAGAATCAAGACCTATTATGTAAAGGTACAGAATCCCAAGGATGAATGTAATTGTATTGTATACCTAGATTGTACCAATAACCTCAATAAAAAGAAAGAAAAAAAAAGTAATACAGCATGTTATTTAGAGCAAAGATAAATATCAAAAGAATATTCTGTAGGATTTTGAAGTAGCTGACTCTGGGGAGGATAGCGGAGGGCACTAGGGATTACTGTTTTTCTTAATTAATCTTGTAGAACTCATTTACTCTCTAAACAATATGCATGTACAACTTTAAAGTACTAACACTTAATTTGTAAGATTCCAATGAAACATCATCCAGACAAATCTGTCTGCAGATGAAGTAGAGGTCTGCCAGGGAGCTGCCTTCAGCAAACAGAAGCCATGTGGGAACCTAGTAGTCTCCTCAAATCTTAGAGAGAGGTAGCCTTCTGAAAGCCACCTAGCTTTGCCCTGGGTGGCCATGCAGACCAGCCTCACAGATACACCCCACACACCCAAACATGCCAGGCACTGTCACAATGTCCACAAGGCAAGCCAGTCCTGCCTGGGGCTATGAATGTTTAGTGCGAAATCCACACAAAGGGTTCTCAATGAAAGCTCCAACAAAGGCTTCCAGAGAGGGTCCAGACACTCCCCAGGAAGAAGCTCAAGAGATGTCCAAGCATAGGGTATCACTTAACCTGAGAGGGTGTTTGGACTTCCCAAGAATGACAAGGATGCACTGACAGTAGCCAGCAGCCACTGGCATGAAGAGAACTGTATTGGGTGGAGGGAAAAAGGAGTCCTTCCTTCTCCTGCAAAACCAAGAACTGATGACTTGGGAGGCAAGCATAGGGGCTGGTACAGAAGCCAGGCAGAGCAGTGAGTCTAGAAAGTGGCTAATGGAAGCCAGGAGACTGGCTGGCAGCAGGAAGAGTAGAGGAAAACCCCAGGTTCTCCTTCAGAAAGTAGATAACAGTGCTGTGACCTCCCTATACCAGCACTAGAGAAGCAGCAGCAGCAGCATGTATGCAGAGAGGAGCCTGAAAACCTCAGCAGGCAGGCAGACAGCTAAAGCACTGCATGGGCTGGATATGAAGAGCAGAGAGGTATAAAGAGAATACCCAGGGAGAGAAGCCACCAAGGAGAAAGAGCTCAGCAGGTGCACCCCAGGAGAGCCAGGACAAGACAAGGGGGGTAGAATAAGAAACTCTCAGTGGAAGGAGCAGTCACCATCAATCCCTGCCAAGAGCAAGAGAGAGGCCATCAAAGAGAAAGAAGAGTCCTGCAGGGTCACCCCAGGAAAGCCAGGACAAGATAAGGGGAATGGGATAGGAGAGTCTTGGTGGTGGGAGCAGTCACCATCAATCCCTGCAATGGTAGAGGAGTCTGCCAGGTTTCATGAGAAGGTACAGGAAACTAACAAGGTTCCATGAGAGGCAGAAGACCCCTTACAGGGCGGAGGGAAAGGACTAAAGCAGGAGATAGGCCTGGCTAAATCATGACTATAGTGGGACAGCTAGAAAGAGACTGTGCAGACCCAGACCCAGCACCTGAGACAAACAAGTGCAGCCCTGTGGAGCCAAGTGGGGCCTAATGCATATTCAGGGGCTGGGACAAGCAGAGGAGGAAAGATCACCAATCTGGCCACCTCATCTGACTTGCAATCTCACTTTTCTGTGAGATGGAATATGTACCACCTCTGTGCTTGCTCAGTGGACTGATAGAAGGCCAGCCTGTTAGCAGGAGCACAGGAATCGAATCATGGCAGCCAGAGGAGGCTGGCCTAGGAACACAAAATGCCAGCATGTGTCCTTTGTCCCTTGGGCCTCTGGTAGAACTTGGAATCCAGTAGGCACATTCCCCATCTCTGAGAGACAACTAAAACACATGGGGCATTTAACTCCACCAATTCCACACCTCAACACTCCATGTCCCTAGCATCCAATCCAAACCTTCCACCACTACGTGCAACTCTCCCCAGCATCACCAGGGTGATCCAGGTCCAGGGCTCTGCCTGGCCCAGGACAGCACTTCACTGGTTAAGTCTTCAGGCGCCTGAGCTTCATGGACCTTTTAAAGCTGGCTGTGGCCTGCTCTAGCCTCAGCTATGGCTGCATCCCCACTCCTGCTTCCTTGGGATCCCACCTGCCAATATCCAGGCTTCCGCCCACCTCTGTGCCTTTGGCTTCCTCTCTGCTGTTTCTGCTCATGAACTTAACAGCCAGTTCCTGCCCCAACTTCTCAACCAAGCTGTCCCAGCAGGCCAGCCAGGTAGGTGTTCCTACCCTGTACTTCCTGCCCATGCCTGACCTTGGGGCCCCATGCTGACTCTTATCAGGTCAGGGCATCTCTGGGCTCTATAAAATGCATTTGCACTGCTGAGCAAGACAATGACAGCTGCCACTTCCAGGGAAAGCTGGGGTGCCTTCTAGAGTCCTTGTAGAGTCCAAGGCCAACCCCAGTCCAGTTCTTCATCTGCCCACCCTACCATGACAATCAGCCATGTCCTAGTAGGCCAAGAGACCAGAGGACCTTGATTCCTGTCCCAGATCAAGGATTCCACCAACTCTGTCCCTGGTCCTTTTACTAATGGGGTTGGAGAGGACAGCAGAATGAACAGCCCTCAGCAGGGAAAGAGAAGGTGGCCACAAGAGCTAGGTATGGTTCATGTCATCAAATACTCCACGGCTCTATGAGGCAGTGCTCATATGAGTCTCACTTACAGAGGAACCAGGAGAACCAAGAGATGGCACAAGTAACGCCCAAGTCTCACAGTGGGGAGTGGGAGGGCAAACCCACAGGTTACCTGCCTGACACTACCTGCAAGGCAGATCCTGTACATGTGTTTTGGTCACATGGGTGACTTTAATGCTCTTAGCTGTCAACAGCAGAAAGAACCACCTCACCTAAACTAGGGGAAACTAAGGCTCAATTTGCCCAAGGTCAGCCAGCAAGTCAGTGCAGAGTCTGAAACATGGTGGAGGGTGTTCAGGCCTTGCTGCAACATATAGCCTCTGTTTCAGCCAGGTTATGCTGCCCACCACAGCCATCATGGCCACCAGGGAGGCAGGTCAGCACCCTCACATACTCACACACTCAAGCAGCACTTCACCCAAGACTCAAGCACCCCTGGAACTAGACTAGGTGCAAGGAACTACCATGACACAAGCACCAGAAAGGCAGCAGGCACTGTGGGGGCACAGCTGTGAGGAGATCAGGTACCATGGGGTAATGTGGGGCAAGGAAGCCAGGCCTTGAGGATGGCACTGGGTTGGCCCTCTCTTCCCAAAGTACTATGATTTGCTAGGTAGCCAGGGTGCGGAGAATTTAGAACACTATGATGAACTGGAGGCTTCTAGGAGGCAGGCCAGGACGCGGGGCAGCACATGACCAGGGGATCCAGCAAGAGATAGAGCTCAGAAGAAGAAGGGGCTAGACATGAGAGGAAGGGCTGGAAGGGGACAGAGCCGAGGACAGAAGCAAGGTACAGGTTGCTATGGGAGGCCCTCAACAGGGCATGGAGAGGGCAGTGAGGGCAGCAGTGAGTCAGATGAGGAGAGCAGGAGATGTGAACAAAGGCTGCAGAAGCCATTCACAGCCTAGGGAGGCGGAAGCTGGCAGCAAAGCCAGGCCAGAGGGGTGGGCAGAAGCTGCCAGGCTATTGTACCCAAGAATGGCCCAAGCCCTGGGCTACCTCAATGAAGTCATACAGAGGCTACAGAGATAATACTTTACTTGCTCCCAAGGAGGCCTCCTGCCACACAGCTTCCATGACTGCCAGCCAAGGCCAGCCACCAGTTCCTCCGGCCTTGTGCCCCTCAGGCTGGCGCCAGGGTTTTCTCAAGGACCCAATCCCCCCCCCACCGGCAGCCTGAAGGAAGCCATCTGTCCCTGCACTGCCCAGATCCTGTTTACAGGGTGCCAGAGGAAGTGGGGGTGCCAGGGAACGCCTACCTCAGGCCTGCTGCCACCCCAGCAACTCAGCTCGGCTCCCAGGACAAAGCACTCAGGCACAGCAGCAGAGAAATGCCAACCAGCAGACCCCCACCAAGACTGCTTGCTGGCACTCCCAGCAACAGCACAAGGCTGAGGTCCCAGCACCTGAGTCCTGTGGCATAGGCATGGGGCTTGGATCCCTCAGTCAGGCTCCTGAAACCCCAGGAGGATCCTGGCCTCTAGTCACAGCTTCTACCCATTAACTTAGAGCCCTCACAGGCTGTGGCTGGGCCCTCCTGAGTCAGGGAGCCACCCAGCTGGGTCCACCCTTCCCAGAAACAGACAAGGATCTGTGTTCCCTAGAAGCGGGCAGAACAGCTCCCCAGAATCTGCCTCAGAACAGAATATCAAGCAGAGGTGTGCCCATCATTGGAAACAAGTCCTTCATGGGAATAGACCCCACATCTCTCTCCTAGGTTTCCTCATCTCTCAAATGGGCTGCAGCTCCTTCTTTCTGGGCCTGAAATGAGGAGTCAATCGGTTCACTTTTAGTCACCTCTGACCCATACCACAAAGAACACAAAGCAGAAATGGACAGCCTGACCTGCCCTTAGGGGGTCCTCTCAATCTACCTGGGGACAGACAGGGAAGTGGCACAACACTTGTCACATGGACAAGGACAGATGAGCTACTGCTCGCTGGACATACCAGGTGTCAGGGAGAGCCCAGCTGGGGATAAACTCCCCTAGTGGGAAGGCCTTGGGTGTGCAAGCGAGCCCGTGGTGCTATGGAGGAAGAGGACCATAACTTCCTCATCACTGTGTCATTCAGGCCAAGCATTCCTTCACTCATTCGCCAAGCAGGAGGACTCCAGTACACCTTGAAGGTGTCAGCGTGAATTCACTGTTTTAAAACAAAGAAAAAGTAAATATGCTTATGTAAATTTGAATTTTTCAGCTGAAATGGAATTATTTCTATGGAATACAATCACCATTCCAAACTGTATGCAAAATCTATATTTGAGTAAATTTCCTCTTGATTGGAGTAAGTGCTTCAGTGTTGAAATCAAAGTTCCCCATTTCCCAAAACCGTGTGACCATTAGATAAAAATATGTACATAATTGATAATGTTAAGTGGTTTTTCTCTATGTTTATCTTTCTCATCTTTATATAACATACTGTTAAGCCATCTCATCTTTGTATAACGTTAGTGTTCCTTCATGTTAATTTTTATGTTTCTTTCACTTCCCCTTGCAGTAACAATCTGTTCCTAATTCCTAAGAGATGATGGATG
>NW_022900917.1:83501789-83522962 GCF_012274545.1 Fukomys damarensis
AAAAAAAAAAAAAAAAAAGAAAGAAAGAAAGAAATACAGACACAGGTGTGTCTGGGTTTATATAATTTCACATATATGTGTACACACACTCATTTACATAGTTGTGTATGTATATGATGAACAGCAATCTCCTAGCTTTGTCTATTGATGGAGTAGAGATACCACAGCACCCCCACAGCAATAAGAACACCCAGTACATAGGTTCTGGCCCCTAAATACTGTTAGACTATTAAATACTATTAAAAGAATTAGTGAAGTGGCTGACTCCAGGGATACAGTAGAGAAGGGAAAAGGCTAGAGCAACCTGTCCACAAAAGCATGACAAGGCACTGTCAGACAAGGCAGGGATATCTCAAAAGGATACAAGCACCAGCATGAAGAGGCATTGCCAAGGAAGTCTGGTACTATCTGGGCATGAAAACAGGCCATGACAATAAGAGGTAAAACTCACTGAAGAAAATAAAGATCCAAGAGCCCATAAACATAAGTATAAAAGGAGAGCCCTTCCTTAACTGGGGCTGATGGGGAGAGCAGCAACAGCAAGCATCAGGATAATAACTGACTCAAGTAACAATGTCTCATGAACCTTTAAGCCAGTGGGAGGAAATGTGATACACAACAGGATATTTACATGGTTTTAAAGTGTCTTTCCTAAAATACTTGCTAATTAAAATAGAGAAAACAACTTTGCATAGGAGAAACTTGGCAGGCACCACTCTAATGAAGCAAGCTACCACCGGCAGCCATAAAATAAACCAGCACCACATGCCTCCAGGTATGTGAAACTGAAAAAAAAAACAGCCCTTCCCCTATATCCCTACCTAAAGTGCATGTCCCTGAGAAACATCAGGAACATCTGATCTGAGAAACAGAACTGACCAGCAGTCTTCAAAAAAAATCAGTGTGGTAAAAGACCCACCCAGATGGACAGCTGCTCTAGAGGAAGAGAGACTAAGGAGGCAGGATCCCTGAGAACAACATAAAATCTGGACAGAATTTGTACCATTTACAGCCCTTAAATAAGACCTCAAGATCGAAGAAACACAGTAATTAGAACAGTGGCACTGGCACCAGCATAGATGTACATTTAAAATATTTTCTAAACCCAGGAACCCCTTCCATCTCATTTTTTTTTACAGTACTAGTGGTATGAGCCCAGGATCTTTGCATGAAGCTATATCCTTGGCCCTTTTTTAATGTTTTGAGACAGAGTCTAAGTCAATAAATTGCCCACAATGAGCTTGAACTTGTGATTCTCCTGCCTCAGCCTCCCAGAGTACTGGGATTACAGCTGTGTACCATCATACCCAGGGAGATGAAGGAGTTTTTAAAAAATAAAGACGAAAATACTATATATGGAAGTCAAAAATATACATGTGAAACCGGATCAGAGAAAATCAGTAACTCTAAATATTTTTATTTAAAAAGTGAAAATAAATAAATTCTTAGTTCAAAAGTTTCAAAAAAGAATAACAAATTCAAAAATATCCACAAAGAAGTAAATAATACAAATAAAAGCAAAAATCAATGAGGCAGAAAACATAAACAACAGACCTAACAAATCAAAATATTATTTTCTAAAAAAATACTAACAAAAAAGACTAGCAACAGTGTACTTAAGAAAAAAGGGGACAGCACAAATATACAAAAACCTCAAAGCAAGGAATAACTCTAACAGAAAATACACTGAAGAATCAGAGATTACTTTGCACACAACCTCTACACCATTGAATTACGAGACCAGATAAACCTAAACTAGGTCTGCCTCAGGAAAGGGCAGTTCACCAAGAGACCCATTAGAGACAAAAAGCTTCAACAAGGAGTCAACAGAAGGAGGAAAGCTATCAGTCTATCTCAACAAAACTACTCCAGGACCAAACAGTTTTACAGAGAAAAAAAATGAGTATTTTCAATGCTCTTCAAATGGTTCCAGCAGAATGAAACCAAAGGAAATTTTCTGATTCTTTTTAGGATACATGTATAGCACTCATATCAAAACCTGATCAACACAGCCCAAACAGGAAAGGAAGTAGCAAACTGATGTTATAAATATTGTTGCAAAATTCTAAATAAAACACAAAGAATTAAGAGTCAAGTCCCGGTTCATGACTTTTTCCCAGGAATGCAAGGCTAGTCCAGGACACCTATTAGGGTAACACGACTTATGAATGGACCCACGGGAAATGCTTATAAGATTCTCCACAGGTGCTACAAAACAGCACCCTCCGATGAATCACTCAAGAATCCATCTTAAAGTGTCAAAATAAGTATTTTTCATCCCAAAATGAACATCTTATTTAATGGAACCCATTCCCAAAGAGCAGTTGGACAAAGGATCCACCATGTCTAATATGACTTAGCGTTCTTCTGGTGGACCAGCATGGGCCACTGAAGAAGAACTAGCAAGAACCACAACAGAAATGAAATAAACCTGCATCTCTTTTCAAACCACAGAAGAGTATACTTGCAAAACTGAAAATACAACATTAAAGCCACAGGAGACTTTGGTAAACTATCAGAATGTAGAACTAACCCACACTAACAATTAGTCTTTCTCTATACAAAGAGCCAGTTAGAGGCCTGAATGGTAGAGAAAACCCCATTTAAGACAGCAACAAAGAAATCAGTGAACCTAGAAGCAAGCATAACGTGAAGCAGGAAAAATCTCTAAGAGAATTTCAAAACATTTGATCAAATAGAAAGGCATCCCTCGCTCTTGGATGAAACTCTATTTCATAAAGATGTGAATTTTCCTATCCCACTAAAAATACCAATGAGTATTTTTAGCATTCTAGATGAGTTGGTACAGAAATTCATATGAGAAAACAAACACATGAGAACACAGAAGTAAACATCAAACAACAGAAAGGAAAAGAACCAGCAGACTTGTAAAGATCCTAAAGGATGAGCCAAGGATGATATTGCAGTCCTATAAACCCAGGCTGAGGCAAGACAACAAGTATGAGCTAAGCCTGGGAAATAGTAACTCAGTGAGACCCTGCCTTAAAATAATTTTAAGAAATTTTGTCACTATGCAACTGACAACATGAGGGAGCCTTGAAAACATGACACAAAGTGAAAGTATCAGGCAACAAATGGCCACAGGTATTGATTCCACTTATGTGAAATGTCCAGGACATGCAAATATAACAAATGTATAGCAGATAGGCAGGTGCCAGGGCATAGGGCCAAGGAATAGGGAGTGACTGCTATGAGTAAGGAGTTTCCTTTTAGGGCAAAGAGAATGTTCTGGACTTTGATAATGGTGACAGGTGTACAACTCTATAAAGAGACTAAACCACTAACTCATATACTTAAAAGTGGTGACCTTTAGATATGTGAATGACACTGCAAAAGAGTTATTATTAAAAAGTCTAGAAAGCCTTTATAATTAAAACACAAACAGACCAGTGGAATAAGCAGAGAGTCTAAAAACAGACCACTGCAAATATGGAGATCTAGCGTATGATAAATGCAGCATCACAGATCAAAGAAGGTCTTTCCACAAATGGTGCTGAGACATCTGGTTAGCCATGTGGGGGGAAAAAATGGTCCATGCCTCACATAATAAAAAGAATATACTATAAATGGATAATGGCTATCAATATAAAAAGATGAAACAGTAAAGTATAAAAAAGTAAATTCCTGTTTTGAGGGGGCAATTTCTTAGTTATGACTTAAAATCAAGGTGCTACAAGAGAATGGTACATGACAACACTTTAAACAAAACAAAAATGTTTGCATGAAAAATGTCTGTAACTCACGCAAAAAGGCATCAGGTTGGGTGAAAGTATTTGCCACATATATCACAGATAAAGGACTAATAATATCCTCGATAAATAAAGAACTCAAGCCATGGGGAAACAGAAGGTGGGGGGTGCATGGGCAAAGGCACAAATAAAATTCTCACATAGGGTAAAAACCGCAGCTTAAACATGTGGAAAAAAGTTCAAGCTCACTCTGAACTAGAGAAAAGCTGTTCATTTAGAGAGGGCTCCACTTCTCCCTGCCATGAAGGAAGCTAGAAGAGCATCACCCTGACCAGACAGTAAGAAAAACCTAAAAGCAATAAAAACATCACTTTTATGGATGCATCAAAGTGGAGATCTCAGGGCCAAGTCACCTGAAACCTAAAGACAGACTGACAGTACAAGAGGAGACAAGACAAGAGCCCTGATGGTCAACACAGAAAGGTCAAGGACACAGGACACACAGGCAAGGGGCAGAACTCCATTAAGGGTGGGGCTTCCTGGGCAGCTACACTCACTCTGAACTCTTCTCCAGGGATCTTGCAGGGGCTGAATAGAAAGCCTAAACCAAGACAAGCAGGACTCCCAGGGTTCAGAGGCAAGGCTGCACCACAGTGGAAATACTATTCCCTAAATCTCCTATTCCATAAAGAATAAAGGCCCAAGCTGGTGGTCTGAAGGCAGCAATTGCTGCCTCATGGCCCCACAGCACACAGGACACACAGACTCTAGGGAAAAGCAAAAAAAAGCACACTCTGTCCCTGGAATGAGGCAGATATTCCTGGGCTCACTGAGGAAGCCAGGAGATACTTCTCTACAAGATGAGCAAGAGAGTCAAGGCAGACAGACAAAATGACCACCTCAAAGTGTTAAAGCACAGCAGTCACAGCCCCACACCAGGGGCTGCTTTCAGAAGGAAGTCAAGGGCAGAGGCAAGATCTAAGTGCCAGCTAGGCTTGTCAGCTCAGTACCAGGAGCTGCACAAGAACATGACACTCGGTTGGTGAGGTTCTGCCCCACCAGCAGCCAGAGGCATCACTGTCATTAGGATCCTACAGGCATCCAAAGGACAATAAGGTAATGTTACTAACAATCACTAGGAATAATGCTCACCTATCTATGCCCACAAGTTCAGTAACTTATGTTAAGTAAACAAATCCCTGGCAAGGCACACACCAATAAAACTTACACAAGAACAGAGGATATGGGCAGTTGTGTTCATTCACAGACACTGAAGTGGCAGCTGGGAGCCTTTCACACAAGAAAACTCCGCACCAGAGGCTTTAAAGCAAATCCTATCAAACAATTAAGGAGGAAATAATACCAATGCTACAGACTCCTGCAGGAAGGGAAAACCAACCAGGCAGAAACCAGATCAGGAGAAAATTTTTGGTGTGAGTAAAGTATTCCATATCTTGCTTAAAATGCTAGCAAACTTCACTGGACACTAAGAGTGAAATTCATTATGTGTCTACTACATGCTGATAAACCTGACAAAACTTTTTTGTGATCCGAAGAAACACTTGTTGGTAGGGATGGAAAGAAATATGCCTCAAGGGGGCTGGAAATGCCCATTTCCAGATAGGTGAATACATCTGTAAACATGCACCAAGCTTCACACATCAGCTACATGTCTTATACTCAGACTTGCATAAAGAAAGATGCTGGTCTGCAGTGAGGACCAACTGGAGCAAGTATGCCCATACCGCCTACAGCTGCTTCTGCACCCATAAGGCACAATGGTGATGCCTGAAACCCCGAGATAGCACAATTAAGAAAGTGGAAGAATGAAGCTTCCATCAAGATGTGTCATCAAGCCAACCACATCTGAGGGAGGAGTGGGCAGGCTCAGAATGGGGCTTGGCATGGGGAGTTTTGAGAGACCACCTCCCTGGAAACATGGCATGGACAATGGGATGCAGGAACTGGACATCAGCAGGGCCTCCCCAGCACAGGCTCTGGGAGTTCTGGCAGGGGATAACCTGGCCACTCACTGCAGCTGCTGCTACTGGGATCCAGCATCTGGCACCAGAGTCAAAGGAGCTCCTCCTCAACTATTCCTTGAAAGGAAGAGAAAAACTGCAATAAACAAGTAGAAAGAAGTAAGGAAAGAAGGGGAACTGGAGTCCTTGGAACACGCATGTATAACAGCCCTCATCTTCCGGCCCTGCAGCAAGCAGCTAGATAGCAATGCTAAAGGCTGGCTCCGGCTAGAGGAGTGAATGGGAACCTAGGTCTTCTGACAAAATTCTGAAAGTTGGAGAAAAGGGAGCACTATTTTGGCCCTCTGCCCCAAGACAGGCAAGGCTTAAGGAGCTAGCCCTCCTACAACCCAGCTAGGAGCCCATCGCATTCCCCTGCCCCTGTGCCTCCACGCAATGGTCTCCTGAGGAAGAAGTGAGCTGGCTGCCCAAAGGGCCTGAAACATTTCCTGTTGCCCTGCTACTCTAACGTTAGCCCTGCTGCCCAGGTGCTCACACCCATCACTGCTGTGTGCCATCCCACACACCTCCACAGCCACTATGGTCTGAGCCCGGCCTTCCTACTGGACTCTCTGCCTCAAGCCCATCTCTATCAGGCTGCCTCTCCCTCCTGTTCCCACAGGTCCCTTTTGGATATGCCTGCCTCCCTCAGAAGATAGAAAGGCCAGAATCCTCCCAGGGCCGGCAGCAGGCCCAGCTCCCTGAGGAAGCAGACCATCTGGTCTTTGAAGGTGCCGCAGGGCAGAGACCTGGTCCAGGGCCATGAGAGCTGGCTCAGGTCCGCCACCTTCAAAGGACAGCTGGAGTGGTCTCAAAGGCCCTGTGAGGCCAGCCTAGCCTCATCCAGATTGGTGACTAGAAAAACACCCTGCCTGAAAGAAGGAAGCAGGACAACTGTGTGAGTCTGGGCTTTCCCAACCGACCCCTACCTAAGCCAAGAAACCAGGGTCCCACTAAAGACCACTGGGTAGCACACCAAAGGGATTTACAGCCATCATCCAGGAGGGGCTTACAGCTGCCCTCCAGGATGGTCCAAGCAGCCTATAGGCTCCTCTCCACTGTCCACCACAACCCTCCCTACTCCCTGGGCTAAATACAAGGCAGGTCTGATGGGGACCCTCAGCAGGAGGACTCAGACACAGCAGCCTCCTACTGTGACATGGCAGCTGGACCCGAAAGCCACCAACGTCTTATAGAAAAGTAGCACCAGCCCCTGCTCTCTGAGATGATACCGCCAGGCTCCTCCCATAGGCCATTCTGGGGTCTGGCACCAGGCTGAGCAGAGAGGAGATGTTTCAGGCCAAGAAGAGGACATAGCTTCAAAACCCAGCCCAGAAACATCCAGCCACCAAGGAGTAGTGTCAGGAGCAGAGAAGGAATAGAGACCCAGACTCTAGGATATAAGATAACAGTTGAACCCTTCCAGGAAGCAAGCTGGGATGGGTGGAAAAGGAGCAAGGTCTGAGGAGGAAGGAATCAATACAGCCACAGAAAGCACCTCTCAAGGTCAAAAAAAAGAGAGAGAAAGAGAAAGAAACCTCTGTTTCTAGTTGGCATGCCATTGAGTGAGGCAAAGGAGAATATCTACAAGAGCTGTCAGTTATAAAACTCAGGAAAAAAAAATCAAAAGACTAAAGTTCACTTACTGGGAACTTGGCTTACAAGCAAATCTCTTTAGATGTGGGAAATCCATGAATTACAGGTTCCTAGAGAGTTTTCTGAAATCTACACAGTTTGAGATAGCACAGAGGCACCACAAGGAGCCAGAAACTGGGGGTCAAGAAAGCTAGGAGAAAGGTAGCACTCCACTGGACCTAGGGCATTTGGGAGGTTCCCCAGAAAGCCTCTACATCTTGCCCCAACATACACACACATGTACCACCCTGAACTGCTGCTGCTAGACTAATTTACATTTGATGAAGATCCACTGGGGGCCTGGACTGGGCAAGTGCCAAACACCAGTAGCTCCTGTCCCCTTTTCCTTAGGGAGGCCACATGCTGGCTAGACAAAGGATGAGAACAGGGATGCTACTTCCCAGGTATGGGACAGAAGGGGGAAAGGGGGCAGGGAAGACTCCATAACACCAGGTGGGCAAGTCAAAGTGGGTATGATCCTAAGTCTCTGCAAGGAAGAGGAAGCCAAGCTGGCAGAGGACGGGGTAGCCCCTGACACTACATGGCTTGGGGCCAGGCACCAGCTTCCTCAGACCCATTAGGAACCTGCATTCCCATTAGGAATTCTGCCAGGTAGGCCTGGCAGCAGTAGGCCCAGTGCTCAGCCCATTGGGCTCTCTTTTGGCATGGCCAGGTTAAGTCACAGTGTGAATGGCATGGCCTCCCAATGCCCTGGCCCTTACATTAACAAATCAAGAAACTCTATGAAAAAATAAAACCATAGTCATAACTCCATCAGCATTCGGCAGCCTGGCTAACCTCAATATATACCAATACCCAATTATGGCAGCCAAGGCCCAAAGACAGCTTCCTAAAAGCAACAGCCTGTTTCCTTCCCTGGTACAAGTCCCTTGTGTCTAGCCCAAGTTCAAACCACAATTAAGATCTCTGGAGGCAAAGAGGATGGCAGGAAAAGAAGCAGTGGGCTGGGCCCACTGAATTCAATACAAGCTAGTGGGGAGCAGGAAATGGGTAGGTCCCCACGGCCACAGGTACAAGAAGGTGACTATGCAGACAGCTCACAGGAAGGCTGTTACACAAATGGGAATGCCATCCAGCAGAGTCGGGGAGACTAGGACTGCAGGGGTGATTAGGTCTGAACCCCTCAGCCTTCCTTCACCAGCTTGTGACCTTAGAAAAATAACCCCATTTCTTCCAGACTCTCCACACTCAAAAACAGAGGGAAAACCTGTATCCTGTGGGCTTTCTGGAGGAGAGAGAGAGAGGAAGACCAGAATGTGGCCTGCACAAGGAAACATATACACCTTGTGTTCCTGCCCTCCCTCAGATGGTACCCAGGACCCAGAAGGTCACCACCAGTGCCTAGTAGCTCTGCTACGGTCTGAATGTTTATGTCTCCCAAAATCATATCCTGAAACCTTATCTCCAGGTGGTGGTATGAGGAGGTAGGACCTTGGGGAGGTGATCAGGTCTAAAGGATAGTATGGGCATTGGGATTAGTGCCCTGATAAGTCTCAGCAGAGGGAACTGCTTCTCTCTGCTTCTGCCACGTAAGGACACAGCAAGAAGGTACCTTTTGCAATCAGAACCCAACTCTGAAGACATCTTGATCTCAGACTTTGAGCCTCCAGAACTGTGAGAAATACATGCCTGTGGTTTATAAGCTCCCCAGTCAGTGGCATTTTGTTATATCAGCTCAAATGGACTAGAACATGCTCAGAGCCCACCTGACATAGGACCCCAAGGCCCAGATGTAGAGATCATGAGCCCAAGGAAGGGGACACAGTCCTGGTGTGCAAAGGGAAAGGTATGCAAGGCCCACCTCTGGACATCCACAAAGAAAGATCTGCCCTGTCCTGCAGGGAATGCAGTTCCAGTAGACCCTAGCAGGGCCTGGGCAGACCAGAGAAGATCTAACAAGAAGCCCCAACCAGGGAATGAGGAAACACCTCTGAGCAACACAGAAGGCAGAGGGCTGCTTCTGGCTGAGCACAGAACCCTATACACTTATTGTATGATGCTCAGGGGATGCCCTCCTCCTCCCTACTCCTTCCTTCTGCTGCAATGGGATGACTTTTCTCACACAAGCCCCTGACCAACCAGGAGAAGTGGTCAGTATTCTAAAGAGCACCTTCATCCACCTCCTCAGCCAAAATCCCTCACTCAACATTCAGACAAACCAATGAATGACCTGGAAATATGTCAATCTGTTTTTCATCTCACAATTTAAACCAAGATAAAATCCATGTAGATTAAAGAGTTAAACAGCTTCACATAAACAAAATAAAACTCCAAAAATCCACTAAATAAAAAGCAATGTTAAGCACATATTCACCACACACACACACATGCACACACACACAGAGGAAAATAGATATGGCAGCAAATTTTTTAAAAGACTCTGTAAATCAAAATGCAATATAAGCAAAACTAAAAGGCAAAAGATAAAGTGAAAATACGCAACAAACATGACAAATGTGGCTGTCCTTAATATATAAAGCACTGTTAAAGTTCATTCTAAAAAAAAAAAAACTCCAAACTCCTTATATAAGGGAGGAAGAAAGCAATCAACGTGAATGTCCTACAGCCCGTGAGGAACAACTGTGAGAAGTCACAGGAAGGCCTGTGCAACACGGAGATGCCGGTGCCTACCCATTCTATTAGTGGTGGGGGCAACTGGGGTACAGTAAGATAGGGGCAGTCCAGTGGAGAAATAAAGTACAAGTCGTCTGCAAACTATCAGGCACAGGGACCACACCCTAATCCTAAGACCTCTACTCCAAGGCATAATCCAGACAGAAGTCATCAGAAGCCAAAAGTGTTGCAAAACAAACAATAAGAAACTAGAAACGACCTAAAGAATAATAAATAGTTAAATAAACCATGTTACACATCTATATAATAGCAACTTTACATAGTATCACATAAGTTAGTGGAGAAATACTCAGAGGACAATGGTAACATTGAAAACAAGACCACAAACACATGCCACACTTGCCCCATGGGAAGTATGAGGAACTCATGTTCTGACTGTGGGGTGTGGAATGGAGTTACCACACCAGAGAACTGTTTGGCAACTTCTAACACAGATGCATTAGCTCCGGTCCAGCCATCTACTTCCAGGCACTTACCAAGAGAGCCAGAACAGGTGTTCCAAAGAACAGCAGACATCTTGGTCAGAGCAACTATGTCACCACCACCCACACAAAAGTCCCCAGGAGAAAGGACAGACCATGGCCCATCTGTGCATCAAAATGCAACCCAACACTGCAAAAGGAGTACTCATGCAACCACACATGAGGCTCATAAGAACACTGCAAAGTAAAGCACTCAGGCCATTGAACTAGATGTGCTCCACTCACAGGAGTACAAGATATAACTATGGAAATGGCATGTGTCAATGGAACCCTGTGTCTTGAGTGACACAGAATTTCAGGATAGGCCAAGTGCCTGTATGATAGCAGAACTCTCACAGTGGGCAGGCATAAGGGACTTTCTGGGGATTCAGTTCTGTAGGTCACAATTGTGGGGGGCTGAATATCTGAAATCTGTGTATCTATGGCATGTTGATTATGTCACCATCAAAGTTGCACATGTGCCAAAAGAAGACTGGCAGGAAGTATGTGATGATGGGGACAAATCTTAATGCCCAGCTCAGTAAAAGAGCCATTGCCAAGAAGCACATGTTGTTGATTATATTTATAGGAAATATTAATAATCAGAAAATCCATGGAGGTAGATGGAGACTGGGCCCACTGGGCAGATAAGAGGTAAGATTGTGGAATGAGTCTTCCTGGGCATGGTGTTTCTTTTTGGAGTGAGGGAAATGTAGAAAATATGGTAAAAAGTGGTAATAGTAGAGCGCTGTTTTAATGTACCAGGAATCACTGAAGTGTACATTTTAAGTAGGGAGCTGAATGGTGTGTAAATTAGATCTAAAAACGGTGACACACAGGGCATGGTGGCACACACTTAGAATCCCAGCTCTTAGGAGGCTGAGACAGGAGAATCACTGTGAGTTCGAGGCCAGAATGGGCTACCTAGTGAGTTCAAGGTCAGCTTAGAATATATAGTGAGACCCTGCCTCAAAGGTGGGGGGGACTGAGGATTTAGCTCAGTGGTTCCACCACCTGCCTCGCAAGCACAAGGTCCCAAGTTCGATCCCCCATACCATAAAAAAAAAAAAAAAAAAAAAAAAAAAGCTGCAACACACCACCCAGAGTGGCTGCTGTGGCAAGGTGGCACACTGGGGTAGAATTTGGTCTTCCTTCACTTCAAGATATGGGAGGATGCTTAGCACTGACACACCCCACACTCAGGACCCTGGACAGGAGGCACTGGTTTGCTACC
The DNA here is from genome assembly GCF_012274545.1 of Fukomys damarensis. Lineage (NCBI taxonomy): Eukaryota > Metazoa > Chordata > Mammalia > Rodentia > Bathyergidae > Fukomys > Fukomys damarensis. Next base: position 83,513,506 of record NW_022900917.1, read on the forward strand.
ACTGAGATTCTCCAAGCCTCTGCCGGGCAAACGTGTAACTGTATACAATGCGTGAGGAGGGACACACATTATCACAAAAACAAGCAAACCTGTCAGCACTCTTGGACTGAGCAGTGAGGTACAGATGAACACAAACAGAGGATAGAAGTTCACAGAGCAAGGTGGGCCAGTAGGTGAACTCACCAGGCTGTGTCCCCAGAGCCTGTAATGGCCCACACACGGCAAGTGGACCCGAATCATCCTAACCCTGACCACAAGTCACCAGCTGAACAACCCTAGGATGTCAATCAGCTAGGACCACACACATTTTCAGGGTGAAAAGCCAGGAGTGACCAACACACCTGATTTCCACTCCCCACCTACCTCTCCCCCACATGCCTCAGCAAATGGTTTACCTGACTGGTTTGCAGTCACTTTGTTCATCCTTAGGAGAAGGAGTTAACAGTGTCAGTCAAGATCCCTGGGGCATTGCCTAGAGAAAAGCTCCTGCTTACCCCTTGATGTAGTCATAGTGTCAGCCAGGCTCCTGCAGTCCCATGCACTATGACCTTGGCCAGAATGTGGACTCCTACCTCCCTGTGTCTGTAACAAGGAGAGAGCCCTGTAACCTACTTCTAGAGGGAGCCAAGGAATCCCTGAGCTAATACTCAGAGTTGGTGCTGTGACAAAGAGCTCTGAGGCAAGCCCCATCTGGTCAGTCTCATATCAGCCTGTGCGTGAACTGCTCTGGCCCTGAGTGGCCACATCCTCTCTACCCCAAGGCCTACACAGGGGCTGCCTGCCAGGCTCTAGTCTCCATGACCACCATGCCAGGCATCCTTGGGATAGCAGGGCACTGACAGCTCCCATGACATGGCTCGAACATCTACCAGCACATGAGCGTCACCATGGCTGCAGAGTAGTCAATGCCCTCCCTGACCTGGTCCCTCTTCAAACTCCCTTGGCAAAACTTCTAGCTTCAAATATCCCCAGCCCTCTTCTTAGCTGAGTGCAGCGTCCTATACATGGTGCTCATGCCTGGGGGAGGGAGAAGGAAAGAAAAGGAAAAAAAAAAGACAGAGAATAGAAGGGAAAAATGGAAACAAAGCTTTTGTAAATAAGGAAAAGAAAAGGTAAGAGAAATGGGGGAAAAATTAGAAAAAAGATATAGTATGTACAGGCACAAATTCCCTATGATGAATTTGTGTAGTGCAGCGTCCTATACATGGTGCTCATGCCTGGGGGAGGGAGAAGGAAAGAAAAGGAAAAAAAAAAGACAGAGAATAGAAGGGAAAAATGGAAACAAAGCTTTTGTAAATAAGGAAAAGAAAAGGTAAGAGAAATGGGGGAAAAATTAGAAAAAAGATATAGTATGTACAGGCACAAATTCCCTATGATGAATTTGTGTGTAAATTCATTTTTAAAAAACACCAGGATTAAGTAGACAGCATTTCTACCAAGTTCAGAGAGGACAAGGAAAATGGCTTCATAGCTTCCAGAGTAAACACAGCCAACACAGCTTCCCCCAGGAGCATTCTGGGAGGTAGTAGGGAGACTCACTCCCTGGAAGCAGGACGACATAGGTTTCTTCCAAACCCTTTAAAGTTCCTCTCTCCCCTAAAGGGATATGCTAGCAAATACTTCAGGCCAGGAGACCACATCAGAGAGAAGAGAGGCCCCTGCCAGGCAAAGGTAGTACCAAAGCTGGCAGCAGACCTCCTGATGCTACAGTTCACACAGTACCCTATGCCTATGGCCCCATGGCCCAAGCCCATAGATTCAGCTTCAGGAGCAGGCTAGTGACTGCTGCCAGCCTCTAGGGCTCTGAGCAGGCCATCTGCCCTGACCTCATTAGACCCACTAGGAAAGGGAGCTTCCATGAGGACATCAGCCCAAGCAGAGACCTGAAGTTCCATGAAGAAAAGCAGGTGTCCATTCCTACCCTCCTGGGCCCAAAGAACTTACCCATGCAGCTGACAGCAGAGAAACAAGAGCATCCTGAGCACATCTTCAGACAGCCCAGGTCAACCTACTTTTCATGAAGCCCCTTCACAAGTGCCCACCGGGCTGTGTTCCTCTTTACCCTGCTCCCCACAAGCCCCACACCTACCAGATGGCTAATGAGGCTACAACTGTGTGAAATATCCACAACAGAGAAGGCTGGAAAGATATTGTAGAAGAAAACCTGAGTGGTCTCCACCAACAATGGGGACACGGGAATTTATTTCCTCCATTTGTCTAGGGGTATTCCACAAGGAATGTGCACTCCTTTGCAAAGTGCGATAAAGCCCCTTTTTCTTTAAAAGAAGTTTTTTAGAAAGGCCTTAAAACCCTCTAATGCCCTTCCTACCCCCATCCTCACCACACACACACACACACATACACACACACACGTGTGTGTGTACACATACACACACCTTCACAGCCAGTCCTATGACCTTCCATATTGTCTCCAGGACAGACTTGGCTCTGCCCCTCGTCCCAGTGCTGCAGATCTTCAAGTCCTTATCCCACCAGGGCTGGAGATGCCTCACTCTGGCATAGCCCACTGAGCTTTAGATCATCTTCAGAATCAGCACCAGAAGCTCCCAGAAGCCTACCCAGCCCTGTCCCCCAGTTTCTGGGGCATTGGGGAAATATCTGCCTCAGCAAACACTGCCCGAGCCCAGCCACTGTAGGACATGGGAGCCAGAGGCCACATCACAGCCACAGCTGCCTCACTAACTCCTACCTACTCAATGCATGGTCGTACAATGAAATTGAATCCCATAGCACTCAATGGGTTCCTGGGGACACTGAACAGCTCAAGGTCCCTCTAGTCAGCACTGAGGATGCTAGTGGCCAGGCCATCCCTTTCAATATCCCATGTGTCTTCCTCTTTTGAAAACTCCTCAGTTGCCTGGTGCCTTAGAGGGTCAGGGAGTTGGAAGGGCTCTGAGCTGGTGACAGGTGTGCCTAAATGGCCCTCACTAGAGGACCTCTGGCCTGACACAGGGGAAGAAGAAGGTAAAGTCCAGAGCCAAGGTTAAGGGAATGGGGCAGAAGGAGAGCACCCTGCAGGGCCCAGCACGCACAACAATAAGGATCTGCTCCAGGCAGAGAGCGGAGCTTCCTGTCTCTCTCAGTGAGACAGTGGGACAGCGGGCCCAGGCTCACATCTCCTCTCACTGGTCCCCCAATAAACATCTAGCCACAGCAGTGAGCAGACAAGTCCTACCCACCTAGCCTCAGGAGCAGTTGACACTGATACTTACTGCTCACACTGCATGTGGGAGACTGCACAGAGCATGCCTTATGCCCACAGCCCATCTCAGAGGCTTCCCAGTCCACCTCTTGGGGAGCAGGTCACTACCCATTCCTATGACTAGTACCTGACACCCTACACACTGAAGCCACAGAGCCAAAGACATAGTGTCAGGACGGGAGAAACCTGACAGATCCATACATCCCTGTCCAGCACCTGGCCCTGTGTGGGTCTTGTGTGAGTGTATGTCTGTGTGTGTGTGTGTGTGTGTGTGTGTGTGTGTTGTGTGTGAAGGCTTTGTGTCTGTGCCTGTGAGAGAGAGAGCCAGAGAAGAAAGGCCCAACAAGGGAGAGCTGCAATTACATGCATCAGTGTTGTTATAGCAACTTAGACTCCACGTCAAATAGAATGCCAGCCAGGCACCCCCAGTCACCTCACAAAATGATGCCAGGAATCAGCACGAGAGAAGCATGATCACTAACATCACAAAAGGGTAATCAGAATGCCACTGATACACACTCCTCCTGCCTCCAACCAAAGGGGTTGCCTTCACCTTAACTTCTTTTCCTTTCCTGGGAAGAGACAAGGAGGCCAAGGGTCTGGTTCCAGCCCTGCCCTCTGGCCAGCTGCCTGCACCATCAACCAGTCCCTTCTCTGCAGGATGGCAGCAGCCAAAGACCAAAAGGACAGTGCCTGAGTCATGAGGGTAGGAGCATAATAGCACACATCCCAGGAGTCACACTGGGCCCCCAGACTGAGACTACCAGGCAGGCAAGGAGTCCAGCTGTGGGAGGGGGAGGGAAGTTCGTGGACCAGGGCCATGGGAAAGAGAGGAGCCAGGGCCTCCATTAGCTTGGGGATCCCTCATAAGGAGGAAAGACAACCCAGATTTCCAAGATAGAATAGGAATCAGCAGACCTTGACTCAGAATTGCGACCATCACTTCATGTAACTCTCAGGCCAGTGGAAAGGACCTTCAAAAGTCATCATTTCCCAGCCAGGAAGCTGAGGCTCAGAGGTCAAAGATTGCTCCAAGTCACCTAGCTGGTCAGAGGCCAAGATGGATCCCTCTCCAGCCAAGCTGTGCTGATTTCACCCACTAGGTTTTGGCACCTTGTCAAGCAGCCAGCACTATAAGCAGTCATAACAGTGAGGCTGGGAGCGTACATGGCTAGAGCAAGAGCCTGGGTATTCATGGCCCAGCTTCCCACAAGATTCAGAGATGACCAAAACAAGCTCAACTTGTACCTACCATGTCCAGAACAGCTCAAAGAGGCACACAAGAGACTTCCAAGAGAGGCAGCTGCATTATCCACACAAGGCTCTGAGGCCACAGCCAGGTACCAGACTGTCAGACCAGGCTAGCAAGAGCTGACTGTCTTAGTTACTTTTCTTGTTGCTGAAACAAAATACCTGGCACCCCAAGTTAAAGGAGGAAAGGTTTATTTCAGCTCATAGTTTGTAGAAGTTTCAGTTCATAATTGGCTGGTTCCAAGACAGAGTAGCATGGAAGAGGGCACTGCAGAGGAGAAACAGTTCATGGCAGGTAAAAGACAGCAAAAGCAAGTAGCTAGCAACAAACTGACTACTGCTCTTCTTGTCCCTTATATCTTACCCAGGCTACCTGCCCTTAGGGTGACTAGCACTCACACCCTTAATCCTAGCCATCTCACCTGAATCAATCCTAGCACTACATCTTTAATCCCAGCAGCAAAAACCCTAGATCCAGCCACCTCCAAAAAGCCCACCTATGACTGCATGAGACTTCAGGAGTAATCTAGATATAAGACATAACATTCTATCCTAGCCTCCCAAAGACTCATGCATATCCCTTTATGCAAAAGGCATTTAGTCCATCTCCAAAAGTTGCCAAAGCCTCAACAGTTTCAGTATTATTAAAAAGTCCAAGTTCAAAAATCTCCTCTAAGGTCTCTCAAAAACAGTGAGGGATCGTGAGAAATCAATCCAACAACTTCTAGATGATGCAAAGAAAAATAACATAAGACTAATAGGAATTCATGAAATAGCAGCAGAAAACACAAATGACTTAAAAAAGCTCTACACAGAATTAATGACAGAAAACTTCCCAAATAGAAGGGAAGAATTAGACATACAGATAAGTGAGGCATATAGAACTCCAACTAGCCACGATCAAAAAAAAAATCTACATCTAGACATATAATAATCAAGATCCCAGAAATCCAACAAAAAAACAAAATACTACAAGCAGTAAGAGAAAAGAAACAAATCACATGCAAAGGAAAGCCCATCAGAATCACAGCAGACTTTTCAACACAAACCCTTAGGTCAAGGAGAGACTGGAGTGAGGTATTCCAAGTCCTAAAAGAAAATAACCTCCAACCTACACTGATGTATCCTGCAAAACTCTTTCAAAATAGACAGGGAAATAAGATACTTCCACGACAAAGAACACCTGAGAAATTTCATGAACACCAAACCAGCACTACAAGGAATTCTAAACAATATCCTAGAAAATGACAATGAAGGTCACAATACCATGAGGCCCAACACACCAAATCAAATAGGCAAGGCAAGGAAATAAAAGGAGAGGGGAGAAAAAGTAAAGAGTCAACAAAAGGTCAATAACATGACAACAATAAGTCAGAACTTATCAGTTATAACCATCAATGTTAATGGCCTCAATTCACCAATCAAGAGGAACAGACTAGCAGAATGGATTAAGAAGCAAAATCCAACAATATGTTGTATACAAGAAACACACCTAGTGCAAAAGGAAGCCCACAGACTGAAAGTGAAAGGATGGAAAACAATTCTCCACACATCAGGAGCCCAGAAAAAAGCAGGGGTAGCAATCTTATTCTCAGATAAAGTAAATTTCAAACCAAAACTCATTAAGAGAGACAAGGAAGGACACTACATCCTTGTAAAGGGAACAATTCAAGAGGAAGAGTTGACAATCATAAACATATATGCACCAAATATAAATGCCCCCAACTATATAAAAAAAATTTTAAGTAACATGAAAAACTAAATAAGCAATAATACAATTTTAGTGGGAGATTTAAATACCCTACTATCACAAATTGACAGATCATCTACACAGAAAATCAACAATGAAATAATAGAACTGAACCAAGCTTTGGAACACATGGACTTAATAGATGTTTACAGAGTATTCCACCCCACAAAATCAGAATATACATTCTTTTCGGGTGCACATGGATCATTTTCCAAGATAGACCACATATTGGCTCACAGAACAGGTCTGAATAAATGCAAAAGAATTGAAGTCATCCCCTGTATATTATCAGATCATAGTGCAATCAAACTGGAGATCAATAGCACAAGAAACTGTAGGAACTTCACAAGCACATGGAAACTGAACAACACTCTCCTAAACAATCAATGGATTACAGAAGAAATTAGACAGTTTTTACAAATAAATTAGAATGCCAATACAACATACAGGAACCTATGGGACACAATGAAAGCAGTTCTATGGGGAAAATTCATAACATTGAATGCCCACACTAGGAAAACAGAGCGGGCTCATATAAACAACCTAATGATGAAATTTACACTTCTAGAAAAACAAGAGTAAGAAAAACCCAAAGCTTGAACAAGAGAGGAAATTATAAAGATCTGAGCAGAAATCAATGCAATGGAAACTAAGAAAATGATACAAAAAATAAATGAAACAAAGAGCTGCTTTTTTGAAAGAATAAATAAAATCGACAAACCCTTAGCTAATCTTATCAAAAAAAGGAAAGAAAAGGCTCAGATCGATGCAATCAGGAATGAAAAAGGTGAAGTCACAACAGATCCAAAAGAAATCCAGAAGATCATTAATACCTACTTTGAGAACCTGTACTCCAATAAAATGGAAAACACAGAAGAAATGGACAGATTTTTAGATACTTATGAAATACCAAAGTTGAACAAAGAAGATAAAAACATTTTAAACACCCCAATTACAGTCAGTGAAATTGAAAATGTAATTAAAAGTTTACCAACAAAGAAAAGTCCAGGCCCTGATAGATTCACTGATGAATTTTACAAGACATTTAGAGAAGAACTACTGCCATTACTCTTCAAACTCCTTAATGAAATTGAAAGGGAAGCTATACTTCCAAATTCATTCCTGGAAGCAAGTATCACTTTGATTCCCAAACCAGGGAAAGATGCAACTAAAAAAGAGAACTACAGACCAATCTCCTTAATTAATATAGATGCAAAAATCCTTAATAAGATACTAGCAAACAGAATACAGAGGATTATCAAGAAGATCATCCATCCTGACCAAGTCAGATTTATTCCAGAGATGCAAGGGTGGTTCAACATATGAAAGTCAATAAATGTAATACATTATATTAACAAAGTCAAGGACAAAAAACCATATGATCCCCTCAATAGATGCAGAAAAAGCATTTGAAAAAATTCAACACCCATTCATGATAAAAACCCTGCAAAAAATTGGAATAGATGGTCTTTACCTCAACTTAATAAAGGTTATCTATGAAAAACCAACAGCCAACATCATATTAAATGGCCAAAAACTGAAAACCTTCACGTTAAAATCAGGAACAAGACAAGGATGCCCACTATCACCACTCCTCTTTGATATAGTTCTGGAAACATTAGCCACAGCAATTAGACAAGAGAAAGAAATTAAAGCAATAAAGATAGGAAAGGAAGAAGTTAAACTGTATTATTTGCTGATGATATGATACTCTACATTGAAGACCCAAAAGACTCCACCAAAAGACTTCTAGACTTAATTGACAGATTCAGTAGAGGATCTAGATACAAGGTGAACACCCAAAAATCAATAGCCTTCTTATACACAAATAACAGACACACTGAGAGAGAAATAAGTGAAAAAATTCCTTTTACAATAGCATCCAAAAAAATGAAGTATCTAGGAATCAATCTAACAAAAGAAACAAAAGATCTCTACACTGAAAACTACAGCACTCTGAAAAAAGAAATCGAAGAGGATATAAAAAAATGGAAAGATATCCCCTGCTCCTGGGTAGGAAGAATCAACATAGTGAAAATGGCCATACTACCAAAACTGCTATACAGATTCAATGCAATGCCAATTGAAATTCCAACACTATATTTCACAGAACTAGAAAAAAGAATCCAAAAATTCATTCGGAACCATAGGAGACCTAGAATAGCAAAAGCCATCTTAGGCAATAGACACATGGCAGTAGGTATAACAATTCCCAATTTGAAACTATACTACAAAGGCACTGTGATAAAAACAGCATGGTACTGGCAAAGAAACAGGCCTGAGGATCAGTGGAACAGACTGGAAGACACAAAAACAAATCCAGATGTACTCAGCTACCTCATTTTTGACAAAGGAGCTGACCACCCTCAGTGGAGGAAAGATAGCCTCTTTAATAAATGGTGTTGGAAAAACTGGATTTCAACCCACCACAGATTAAAACTAGACCCTTATCTTTCACCATGTACTAAATTAAAATTGAAATGGATTAAAGATCCCAATATTAAAACAGAAACATTAAACTTGCTGGAAGGTAAATTAGGCAGAACTCTGGAAGACATTGGCATAGGAAAAGACTTTATGAATAAATCCTCAATAGCACGGGAACTAGCAGATAGAATCAACAACTGGGATCTCATCCTATTAAAAAGCTTCAGTACTTCAAAAGAAACCATTAGCAGAACTAAGAGACAACCTACAATGTGGGGAAAAAATTTTACCAGCTGTTCCTCAGACAAAGGACTATTATCAAGAATATATAAAGAACTCAAATCAACCAGCCCCCCCAAATACAAAGACCTGATTCAAAAATGGGCATCCGAAATGTACAGACATTTATCAGTAAATATATGAAAAAATGTTCCACAACACTGGTCATTCGAGAGATGCAGATGAAAACAACATTGAGATTCCACCTCACCCCACAAAGAATGGCTGCTATTAAGAAATCACACAATAACAAATGTTGGCGGGGTTGTGGGGAGAAAGGAACCCTTCTCCATTGTTGGTGGGAGTGCAGACTGGTGAACCACTATGGAAATCAATATGGAGATACCTCAAAGAGCTTGGATTGGAGGTTCCATTTGACCCAGCCACCCCACTGCTGGGTATCTTTCCAAAAGAACTAAAAGAATCATATCACAGAGAAGTATGCGCACCCATATTTATAGCAGCACAGTTTGTAATAGCTAAAACTTGGAAACAGCCTATTTGCCCATCAGTTCGAAACTAGAGAT
>NW_022900917.1:83523267-83536931 GCF_012274545.1 Fukomys damarensis
TGTTTAGAGGTGGGGAGGGGAGGAGGGGGTGAAGGGAGGGCAGGGACAAGGGGAAAAAATGAGAACCAAGACTTGTCATGTAGAGGTACAAGATCCCAACAATGAATGTAACTGTATTGTATAAAATGTACCAATAAACTCAATTAAAGCTGAAAAAAAAATCTCCTCTAAGATTTAAGGCAAACTCTTAGCCACAAGCCCCTGTACAAATGAAAAGCAAGTTAAACACTTTCAACATTCAATGGCACAAGATAGGCATTTCCATTCCAAAAGGTACAAAGAGGAGGATACAAAGGAATGGGATTCAAGTTCCATTCAATGTGAGTCCAAAATCCAGCAGGGCAAATATTAAGTCCTGTAATTCCCTGTCTAGCATCCAAAGCAATCTGTGGCAAGATGTAAACTCCAGAGGACTTGGGTGGCTCCACCCTTATAGTACTGCCAGTGGTTGTAGCTCCCATGGCTTCTCTCTTGGGCACACTCTGCTCCCTCCTTGAAGTTTTCCTCAAATAATCCAAGTTACTGGCTACTCCAAACTTCTGGAGTCTCCACTGCACCTTCAGCTTCTCACACTGCCCTCTCAGGGGCTCACTGCCTGGCCTTCCAGACCTTCCTCTCAAATTTGGGTGGAAGTCTTCCTGACTCCACAACTCTCACATTCTGCATGCATGTAAAACCAGCACCACATGGATGACACTAAGGTCTGCTGCCAGCTGGACTGGTAGCAAATTCCCTTCTCTTGGCTATAGACATTAAGTGCCTGTGAACCACATCCCAAGGAACAACTTCCCTAGGCTGCCGCCATTCTAGAACATGGTACCCTGGGGTTCTCTTCTCATAGTGAAGTCTTTCACTTTTGTAATTTTGAAGCTGCACAGAGTGGAGTCCTACTGCTTCTGGTGATGTCCTCAGGCTGTCTTTTCTACTGTCATCTTCCTTCTCAACAAACAAGTTATCCTCTGCTTTCATCTTTACAGGTCATCTTTACTGGAGCTTCCTTTCTGGCCAAACTCAAAACATTTTAAATCATTCTGCTGGGCTCTTTGCTCTTGACTCTCAACACAAATCTGGCTAAAAGCCCCCAAGAGCACAAGAGCACTCATGCTATTGCTTCAACAATGGACTGTCTTGAATTTCTTCTTCAAGAGTAACTAGTCTAGGGCCCTTAATCTCAGTCTCAGGCAAAGTCTCTGGACTCGAGAAAAATGCAGACCAACTTTCTGCCAAGATATAACACACATATTCTGGTATAACACACATATTCCAGCAGCCAAGGCAGTCCCTCTCCCCAACAGAAACCTCCTATGCCTCATCTTTACCAGAAGCATTTCTATCAGCATTCTGGTCTTCTGAGCTCTGACCAAAATTTCCCATCAAGGACTGCCTCAGGGCTGCTTTATCAGCCAGCAACTCCAACTCTTTCCAAACTCTTCCTATAAGCCAGTTCCAAAGGTACCTGAACCACATGATCAGGTACAGTCACAGGAATGACCTCACTTGTGTTACCAAATTCTGTTTTAGTTACTTTTCTCTTGGGACAAAACACCTGATACCCAAAGTTAAAGGAGGAAAGATTTATTTCAGCTCACAGTTTGTAGAGGTTTCAGTCCATAATTGGATGGCTCCAAGGCAGGGTGGCATGGCAGAGGGGCATCACAGAGGAGAAACAGCTCATGGCAGGCAAAAGTCAGCAAAAGCAATCAAGTGACAAGCAACACACTATGGCCACAGTTTTTTCTGTCCAATATATCTCACACCCTTAATCCTAGTGTTGCACCATGAATAAATCCTAGCATCACCTATTTGATACCAGCAGCACAAACTCTAGATCCAGCCACTTCCAAAAAGCCCCACCTGTGACTATGTGAAGCTTCTTGGGGACTTCTAGATACAAGCCATAACACTGGCCCAGCCCTGATTGAGGCCTGTTGCACATGGCAACATCAGCTCCAAGCCAGAACCTTCTTAGCAGACTCAGTCAGCTCATCTCAGCTTTGAAGTTTCATAAGGGAGATAATGGAGATAGCTCATTAGCAAGTCCAATGTGGTGGAGGAAAGAGGGAAAAGCCCTGGCCAGTAGCTGGGGCCCTAGGGCCATATTCCACCAGAGCCAAGAGGCTCAAAGGAAGTATTAGGAATGCCAGGAATTCATAAGAGTTTTTAAACTTTCCAAATGATTTGAGGAAACACTATTTCTTCCTCGCATTGGGGAAGGTAATCACGTAAACACAGAATGTATGGTCATTTACTGGGCAGATGCTCTCCTAAGTATGGAGCTCAAGGTCAACAAGAGCCCCCTAGAAGTACACACAACAGCAGAAAGGTCAAGATATCCCACCTTCTACTATGAGGGCCTGCACTGCTCCCTCAACTTCCTGGAGCCTCAAAATCCTCTTACATAAATGGGAACCATACCTGTCCTCCTTCTACTGCCACCCCCATTAGGTGACACATATTATTCCAAAATGAACAATAAACCCTGAATAGCAGGGGAAATGGCTGTTTCTCTCATACCTGGGTCCTGTCCTCTTCTTGGGACCCAATCAACAACTTCTCTCTTCTGCAAAATTTATCCCTACCTCCCAGGCCTTTCCCTGACTGCCCACCCCACCAGCTGGTACCTGAGTGGCATCCAAGGCCCGTAACTGGGACACTAAGTCATACCTAAACCTCTAGCCACTTACTGGAGGCCTGCAGGGGTAAGGTCAGGTGGTCAGGACATACACTACCCTGGCTGGTCAGGTCAGAGGAGCTAGGGACCATGTGGGCACTAACCAAGGTGCAGAGAGCAACAGGCCTTGAGCAGCATCCTGGTCAGGCCTGTATCCTCCTCAGTTTCTCACTGGCTCCACCTCTCCCCCAGCCTCAGACTCAGCCCTGCCATGGCTGGTAGCCTTACTGTTATACAGGGGGACAAGGACACAGGGAAGTTTGCTAAGGGCTTCCTGTGTACAGACACCAGAATAGGCATCTGAACCATATTATTTTTTATAACTGCACATATGCATGTCATTAGGTCTTCTTGGTTTGTTTTGCTTTGTTTTTTGTGATACTGTGGATGAAACCCAGGATCTCACATATGTTAGGCAAGTGCTCTACCACTGACCCCTCATTATTCTTTTTTAAGTGTTCACAATTCTAGTAGGTCATTATGGGGAGGACACTAACTGTAAGAAAAAACTGGCTTCACACATTAGCAATTTTTTTCTATTTCCTTTTAGAAATTACACTAAAACAAGATGCCCCCCCACACACTAACAAAGAAAAGATTTTAAAACCAAAGCTTCATGTTCACACACACACAAAAAAAAAAACAGGAAACACAATTTTTAGGCCCCAATCTCAGTGAGGGATACTAACCAGAGCAATGAGAAGGCAGAGTTCTGGAAGGTAGGGAGAGCGACGCATAGGGCTTGGGGCTGCAGGGGCAGTTCTCAGAAAGCACCTGTAGAAAGTTTTTCCCTCAGCATGATGGGCAGCACAGATCTCCAAAGCCTTACTCATAGGGACCAGACCCAGAGCACCCAGCCAGCCACTTCTGCCAGAAGCAGTCGGCTTCTATACAGTATCAGGAGAAGTGGGCCTTCACAGAGCTGCCCAGCCCATGACCCTATTCCCCACAACTACAGAAGGGGGCCAAGGGCACTCTCACAAAGAGCTGGCCCATGAAAAACCCAATTCCAAAATTAAGAATAAACCCTAAAGAGTCAAAACAATCCTGTAAAAGAAAAACAGGGTTGTATGTCACACCCTTCCTGATTTCAAAACTTGCCACAAATTCATCAAAACAGTGTGACAGTGGCACAAAGACAGACATATAGGCCAATGGATGAACAGACAGGCCAGAAATAAACCCTTATGTATATGGTCAGCTGATCAACAAGAGTGCCATGATCATGAATAATCTAAAGAACTATCTTTTCAAAAATGGTGCTGGAGGGCTGGGGATTTGGCTCAGTGATTCTGCCACCTGTCTCACAGCACAAGGACCTGAGTTCAATCCTGATACAAAAAAAAAAGAAAGAAATGGTGCTGGAAAAATGAAACAGGCACATGCAAAAAGTGATACTGTACTCTTACCTTAAACGCACACAAAAAATAACACAAAATGTATCAAAGAATTAAATGTTTACATTTATTAAACTAAAATTATGGGAAAACTTCATGACATTAATTTTCATAATTATTTCTGACTTATGACACCAAAAGCACAGAAAGCAAAAGAAAAAATAACAAATGGGACTTAATCAAAACTAAGAACTTTTGTACATCAAATTATACTATCAAATGAGTAAAAACACAAACTAACAAAATAAGAGAAAACATTTGCTTTTTGTTTCTTTGTTGTGAGGTAGGGTCTTGCTATGTGGTACAGACTAGCCTTGAATTCACTAAGTACCCTAGGCTGGCCTCAACTCATGATCCTCCTGAGTGCTTGTTTCACAGGCACCATCACCATTCTGGCTTAGAGAAAATATGGGTAAATCAGGTGTTTATTGAGGGCTTAACATCCAGAATATATTTTCTAATTTTTTTATTTAAGCTAAAATTTTGTTTTATATTTATAGAAATATATTCAAGTCTGCAGATAAGTTGCAATTTTACAAGATGCTATTTTACACTACACACAATTTCAACTATTAACATTTTACATTAGGGTGGTGCATTTGTCTTAGCCAATGAACCAGTAGTGCTGCATTATTTTTTTGGTTTTATTTTTATTAGTACATGTTTGCAGCACATAATGATTTTTTTACATTCCTTATGGGGGGTTGGTATATGTATAAAACACATCTTAATTCTTTCTTATCCCCTTCCTCTCCCCCCTCCTCCTATCTCTTGATCCCCTTCTCATTTGAGAGCTATCACTCTACTTCCTATTATCTATATTTTATTTTGCTCTTTAATTATGCTAAATATATTTTAAAACTCAATGAAAAATCATATTTAAAAAGTATTACAAATGATGGAGACAAAAAAAAAGTGAACAAAATGAGATGAAAAAACTGAAATCACTTATAAAGGAAAGAAAAACCAGGCAGGCCTCAGATTTCTTCAAAGCCACATTCAAAGTCAGAACGGAGTAGAGTTACCTCTGCAAGTCGGTCAAAGAATGAGAATCTTGACCAAGGATCCACCCACAATCATACTGGCCTGCTGGCACTAATGCTGCCCTGTTGAAACTGTGGTGCCTAGGAACTACAGATCCCATCAGCTACTCTGAAGAAAACACTCAAAAGGCTATCCATGAGCACTAAATACATTTACCTGGGGAGAGAAAGAGTAAATCAAATGTGGGGTTAGGGTGACAAAGCAGAATTCAGATAATGTAGCACCCTGGAGTAATGACTCAACTAATAAAAACTGGGAGGGACACAGGACAAGAAAAGAAGAGTAATTAGTTCACTGCCTCACCAATAGCAACTGGAGCAGAAAGATATAATTTAAAGTTGACATTTCAATAACAGAAATACAAGTGATTTAACAATATAAAGGCAAACACTGAAAAAGTTACTATTGTTGACTAAAATTGGATGAGGAGAAGAATAAAAAACACATTAATTTTATAATTACTCATAGCATAGAAGGTGTATTAGTTTCCTATTGCTGCCATATCGGATTGCCCCAACTTGGTTTAGAAGACAAATCTGCGGGGCCATGCTTCCAGGAGATCAGACTAATTGGGCTGCACTCCACCTGTAGACTCTGGGAAAGTAGCTGGAATCCTGGCAGAATGGAGGTACCGTGGTTGCATTCTTTGAGAGGGGTTGAGGAAGGAGGTGGAGAGGGGTTGATTAGCTCCAGGCCCCTCTGTATCTCAGGGCCATCAGGGACTAGTCAATTCATTCCCACTGCTGGGAACTCTATACCTGACATGTTTTCTAATGCCTCAGATTAAAACATGGCTATTGGGGACTTGCGGGGAGACACATGCCATTATTCTATCTATCACAGAAGATTCCTAATGAATGGTTCCTATAGACACAGAGAAATACACGCATTATAAGATATTACATGAACAATTACTATAATATCTCAGGTAGAAAAAGGGACAGAGTCTCTTAAATACAAGAATTATAGAAACTAAAAAAAAGGAAACAAATCACTGAGTTAAAAAGTTGAAATATACAAATGCACAAAACAAAACAGAACTAAGATTAAGTGTATGTAAACTATCAATACATGAAAATTAGTTTAGCGAATGTAAAAAAGAAAGATTATCAGATTGGATAACAAAACAAAATACAACTTTACGTGATATATAATAGACACACTTAGGGTAAAAAGTTAGGAACAGGCAAGCATAGACAATCCAGGAAGCAACAATCATGACCTTAGAGCCAGACAAGGCAGGAATGAGACAAAGGAGGAACTCTGTGATACTAATGGATACACTTCAGAATCAAAGTGCAAAATAGTTAGAAATAGCTGTGGGCCAGACAGCACATCAGCCACCATTCATAGACACCCCCAAGAAGAAAAGCAACGGTGACTGTCACTCCCCTTGGTCCATACCAGAGCAAGGAGGCAGAGCCTATGCAAGGATTACACATAACCAAAGTACACAATTATGGTGTAAAACTAACCAAGGTCCTGCCTCTGTAAACCCACAAAAGAAGCTCCAACTTCTCTTCAAGCTGCAGAACACTAAAGAAAACATTCCACACTAGGGCCACAGAAACCTCAGCAACCCACACATAAGAGAACAGCTAGTGCTCCAGCAGAACTGCAACTGGATGAGGACTACAGCAAAAAGGAGAAATCAAAATCCTCCACTGAGAAAGTTTAAAACTTGCTTCTAAACAACTCTTGGAACATTAAAGAAAAAATATAATCTAAAACTGCAGAACTGGTAGAGAGCAGCAATAGTAAAAAAGGAGCTGTACTAGAATTTAGGCCATCGGCCCTAAATACTAAATACTTTTCTGAAAAAACTGTAAATAAATAATCAAGTATGCAGATAAAACCTTTAGAAAAGGGGCAAAAAGTCAAAGAAATTATTAATTATTAGCAAAAAGTAATCAGTCAAAAAGTAGAACAGGGCAACTACAGCAACAAAAATACCCAGGATCTGAAACTTGATGAAAAATTAAAATAAAAATGTGATCCATCAGCTAACCCAATCCAAAAAAAAAAGCAGCAAATGAAAAAGCATAAAAGATCATTTTACTCAAAATTTCACAAGTAAATTTGAAAGAGCGGATATAACTGATAATTTTCTTTGAAAAATAAAGTTTAAAAATCAATCACAGAAAAGAAAGGTTTAAACAAAATAATTGCCACAGGAAAAATAATAAAGAAAAAATCATAAAAGAAGTTCCCCCCTCAAAACAAAAACAAAACAAACAAAAAAGCATCAGGCCCCCAACAATTTCACAGATAATACCATGCTATTAAGCTATTCCAGTGAATGGTATAAAAATAAAATTTTGTATGATTTTTATGAAGCAAGTATAATACTGGCTCAACACCCCAAAAAGGTACCTAGGAAAAAAGAATAAATCTGATCTAAAGAAACCAAAATAATCAATTAAAGAACAGAAGAATTCAGTAAGTAGCAAAGGACAATATTAATACATAGAAATTGAGAGTATTTGTGTGTGTGTATATAAAATACACATACAAGAAAATTAATAAAATCATTTTCAATGATAAACAATTTCTGAGAATAAAAGAAAATTGATTCAAATTACACAACAAAATTATCGTTAAAAAAACATCATGGTACTGCATAAAAACAGACACACAGACCAATGGAACAAAACAGTCCAGAAATAAATCCACACATTTACAGTCATATGATTTTAGACAAAGCTGCTAAAAACTCATGATGAGAAAAGGATAATCTCTCAATAGTGTGGAGAAATATATACAGAAGAAAATAAACCTTGATTTCATACCACATACAAAAATCAACTCAAAATGGATTAAAGACTTACAGATAAGTTTGATGCTGTAAAACTACTAAAAAGAATAGAGGGTAACAGCTCCATAACCTGGGTTTGGGCAATAATTTTTCTGAATATGACTCTCAAAGCATATACAGCAAAAGTAAAAATAGACAAATGGAAGTACATCAAACCCAAAAGCTCCTGCACAATAAAGACAACAAGGTAAAGAGATAGCCTCTGGAATGGAAGAGAATATTTGCAAACCATACATTTGATAAGGAGTTAAAATCCAAAGTATATAAGGAATTCAAACTATTCAGAGGCAAGAAAACATATAACACATAAAAATGGGCGAGGTCTTTGAATAGATCTTTCTTAATGGAAGATATACAAATATACAAAAATGCTCAGTATCATTTATCATTAGAAAACACAAATGAAAATCACATTGAGGTACGTCATGGCTTATATCTAAACATCCCTTCAAAGCCTCATGTGCTCATAGGTGTAGCCTTTGGGAGGTGGCTAGATCATGGGTGTTTGACACTGGTATTAAAGATGCCTGGTACTAGATTAATTCACTGATTGGTTTAGCATAGTTCTGGGTATGTCTGAACAAATTGATTTACTGAAGACAGAAGTGCCACCCTGGGTATGAGTGGAACCAACACATAGGCTTGTTTGTAGCCTGGACAGAATATAAAGGGACAGAAAGAAGGCAAGCTCACTGTCTCCTGCCTCCTATGCCATGAACTGTTTTTCCTCTGCCATGCCACCCTACCCTGTAGCCAGCTGACTATGGACTGAAACCTATACAAACTATGAGCTAAACTAAACCTTCCCTCCTTTAACTTTGGGTGTCAGGCATTTTGTCTTAGTGATGAGAAAAGAAATCAAGACAAAGTAACACCTCACACCTGTATGACTGGTTACCATCAAAAAGATAAAAGATAAAATGGCAAAGTTGTAAAGAAAAGAGAACCCTAAACATTGTTGGTATTTTAAATTACTATACCATTTTTTTAAAATAGTATGGCAGTCCCTCCAAAATTTTTAATATGAACTACAATAGAATGCAACAATCCCACTTCTAGGTATATATGTAAAGGAATGAATCGGTACAGCAAAGAAAAATTTGCATGCCCATGTTGTGTTAATTAGCCTTTTCTTGCTGTGAGCAACTACCTGACATTAATCAACCCTAAGGAAGAAAGATTTATTTTAGCTTATGGTTTCAAGGTTTCAGTTCATGATCACTTGGCTTCATTGCTTCTGGGCCCATGGTGAGGCAGAACATCAAGGCATGTGGGAGAGCAAAGCAGCTCAACTCATGGTAGGCAAGACAGAGAGAGAAAGAGGAAGAGGTAGGAGCTGGGACAAGATATAGTCTTTGAGGGCACGTACCCAAAAACTATGCCCCACTCCTAAATTTCCACCACTTCCCACTATACCATAAAAACCCATCAATGGGTTAAACCACTGATGAGGTCAGAGCTCACATGATCTGATAACTTCCCAAAAGCCCTACCTCTCAACACTGTTGCACTGGGGACCAAACCTTAAACACATGAGCTTTAGGGATCATTTCAGATCTAAACTGTAACACATAAGCCAAAAAATGGAAACAACCTAAATGTCCATCAACAGATGAATTGACAAAGAAAATGTGGTATAGAAAAACTCATCAGTTCTTTGTTTTTTTTAAAAAAAAAGGCAACCTTGTCATTTGTGACAACATGGATGATCTCAGAAGACACTGTGTTAAGTAAAATAAGTCTAGCACAGAGAGACAAACACTACATGAGCTCGTTCATATGAGGAAATTTTTTAAAGTTGAACTCAAAGAAGCCAAGAGTAGAATGGTTGTTATCATGGGATGGGGGAGACAGAGGAGGAAGATAGGGCAAATAAGTCCAAAAGATCTATTTTGTACATCATGGAGATTACAGTTAATGTATTATGTTCTTAAAAATCACTGCGAATAGATTTTATGTATTTTCTCCATAAAAATGATAAGCCTGAAGGTCGTACAGTGGTACTTCAGTTCACAAACACAATTTTTTCCTCAATTCTAGTTGCAAAATTCATTCCACGATTCTGGTTGATATATGTATTACTCTTGTGATTCGGATGTAACCAAAGTACCACTGTATATGTTACTGAGCTTTTTTTAGCCACTCCACAAAGGGCAAAACCAAAGAAGTATGGCTGGAGAAAGGCACCTGTGGGAGGGAACCTCCTGGTGACAGCTCCAGGGGGCTAAACTGCATCTGTCCCTCTCTTGGCTGTGCCAGTGTACTAACTCTACAACACCACTGGGGAAACTAGGTAGAGTGTCAGGACCACTGTTACTTCTCACACCTGGGCTCAGATTCCTGTCTGTATGCGGGAACGGGGATGACTAGCCAGTTCCAGAACTATACTGGCTCCACCTTCTTCCTTCAAGCACAGTGGACTTAGTACCAAGCCTATTGTGAGAAGTTTATGCAGACCTCCTAAAACCATGAAAGTGAGCATATTTCAAATGCTCACATGGGTGAATGGATCAAATGAGAGATGCTCTGGGAAATGGAAGAAAGGTGCTGGTGCAGGCAGCAGAGATGACTAGAGGGCTGACAGTTCTGAGGAATACCTCAAACCCGCTAAGCTAGAACAGCTTCCCCCAGCCTCATAATTCTGGAGGGGCGGTGTGGAAAAGTGAGAATGCAGGTGTGGTGACAGTTGAACTCAAATGGACTCCCAACTCTGCTCTGTATCTGCTTTGAGATCACAGGTAAAACATCACCTCTTGGGCTAGAGAGAAAACAACCCCCTAATACCCTCCTCTGATCAGCAGCAACAGGGTCACCAGGCCACTCAGTTCTGAGCTGCAGAATATTCCTTGGAATCACTATTGCATTGCCCATATCTCACTCTTAGTATGGCTTCTCCATCTCCCCTGCCAAATGCTCCTCAGCTCACAGTATCTGGCTTGTGCCCACACCCTGGGAACAGGAAAGTGTATGGAAAGCAGCAGGGCCTTGAAGTCCTCAGGCAGCAAGGCTGGACAGGTCACTGCTTTCTGAAAACTACAGCTTCTCTCTTACAAAATGGGGACAAGGGTGCTGCTCTAGATGCTGCTCTGTGGAGTCAATACCTGACCATATGGAACATCCACTGTTACTGTCCCCCACCCCTTCCTGTCCTTTTGAAGAGTAGAGGCCCTTGGCACATCAGAGGCTGACCAGCCAAAAGGTCATTGCTCTTTGCAACCATTAACTCATGCCTGAACAAGTGTTTATTGAGTGCCCACTGTTTTCTTATTCTGGGACCACAGAGACGGAAAAGACTGTCTGGCCCAGGAGGCAAGCACAGAGGAAACAAACACAGAAACAAATTACTGCAATCAACAAGGAAAGAGCCAGACTAAGACATTTTATTGGCATCTTGAGCCTTCTATCTGTGTTGGCTTCTTCTCCCAAGAGAGCCAGATGCCAGAAACAAGCCAAGGTGCCAGACCCTCAAAAACCAGCAGGGCTTCCTCATGGCAGCGCTGAGCTGAGCTCAGCTTTGAAAAGTAGGGTGAAGGTCACCAGCCCGGTCCATTTCAGGCAGCCCTAGCAAAGACACCAGAGGACAGACTGGGGGAAGCCTTGTGAAGTAAGCCCAGCAGGTTTCCAAAGATGGAAAGACCAGGAAAAGCTGCAGTGCCAAGTGAGTCTGGCTTTATGTTGCAAGGACATAAAGCCTGCAAGGATTCTCAGCCAAGAGTGACACGGCCAGATTGACAACTTGGTCAGATGTGCCAGAACATTAAGAGTGGATAAGAGAGGCTGAGGCAGGATCACCACAAGTTCGAGAACAGCCTAGGATACATAGTGAGCTCAGGGCCAAAGGAGACCCTATCTCAAAAAAAAAAAAGTGAATTATAGACCCAGGCTGGAGGCTGCAAAGTAGCTGGAACACTGCTGCAACTGAAAACTTTCTGAATCCTGCACTAGGAAGAAGCAGAACTTGTGTCCTCTCCAGCCCTGATCTCTGCATCCCTGCCCACCCCCACACCATGCTCATTAGCACCCTGGCTGTGGGTGACACAGCAGGGGAAGGAGGCCAGACTGGAGAAATGAATCTGGCTCCTCATTAGTACTGCCTTAAAAGCCTGTACTGAGAGGGCAGCCAAGCCCAGGAAGGGGGCTGTTGTGTTGTGTGTTTTTTAATGTTGGAAAGATTGATTCTGGGCTTCTAGCTTAAAAATATGTCCCTTTCTGAAGACTAGGCTAGAATGGATTATGAACCTGGGTGGAGGGCAGCCAGAGGTTCTGGGGGTGGGGGGGTGTGCCCATTAGCACAGATGCCTGCTTTTTGTGTTTCCCAACCACACCCCACCATCACTGTCCAGCTTCTGATGGTCAAGTGTGCCCATTAGCACAGATTTCTTGTGGTTCCCTTACTGGAGGCTCAATGCCCTGGCACCCTCAGATGCCTGCTTTTTGTGTTTCCCAACCACACCCCACCATCACTGTCCAGCTTCTGATGGTCAGGCCTATCTGTACCCTACAGACTGTACCCATAGTTAGGCATCAGCAATGGAAGGACAGACAGATACAGGCAGATGGATGCCCCGGGAATAACACCTGCCCCAAATCTTTGACAAGACCTGCTTCAGTGATTGATCTCTTCCATAGGTCTTAGGCATCCACACCTACAAGTCAGTTCTACCTACAACAGGACAGAACCAGCCAGACACCAAGGTGCTCATTCCACCCACATTGTACACTTCACCTCATTGGGAACAAGTCTCCTGACCTCTGCTCAGTCTCCCCTCTCCAACAGGAATATTAACCAGCCCCCCTAGAGTCCTAAAGCCCTCTAACCTTTGTCACATTCTCCTTCAGAATATCGTCTCCACAGGGAATGAGGCCAGGAATGAGTCTTCATTAGATAATAACCACTGTTACTAAAATATCCTCCAACTCACAGGGCACCTTCAGTTTGTGAAGCTTCCTCCAATCTGGTCCTCAGAAAAAACAACACAGAAGGAATGAGAGGCAGGCAGGGTACCACAGTGGTCAGCACTGTGGGCTCCAGAGTAAAAATGCTGGGGTTCAGGTCATGGCCGATAATTTACCAGCCCTGTGACTTGGGATAAGTTACTCAATTTGGCAACATTGGCTGAACTGTGGTAGATAAAGAATCTAGCAGGTACCTGACAGATACTCAGGGTCAAGAGACAGTGATCATTATTACAATGATGGCCCCAAAGACAGTGATGATGGTCAGGTCTGTACCAATCCACCTAAAATCAGGCCACATCCTGGCCATCTGGGCAGAGCAGGCTCTCCAGAGTGGGAAGCAGGACAAAGCAGCCCAGAGAGCCTCGAAGAAGAGTAGTTCCACCTACCCTGGGGGCTGTGCTCCCTCACCTCCCACAGTCCCTTTGAGCCTTGGCAATTCTTCCTTGCATCCCTCAAGTGATATCTAAAAGGGCCCAGAACTCCTGTGTCTCTAAGATGACTTTCTGCCACCCACCCCTAGGGAAACTGATCTAAGATCAGACACAAATCATGAAAGGGTAGGCCTGACGGCCCATGACTGACACAGTTAAGGTCCCACAGCTAAGGTGCTCCAAGACTGTGCTCACAACAAAACTCCCAGCCTCTCAGGGGAAATCAGAGGCAGACAACACAATAATCTTCCATCAGTCAGTGGAAGAAAATAATAAAGGTTTATTGGGCTGGAGCACTTGGCCAGGGTCTCATGGGGCTGGCCTGCTCACTGGTTTTGAGTTTTAGG
>NW_022900917.1:83540189-83543848 GCF_012274545.1 Fukomys damarensis
GTGCCCCTTCTGTGCCCCCTCACAGTAGTGTCCCCAGTGAAGCCAGGAGAGACTACTGGCCATTCTGTCCTAAACCTCGCACAAGGCCCAGCCTCTGACACCCCCACAGATTCACAACAGGTACCTTGACTCCAGGGGCTCTGCCAGTGATCCAAAGCCCTACCAGCAGACCAACTTGCTTGCCTGCAGTAGCCACAATGGTAGTCCAAGTCCTAACAGTGTCTACTCATGCCCAAGAAGGACTCTGCCAGTGTAATCCAGATTTGAAGCCATGCACAGAGTCATCTTCACTCTGCCCAAACTCAACCAGCCTCAGACTAACAGAATTCTATAGCTGGACAAGGTCTGGCAATGGCTTTGATACACTGCTGATAACAGGCTTCTGTCTAACATCCAGGGCACTCTGAACAAAGGCCTGCCCAAAAGGCCCCACCCCAACTCAACCCCTAAGGCAAGGGCATTCTGCTCATAAAACATCTTTAGACAACTATTCAAGGCACCTCATTTGTAATTGTTGGCAAATCCCCTCTTCTGTATCAGAGGACTCATTCCAAGACAACTCTTCCTATGGAAGGTTCTGGATGGCTCCAGTGAAGCATTAACAGGAAGCATGGTTCAGGGTCAGCTCTATTATAACCCTCCACTTCAATAAACATCCACTGGGAACCCATGGGCTCCAGGATTGGGGCCACATATAGATGCAGTGGTGGCAGACTAGAAGGACTGCAGAATCTACTGTGAGGTTCTTTCTCTGCCTACCTCAGTGCACTTCAGTGAGACGGGATTAGGATGCTCCAAACACAAAGTACAAATCCAAAATTCAGAAGTAACAGCAAACAACCAAAAGTAATACCCCTGGAGAAGACAGCACACGCCATTTAGTCCTTTAGTCACCTAGTCCCCGATTCACAGATCCAACAAGTATTCAGAAGCCAGGAAGTGCTGGGAATAAAGGCAAACAAATGAATGCAAAGAGGCCTACCTTTAGACTGCTCACCAGCCCGAAATCAATGTTTTAAGAACATTATGAATTGTAACTGGACTGAACCACACAGGCCAAAATCCATTCATACCATCAAAATAATGCTGTAGCTACAGGTACACCCATGTACTTAAAAACAGAAAGCCTACATCTCAGCCAACTGTTCATCTGTCCCAAACACTACTCATTGCAATAAAATTCCCAACAACTCTGGAGGCAACATTTATCAGGGGTTCTATGGACAATGGTTAAGCAAGTCAGTCCAGTTTGCCTTCCTATGCCCCAGTCTTTTCACTTACAAAATAGAGATCACAGCAGGCCCTTTCCCCCAGAGTTACTAAGCACAAGAACTTAGCATAGATGCAGGTCTCCAGGACTGCTAAGTGCATCTCAATAGTATGATTAGTGTTACCCTTGCAAAATGCTCCTATTCTCTCTACCAACCAGAACTTGCCCTGCCACCTGGCCCAGTTCAAATTCTATACACTGAGAATGCCCCCCTTCAGGGACCCCACCACACAGCTAAGCCTTGCTGTCAATGGCAGGGTACACCTCTGTGGTTACAGTTCATGCATCTTTAGTCCCCACCTGGAAGGTAAGTCCCCTACTCCCCACTTGGAGCTTCCTAAATCTTGAACTTCCACACCTGTGTGTCTTCTCTCTGCCTTCTCCTTGTGCAGCTTACTTTTTAAAACTTGCTGGGTACCCACCCTGCGTTAGATGCTGCACTGGGTGCTCAGGAGGTCAACCAGAGCAGAGGTGTCTATACAAAAGGGATTCACGAGTGTGTATGGAAGATAAACATGGGAAAGCAAGGGCATTCCAAGCATATGCGCACGCGCGCGCGCACACACACACACACACACACACACACACAAAATAAATAAACATGGAATGTGCAGGGAAAAAAAGAACCTCTGCAGTGTTGGGG
This sequence comes from Fukomys damarensis, assembly GCF_012274545.1. Taxonomy (NCBI): domain Eukaryota; kingdom Metazoa; phylum Chordata; class Mammalia; order Rodentia; family Bathyergidae; genus Fukomys; species Fukomys damarensis. The sequence goes on from NW_022900917.1 coordinate 83,542,103, forward strand.
CATATGGAGCAAGAACCAGAAAATATTAAAAGGGCTCTAAGAAGAAGTGAGATCCTGATCTTCACCCTCCAGGCAACTATGGAAGTGATTTAGGGACACCTGCCTACCTGTGAGCCTCTAGACCCAGTGCCTGGATCAAAGCTGTGACCCCAGTGCCTGCAGAGGACCAGAAAATGGAGCACCCAGAGAAGGTCAGCTGGATAATCAGGGAAGCCACAGGTTGCCTATGTGCATAGAGACATCCCTGGAGAGGGTAAGAGGGATGGGGGTGACCCAGCTAAGGTTCAACCTCCTGCAGGAAACCTAGGATATACCAACTTCCTACAGTAATGTGCATTCACTGTGTGGCTCCTAACCCAAAACCACCCTTGTATCCAGGCATTCACTGCACATTTTTACCAAGAACTAACAGGAAGGTACAGTTTTAATCACCCAAGGGACTCCACCACTAACAGCCTTCATCTGTACCTTTCAACCTACTACTGTGTCCATATTCAGGATATACTACAGAACGATCCAACTGCTGCCTCACTGACACCAAGAATGCAGAAAACAACCAGAGAAATTAAGATAACAACATATGAAATGATGAGGAGGAAAGGAGACAGAATGAGACAGGAAATATGGAGAGAGAGAGAGGACAGGAAAGTGAGCCAGTTCCAGATGAGCCCAGACCTGCAATGGAGCTGCCTCCAGACCAGGACAAAAGGGCAAGGCAAGAGAGTGTGCAGGAAAGAAATAAAAGGGTGCCAAGTGTAGCTGGAATAGTAGTTGGTAGGATGAGAGGCAGAGGAACAGCACCCTAAACCACACAACTTTCTGTGATGACTGTCCAACCGGCAGCCACAGGTCAATGTGGCTTCATTTTAATGACTATACATAGCTGTTAGCAGCAGCTGCCACCCTAGACAGCAGAGAGAGCTTCCAGGGCCAAGGAAGAAGAGAAACCTGTGTCTACCAGCAACAAGTGGCTCCTGGGAGACTTCCACCAGGATGGCATAGATCAGAGCCACCTGGAAGCACCATGGGATGTCCCAGGCACCTTATACAATTGAAAGAACAAAGGAGATGCACATGGGCTGGGGTCTGCTCCTGGAGCTGTGAGACCACCCCGCAGTTAACAAGTAAGCGCGAAGGTGGCTCCCAGGCTGGGCACAGATCTCGATGGCTGGCAGCGGACAGCACTGCTACTGCCCACCAACCGACTCCAGGCTAGAGAGAGCTTCCATGACCGCCCACCCCACAGGCTGCGCACAGGAATACAGGTTTCTTGCTCCAGTGTCCCCACACATCCCTCACCCGGGATCCTCATCGTGGTGACCTCGTTCCCTTATCCCAGCCCCTCACCCTAGCTGCCTCGATGCCTCACCCTGGCGCCCCAACAACCCTTTGCGTCAGCCCCTCTTGCCAGCGCCTCCTTACCCTCATCCGACCCTTCACCTGCTGCCCCTGTCCCTACTTCGCTCCACCCCTGCCCTGCCCCCGACGGCGCAGCTCCGCTCCTGCTTCTAGAAGCTGCGGTCACCAGCCCGGAGCTGCCCCCTCACCCTAGCTGCCTCGATGCCTCACCCTGGCGCCCCAACAACCCTTTGCGTCAGCCCCTCTTGCCAGCGCCTCCTTACCCTCATCCGACCCTTCACCTGCTGCCCCTGTCCCTACTTCGCTCCACCCCTGCCCTGCCCCCGACGGCGCAGCTCCGCTCCTGCTTCTAGAAGCTGCGGTCACCAGCCCGGAGCTGCGCTTCTC
>NW_022900917.1:83543949-83575699 GCF_012274545.1 Fukomys damarensis
TGCCCCGCGCCCGGAAGCGGCGCGAATGGTGTCCCCAGCTACCGAAAGACTTGGTGCTTGCAGAGTGGATGTGATGGCCTCGCATATCCGAAGGTGGAGGTGGACTCATCCTTCAGGAGCTGGCAGAGGGCCCTGGTCGCGTCCTGAGACCCGCCTGGAAGTAGGGCTCTCGCGGGCGTCGGGCCTGGGACCCTCCACGGGCGCAGGACAGGACTGGCGGGGCCCTCAGGGACTCAAGACGAGGAAACTGAGGCACAAGATAGTTTATGAACCCTTGCTAGGAAGTAACAGGCAGAGTGGGGAGGTCCCTTTGAATACCCTCTGTGGTCCGTGCCCTCCTTCATTAGAGCCCAGAAAGGGGACTTTTGGTTGACTCCTTCGCCCTCCAGTGACCCTAGCAGAAAAGGACCTGCACCAGGAAGTAGGCTGGCCTGGGAGTGTGTGACAGGGTCCAGCCAGTCACCTCTCAGCCTGTGTCCCCACTCGTGAACCAAGAACCACACCCAGGACAGAAGATCCTGCCTGATAAGCCGTTGCCCTGACCAAGGACACGGTCCTCCCTGCAGCTATCATTCCACGGTGGCCTCCCCTTCCCCCAGCCAAGTCACACACTTCCTCCAAGCCCTGGGCACCCAGAAGTGGTCGGACCTCTGCGGCTCTAGGAGCCCTCGTCAGCTCCTGGGGGGGGGGTAGTCATCATGGTCATAAATGTCACCACACACTCTCCCTAGAAGGCCTGGGCAGGGGTTCTGTTAGGCCAGAACTGGCTTCTGTCAGCAGTGCATGGTGTCAGCTGGGATTTCCCAGAGTAGATTCTGATTCCTGATGCTCTCACTATGCGTAGGTGTGGGAGCGTGTGCACATTAGTGTGGACATGAGTGTGCATGCCTGCTAGTGTGTGTAAACAAGCTCTGTGTGCATGAACACAAACATGATGATATGCTGATGGACACTGCACAAGACATGTGCCCATGAGCAGGTGTGTGAGCAAACTGAGCAGATGTCACAAAAAGTGGGTGTGCATGCACAAGGCATGAGTTTGCGTGTAAGTGTAGACATTAGCACAAGTGTATGACTAGGCACACACACAGGAATAATTGTGTGACACAAATATGTACCTGTGTGGGCAGGAGAGCACAGAGGACAGGTGAAGCAGCAAGGTGTGTATGCCCAGCTCCACCAGTTCTTGGGCTGGCCCAGGCTTGTGGCCATCAAGTACTTAGGGTACTTGAGTCTCACTCCACTGGGCAGTGGCCTGTGCCCATCTTACAGCCAGGCCAGGGCTTGGTGGCTTCTCACTACTCTCCCACAAGAGCTCGAACATAAGCCAGACCCAGATCTCCAACGAGGCCCTGTGAGTGACTGCTGACCCCTCGCCCAGGCACTTGAAGGACAGATTTACTAGGCCAACACCTGTCTGCAGCTGGCCTGTCAGTCTTCCCACCACTCAGTTGACTCCTACAGGATAGGAAAGAAGGAGGGGAGGGCTGATGTGCAGCTCAGTGGTAGAGTGCTTGCCCATTCCATGGGGTTGAACATGCTGCAGAAGTCGCCTCAGTACCTGTCAGCTCCACCCAAGCACCTAACAAGGAGAGGCAGGAAGAAAGACCTCTCAGTGGGGGCCAGGAGCCCATTCCTGCAGATTGAGCCCAATGGGGAGAGCCAAGGAAGATGCTGATCAGTCAGACCACCACCTCCATGAGGCCAGGCCTGAGATCAGGGGTTCCCTGGCTAGCTGTCTTTTCACGGAAGAGGTAAGGGCCCACTCCTGAGTGGATCAGAGAAGCTAGGAGGAGTGATTAAAATTGGCCCCTACATTGTGTGCTCTCTCATCTTGGGTCAGGGTTGGTTTCTCCTAAGCAGGCAGCCCATTAAGCTGGATCTGTCTTTCCAGGCCCAGGTTGGGATGGTTGAAGGCCCTCAGAAGGAGCCTGGCTATAGCTCCCACTAAGCTGCCCTAGAGGCTCCCTGCCCCCTGAGAAGCAGTGTGGCCAGTGCCATGGTGAAGCTGCATTTCTACACCTGGCAGTGTCAGCCTTGGGTCTTCAGTGAGGGTCTGTACCCTCCCACCTACCCACTTCATCCCACCCCTGCACCTTCTACTCCAACCTGTCACAGCCTGCATCCTCCCACTTGCTTATTGATTCTTCATCCATCAAATCCTGCAGAGCTTGTAATATCATTGTCACCCATGTCCCCATCATTCCTTATCAACAAACCCCAGTTTTGTCCTTTCTGGCAGCTGAAGCTGACCATGTGACCCTCCTTGGCCAGACAGTGACCAGAGTAGGCCCAGTGAGTGTCCAGGCCCTCTGGAAGAGATGCTATGGCTAACTAGCCCATCTCACTGCCTCTTTCCTTTTTTCTCACTCCAGCCTAGGATGTGGATGTGGGCACAAGGTACCAAGGACAGCAGCCATTCTGCCAGCTGGGTGCAGTCTTAGGCTGAGGACAGGAACCACTGCATGACATGTCTGACTGAACATGCCAGCTGCCTGACTGAGGGAAAGAACCAAGGCCCTGCTTCCTTTATGCCCTGTCTGGTTGGGTGTGATTGGGTTTTCTGTAACTGAAGTCAACACTACTGATAAGAACATCAGCCATGCCACAGAATGACAGGCTTCTTGAGGTCAGGCCCCAGAGTTTGCACTGTGTCCTGCAGAAGGCTGACCAAGTCAAGCCCTTCCCCACCCATTCAAGACACACTCCAGCCACAGCAGTAAGCTCTCAGAAACCAACTCTGGTGGACCAACAGCCTTCCTCCCTGGTGAACATCAGGTTGGTGTCTGTCACTCAGGAGCCTGCAGCATCTCTGGAGGGGAAAGCTTTTCCTAAAAGGACACATCCTGGGCCTCCTATGGCTGCTGACCTCAGGATCTGCAGCTCAGGCTGTTTGAGCTTCTGCCTTCTCACTGTGGTGCCCGCTGTCACATTCCCAGCATGGGGTACTGATTGGAGGTTTGACTGGGTCAGTGCCAAATACCCTTCACAACTGGGGCAAGCCTCTGGGAGCCCTGGGAATACATGAATCCATGGTGAGTGTATGTGTATTGGCATCTTCAGTGGATACCACACACCAATGTCAGGCACAAGAGCTAAAAACATGGAGTGACACCCTCAGGGTATCCAGAGGTGAAAGAGGGGACAGATGGGCTCAAAGGAATCACCCACTGGTGTGTTGCTAGAAAGTTGCATGAGGAAACACTACATTCTTCCCTGAGTGTTGGAGAAGTTTCCCAGGGAGCATTTGGCTGGGTGCTGAAGGATAAGCAGGAGTTTGCCAAGCAGAAGCAATATGATTCTAACATGGCTGCTGCAGAAGATTGTCACATCTGCCTGTCACATCTGCCTGTCATATCTGCCTCTTGGGTTAGTCTCTGAGCAAAGTCTTTTTCTAAAATGATGTAGGAATTTACCAAATTCTCTCCCTCTTTCCCTTTCCCCTCCTCCACCCCATCCATTCATATACATAAATAGTCCCACATAATCACCTCTGGTTATGGAATCTATGGGCTCAGCCCGCTGTGCTGAAGCAAACCCCCATTCCCAGCCCCAGAAACCGAAAATAGCCCCCACCGCTGCACACAGGGAAATGCAGTAATGAAATGCTAATGAGAGAAGGTAAAATCAGAGAGGACAGTGCTTTGCGAAATCACAACAGTCTGTACTTCCAGGGCCCCCTCCTCTTGAATGTGCCAAAAAAACTCACTTGACAGCACTGTGCGTTGGAGGAAAGCAGCCACAGCCCCACCTCAGGTTGGTGATGGAAACAGAGGGTTACTGAGGCAGCCAGGCTTGGCCTCCCAGGTCCCTATCCCACTAAGTCCTGACCTCAGCTCAGCTTGGTGTGCTCACCTGCTCCAGTCTGGGGACATGCACAGTCATGCCAAGACCACATACAAACACCTGCCCAGGTCCCAGCTCCTGCCTACAGGAGCCATTTCTGGTTATAGCAGGGCCCTCTGCTTGGGGGTTACTCCCTTGCTTTAGGAGATGTGACTCCACTAGCCCTGTCACTCATCCCAGGAAGCCCTCCTGGTGCTCGGTCTGACTCCAAAGCACCTTTCCCTCCTGTACCACACTGCCCATGCTGCATCCCCCTCCTCCCAAATCTAGGGCTCCTTGTTGGTGGCAACTGAACATTGTTTTCCTTGTGTGTTTGTGAGTGAGTGAATAAGCTAGAGTGGCTGAGCCAGAAGGAACTTGAAATCATTAGAATTATCTGGAGGAAACAGCCCTGCAGCAAGGAGGACCCTAAGGCCACTGTGCAGTGGGACTGAACAGAGCCCTGAGCTGCTGGCTGCATCCTGTGGCTCTTCCCTCCTTATAAAGGTGGTGAAAGTCCCCAGGGGCTAAAATCCCTGCTCATGTTAGAAGTGTCCCTCTGTTGCCCTTGGGGTTCCCTCTGATGCCTCCACCTACATCCTCTCTGAACCCTAACTGTCCCTTGCCAACAGGTGAGAAAGGGAGTCTGGGGACAGGTGAGTGAAGGCTAAGGGTACAGCTAGGCATTTCCTTGGGGCCCTGGATGAGGGACCAGGATGTACTCAGCACTGGGATGGATAGGCACTGGCCATACAGCCAACCACCCCAGGTCTCTGCCCTCTGTGTTTACCAAGGTGGAGGAAACTAACTCACACATATTATAGATTATGGGGAGGGGGCACAGCTCCCCTGGGACAAATACAGCAGGGACTGGGGCAGCTCAACCCGAGGATGTAAACCACATGCATCCAGAGTGGTTACTCTGTCTGGCCCTTCTGGACCATGGAGAAAGACAAGTCCTTATCTTAGAAAAGCATCCAGCTCAGGGGTCAAGGCTGGAGTGACTTCAGTGTGAGACTGAAGCAGCTTGGGGGCCCCCACAAGAGTAGCCCTAGCCCCAGCACCCTCCACTCTCCCCACCTGAAAAGAGGGGTGTCTGCCTCAGTTCTGCTTCCCAGTGAGGCACCCATCACAGGGCCTTCTGGCTTGGGTTCAGACCAGATAGTCCCTAGTCCACCTGCTAACAGCCCTTAATGGCCCTGGAGAGACTAGGCCATTACATGAGCACTCCCTGTCCTGCCCCTCTGCCCAGCCATCTCCTCATGGCCCTACCTACATTGCAGCTCTGATCCACTATGAGCCTAGCTCAGCCCAGAGGTTTCCACCTCTATACTAGTCCTGATTCCATGTGTGGGGTGGGTGGCTGGTCAGCAGGCCCCGCCCTGACAAGGCACCCGTGATACCAGGCAGGGTTGGAGGCTGAGGCCATTAGCTGGAGGGTGGCAGGACCTCTTTGCTACTCTCTGCTCCATGGGAGTGTGCAGGAGGGTTGGAGTCTTCCCTAACCCTATAGCCCACAGCTAGGGTTCAACCTCAATCTCTCCATCCCACCCTCAGCCTCCCCACCCCACCCAGGACTCAGAGGTGCTACCTTCCAGGTATTTGCAAATCTTGAAAGTGCCATTCAAACCCTGCTGAGGACCCTTCCCTGAGCACACACAGACACCTTCATACACACAATGCAATCTCACATGAGTGCAGAGCTGTAAGAAGCTACCAGACACAGCCTTCCTTCCAATGGAGGAACAGCCTGCTCCTTCTGGTCTGTCCAGGGATGCTTCAGCGCCTGCACTAATGGAGGGAACACCCCGCCGGGCCATGGCCCTAACATGGCTGCTATGGAAGAAGAAAGCTGGGAAACCCTTGGCCCTCCCACACCAAGGTCGGCATCTGCTGGCTCCTCACACACACGTGTAGCTGGCTTGCAGTGGTGGGTAGTCATGACGACAGCTGAATGACTCCAGCTTGTTCTAGCTGCTATGTGAGCAGCTGGTCCCACCACCCAGCTTGGGTCAGGGCCCCAGGTAGGCTGTGGCTCCCAGGAGTACCAGGAGTTCTGATCTCAGGGCTGTACAAACATCTGAGCAACCCACTGTTCAGAAGTCAGTTCTTCCTCTTCTTTACTTTGTGACCTTGACTGAGTTGCTGCACCTCTCTGGACCTCAGATCCTTGTCAGGGGAAGTAGGACCCGAGACCAACCATGTGGAAATGTGTCCACAGGGCTTGGCTCAGATGACAGGGCACAATGAGGGGTGTGGTGGGTTTTTGGATTTTGTGCCCCCCACTCTGGTGCCTCTACCAGCCCTTTGAGTGCTGTTCCATGTCCCATCCTCATCTACATTTTGGCAGATGTAAAGGAGTTGAGGGACGTTATGATTTATCAGGATACTTTCTGCCCCCTACCACGTGACAGTTCCCGCCCTACCTCAAAGATGGAAAACACCACCCTCCCCACATTATTGGGTGGAATAAAACTTGAAAACCCTAGCACCTCCCCCATCATCCCACATCCCCATCTACTGTCTGTTCATTTGCCTGTCAAGCGTCTAAAGAGGGCCTTGGCCCAGGTACTGGGCAGCAGAGACCCAGCAGTGAAATTTACCCTCTCTTTAGTCGATACAGGGGCCAGGGCTGTGTCACATGATCCCGATGCTCACCATTCCTCAGGCAGGAAAACTGAGACCATAAGAAAGTGTAATGCCAATGCTTTGCTCCATAACAGAGAAAAAGGAAGGTGTGCAGACCATCTATGGGAAGGAAGATGGGGTCCTCCGGAGCTCCGAGCTGAGGATCCCCTCATCAAGAGCCTACTGTGCCTGTCTCTCTGCCCAGGTCCTCTCACGACCTATGAGGGTGGGCCTGCACCAGAGCAGGAGGCGTTGGGATATTGACAGTGTTTGATCATTGCTGTATTTATAGGGCTTGATGAAGATAAAAATAAAGTGAGGAGGAGCCCGCTGAGTCACAATTGCCAAGTGATATTGTGGTCTCTATGCCTCTCTTGGCTGGAGCAGAGCCTGGAATAGGACAGGCCAGGGGGCAGGGCTAGGATGGAGCTGGGCCCAGAACAGCCTGGGACCTGTTGGCAGATGTTTGTGGAGCCACATGCTCCAGGGCCAGTGGCACACAGCTCTGCTAAGCCTGGGGCTGAGTCTCTACCATCACAGCCCTCTGCTTCCCAGTCCCAGCTCCCTGTGACCAAGGCTTGTGGCAGTGGGATGCACAATAAGGTCAGGGCTCAGTGTGTGACCAGGATCAAGGCTCAGATTGTGCCCAGGATGGAGGATTAGCCTGGTCTGGACACTGAAGCAGCTCCTCCAGTCCCAGAACCCAGGCAGGATCTTCCCCATGTCCTGCTCAGGAGCCTGCCAAGATTTGACCTGCCCTTTTAGGTGCTCAGTTTTGAAGGCTGTGCCAGGTGAGCTGTATGGCCCCTCCCTGAGTGAGTCTTCCAGGGGCTTTTCCTCCCTCCACTCACCCTTGTCTGCCTGAGCTTGCTGCTGTGGGTCAGGCCTACTGGAACCCTGTGCTTCATCAGCATGAAAGGAGCCAGAGACCAAAGCAGCACCCCTTACTGAGCCACCTCCTGGGAGTCCAAGCCTGTCCCTTCCTCCAGCCTTGACATTTAGAGTGGCTTCCACAGGAACCAGAGATTCCCAGCCAAGCCACAGCTTCCACCCCCTTTCCACAAGTGTTGTCTGCTGTCAGCCTAGCTGGCACTGTGAGGCCCGATGAGGCTCAGAGCCATCAGGGTTGGCCACAAGGATTGGGCGAGAGCTGCCAGGTCTTAGGAGGTCCTTTTGGCCATCACAGCCCAACCCTCTGACTCTGACAGGTGATGCTGGGTGGAGGAAAGAGGGGTTTCTCTGCTCCTGGGGGAAGGGCAAGGTGGCCCCTCCACTAGCTGACTAGAGTGCCATACAAGGAGGGCATGGACTGCTGGAGTCCACCCAATGGCTCCCTGGTGGAGCAGAAACACGCAGGGCACATGCACATAGGCAGAGGCGAGTGGACAGCACAGCGTCCACAGAGAGCAGAGTGAGGCTTGGAAATTTGGGGAGCTCCCAGCCCACCACCGATCAGCACCTCCACAGGAATCCTGTTCCCTATGCACTTTACAGTGGGCCCCTTGCACCACCCTCTGCCCAGCCCAAGATAGGAGCTCGGTAATGTTTGTTGAGTGACTGATGAAAGATGCTGCATAGCCCTGGGGAGAAGCAGAGCTGCACAGGCCCCAGGACTCCTCCTACCCAAGCCCAGGCCCTGAATGCACCCCACTGTGCCCTCAAACTCCCACTTATATGAAGCACCCCTCTATCAGCAGACACCATGATGCCCCACCATCAGTCAAGAGCTTTACTTTCCCTACCCTTTGTTTTTAGGCCTGCTTATTCTTTGTGGCCTCATCCCCTTCATGCCTTGATTCCTGGGTGCTTCTGCCCAATACCCCAGGCAGAGATGGGAGCTGGAATGGGGGAGCAGAGCATTTTGATACACACAGTCCATGCTCTTCCCCTCATCATGACCTTGGGAGACTCAGGCTGGGGGTGAGAAGTGGCTAATGGTTAGCCATCAGTTGCACAAATCTCTCCCACTGCCATGCTTTTGAGGCCCCTGGATCAGGCTGTTGAGGGCGCCGCCCCAGTTTTCTGGGCCAGGCCTCCACCCACCTGCCAGGCCCTCTGTGCAGGCGTGGACAGCACTATACACACGGCCATGCAGAGGTGTGGCCACAGCTCCCAATGGTGTGGGCCACACCTGGGAGGTGAGAACAGGGCTGAGAGCCAGAGAAAGGGCTAGGCCACACTGAAATGGGTTGAAGAGACCTGTCTAGGCGAAAGCAAGGTCAGGAACTGGGGGCAAAGACCATGGACTTCAAGGACTATGGAAGTAGGGACTCCACCAAGTGGGAAAGACAGGCCTGGCAACCAGATGGGGAAAGCTTTTCATGTAGGGAGGCTGAAGGACACCTTGTTGGCCTCTGGGCCTGAGCCCAGCACTGCAGTGACAGCAAGGATGAGGCCAAGGACTCCTGCAGACCCCAAAGCCCATTGTCACACTACCCTTCTGATCACCTCACCAGGGTGTCCCAGGGCTGACTTGTAGGCGAGAAGTGGCACATCCCGCTGCCTCAGAATCCTGGTGTGGCAAGTCGAGGCCCGTCACACAGTTACTCCTGTTCAGGATTTTCTAACTATGGAGCTGCAGAGACAGAACTGGCCACAGTGTCGGGTCTGCAGTTAGCTGGAGGCAAGGGAAGTAGATGGGAAGACATCCCTGGTCTCCCGGAACTGCCTGAGAGGGAGCCCAGGGGGGATATCAGCCTATGCATGGGTCCATAAGGACTGTGGGGGATCCTTATTGCTGGAGAAATGGAAAACAGGTGTAGGTCACCCCCTGTCTTTGTCCTCTGATCGCAGACAGATGGGTACCCTGGTAGGCTGAAGCAGAGAGGAGGGAAGGTCTGTGTTACCAGAGTTGTAATTCTAGCAAACCCGGGGTGAGCATACTCTACCCTCCCTTCCCCAGTGAATGTGGCTGTGCACCCCTGAGAGAATGCAGGGAGCAGCCCCTAAGGACCCAGAAAGAAATATTAACATGTGGATTGGGGAAGCTAACTGGATGGTGCTATACCCCTAAACAGCAATGAGCCTGTCTTCCCTTGGGGGGCCTCCAGGCTGGGCCCAGTCAGCCTGCAGCCTGGACATGGGCATCCATACTGACAGAGAGTGATAGAAGAAAATCCCTCCTGGCCTGGCTCAAGGAACAAATCAGGGGAGAGAAGGGACCATTCTCCATTTATACTTCTTTCTTTGTCTGTGTGATCTCAGCCCAGCCCTAGTCCATCCATCTGCCATGGCCAGCAGATGGTAGAATTACCAGCAGCAGGACCAGTGGCACTTGGAGAGTTGAGAGAGGAACATGACCTCTCTGACAGGAAGTGCCATGATTTTTCTCTACAGTACTGGAAATTTCCTTACCCTATGTAGTCCCAGATGAGTGCACGGTCACAGAAAGTGCTTAGCAGAGTATCTTAATGAAAAATTTCCTTTGGGCCAGAAGACCAAAAGGAAGAGTCCTAGGGAACAAAACGTAGGAGGAGACAGGGAGCCTGGGGAGGTGATCTGTAAATTTGCTTATGAATGCCTAGAATCAACCCCAAGCTGAGCATACATGGACCCAGACAGTATACACCATACTTGGAGGAAACGTCCATGCAGTAGACATTGCCTCAGAAAGGCCACAAGGTGTGCACAGAACAGATGTGCATAAGACAGATCTGCATAGCACTGCACAACTTTGAATGCCAGCCTGGCACAGAACCACAACCCATGCAAGACTGATCAGAATTGGCAGCTGAGACTCAACTAGGCCCACTGGCTGCTAAAACAATACTTAGGATTTAGACCAGATCCAGGCCTTATAAAATAATACAGTTTCCAGGATACCATCCAAAATGACTTGGCCTATGAAGGACAGGAAAAGGACAGTTTACATTTTATCTAGCACAAAATAGTGAAGAGAAGCCAACTTGACACAAAGTTGATATTAGGATTCAAACAAAAACTTTGAAGTGGCTGTTATAAAAATGCTCCAACAGTAAAGATAAACACTCTTGAAATAAATGGGAGGATAGAAATCTCAGAAAATGAGAGAGAGAAAGGAGGAGAGAGAGAGAAAGGGAGAGACTAATGGAAACATTAGAACTAAGAAATGCATAACCAAGGGGCCAAGGGTTTAGCTCAGTGGTGCAGCTGCCTACCTCACAAGCACAAGGATGTGAGTTTGATGCCTGGTACAAAAAAAAAAAGAGAAAGAAAGAAAAAATAAAAAATAAGTACATACATAACTAAAATAAAAATGAGATTTGAGCTCAGTAGTAGGATGGAAATGACAGAAGAAGCAACTAGTGAACAGAAATGGCAACCAATAGGAAGTATCCAATGTGGCTGGCACTGTGGTGTGTGCCTAATCCCAGCAATCTGGGAAGCTGAGGCAGGAGGACCACAAATTCAAGCCCAGCCTGGGTAACTTAGCAACTTTCAAGCCTTTTCTCAAAATAAAAAGTTAAAAGGATTGGGGATATAGCTCACCATAAAGGCCCCGTATAGATGTATAATTTTTTTAAAATTTCTATCGTAACAAAGGGAAAATGTTAAAAGAAGAAAAGCGGGTGCTGGACCTGTGAGATAATTGTCTAAAGGTCTCAGATGCATGACATCAGATTCTCAGAAAGATTAGAAAAGAATGTGATGCAGGAAAATATTTGAAGAAATTGTGATTGAAAAATTCTCAAATCTAGTAAAACACGTAAACCTACAGATTCAAGAACATTAACGAACCCCAAGCAGTATAAATTTGAAGAAATTCATTTCAGACACATGCAAATCAAATGCTAAAAACTAAAAACACAAAAAAAGAAGATGGAAGTAGACAGAAAAGTAATGAATTATTTAAAAGCTAAAAATTATACAAGTGATATTGTATTTCTCATCAAAAACCATGGGGACTAGAAGGAAGCAGAGGATTTATTCAGTGCCCGGAGGAAGGAGGTGCAGCCTAGAACCTAGTAGAAAGAGCCTTCAGGAATTAAATGAACAAGGGGACATCCTCAGATGAAGTTAGGCTCAGAGACCACTCTGCTATGCCACTTTTTATTATTACCTTGAAATTAAAAGTTAAGAGAAAGGGGATGGGGGGAGACACCGTCAGACACTTCACCAAAGGGTTGATAAATAGGTACACAGAAAGATATCAAACATCATTAGTCCTAAGGACATGCAATTCAAACCATAATGGGATGCTACCCATATTAGTCATCTTCTCACTAAAACAAAATAGCTGACACCCACAATTTAAGAAGGAAAGGTTTATTTTGACTCATGGTTTCAAAGGTTCAGTCCATGGTTGCTGAAGCCAAGGCAGCAGAAATGTCATGATGAAAGAGTGTGACAGAGGGAAGCTGCCAAACTGTAGCAGCTAGGAGAAGTGAGCAGCAGAGAGAAGAGAGGGGCCTGGGACAAGAATACACCCTTTCGGGTCACACATCCAGTGACACGTCTCCAACCAGGCTCCACCTCCTAACAGCACACTCAGTCCTGAACTAACTGATGAATAAACTCAATGATGAGAATGCCACCCCCGCCCCAATCTAATTGCCTTCCAAAAGCCCCATCTCTGAACACATGAGACTTTTGAGGGACATTTTTGTATCTAAACCACAACTCCATCTGAGGCCTATTAAAAAAGATAAAGCAAAACACAGTCAGAGCAGCTGGAAGGTAGGAATACAGAGAGGTTTAGTCACTCAGCAAATAGATTGGCCATTGTTTACAAAGATAGATGGAAAGACCCCAAAATTTCATTCTAGGTGTTTAACTAAATGAAACAAAAAATGTATGTTCACAAACACCTGTGCAGAGATCTTCAGATCATCTTTATTTGCTACACCCCCAAATTGAAAACTATCCAACACAGGTGAATGGCTAAACAGGCTCTGTGGCCTCCAGGGGATGACAATGGATTTGGTGACCTGGGAACCAACTCTTGATTCCTAAACAAGGTGTTTGGATTTCATTGGTGTTGCATTGAGTAAAGAGACCGATTTTAGAAGGATCCTTCCACATGACCATCTCAGAAAGATAAAACTAAGAAGACATGAGTGGTCACCAGGAGTAGCAGGAAAGATGTGGTTGTAGTAGCCTTTTGGCTATCAAGGGTGAGCCTTTTGTGATGATGGTTTCATGTAAAAATATGGGCCATCTAGAACGTCACATGTAAATTTATTTATTTATTTATTTATTTATTTATTTATGTATTTATTTATTTATTTTGCAGTAAAAAAACATGTAAATTTATTTATTTATTTATTTATTTATTTATTTATTTATTTATTTATTTATTTATTTATTTTGCAGTACTGGGGATTGAACTTAGGGCCTCAGAAATGATCTATACCCCTAGCCTTTTATTAATTTTTTATTTTGAGACTGGGTCTCAGTAAGTTGCTCAGGCTCACCTTGAACTTATGGTCTTCCTGCCTCAGCCTCCCAGAGTTCAATTAAATTTTTAAGTTGTCTGTCTTGAGGGCCTCAGACCCAGGGAAGGTCATGAGGCCAGGGTGCAGAGGTGAAGGAATCCCTTCTAGGAGCATCTTGAGTGGGGAGCTAGATCTCTTCTCACAATGACCCAACCCAAACCATCCTCCAGCACACTCCCTCTTTACCCATATTCCCCCCATCCCTAACCCTTCCTCATCTCTACCTATCTCTTGCCTTCCTGTGGGTGACCTGTTCCCTCTCTGCCCACTTCCTCATTAGTGTGGAGGCCTGAAAGGGGGCCACACAGCCTCAAGGAGGAGATGCCCTACAGAGTACTTGGGAGCCACACAAGGGGTGGAAGAGCAGCCAGTGTTGGATGTTGACCCAGAGCCACAAAAGCCAGTGGTGTGCCCTCATCAGTCTGCAGCCAGGCCTTACCCACTGTCCACTGGGCAACTCCTTGGGCCCCAACACAAGGGCAGGAGAGCAGAGATGCTGGATGGAAGTGTGAAACCAAAGAAGGAGCTTCTGGTCCTCCGCAGGCCCCAGCCTGAGGTGATGGGGGTGACCAGCTCCTGTTTGCATGGGCTCGTGTGTGTCCATCACACTTGGCTGTGTGAAGACTCCACAGAGCTGTGGCAAAAGACTTGTTAATTAATTAAATGGCACATCAGCACCTGCACGGCCAGTAGGTGTGATGCCCACATGGTGAGAGATCTGGGACAAGGCAATGAGGACAGGACAGTGGGTGGCTGATTGTGGAGGCTGCAAGGCTGTGTAGACACCCTGTACCAGGCACACATTACTCTCCCTATCTACTTCAGACCTCCGACCCTTCCTCTGGGCAGACCACCTTCTATTACTATGAAGGGCAGCCACTGGTGGTCATTGAACATTGTCTTCACCAAGCTTGAAGTCTTGCTCATCTCAACCCACTCCACTTCCCTGACCCAGAACATCAAAGTGATCCCAGCTGCCTCTGCATTTCTCCCACCATCCATGTCCCTCACTGCCCCCTTTCCTCACTCCCCACCACATAGCAGAGTGACAAGGGTAGGACAGCATGTGGGTCATCCCAGAATCCCTGGGTCACAGCAGGTGGCCATGGCTGAGCCCCCTTTGGAACCATGCCATGCTAGGGTAGTTGGGTGTCTCATGGTCCACAGTTGCCTAGGAGGTAGCATCTGCAGACCCATCATGGGCTTTATCAAGGTGAGAAACTTTCAGAACAAAGACTTCACTTGCCAGCCCACCTGCTTCTCCCTGATGGCCAGGAGGTAGATGTGCTAGCTAGACCTCCAGCAGCCATCATGTACCACAAGTTATAAGACACAGGAGGAGGAAAGAGCATGTCATGTATAGGTGAAGGCCGAGGCAGTTCCCTGCCATGAAGCAAGCCATCATGAAGACAAGTCAATCCATGAAGAGGCAAAGCAAGGAGACTAGCAGAGAAACAGAGCCAGAACCCTGAGCATACTTCACATGAAATTCACAATAGCCCCAGGCTTTTCATTTGTTTGGGCTGATCCACACCCTTTGTGGGTAAGCTGGATGGACCTGTATTTTCTGTGAGAGGGAGACATGTGCTATGGGAGAAGTGTACACCTCAGTTGTTTCTGTGTGAGATAATCCTGAGGAAGGAAGGAGCCTGGGGCACAGAGAAGGGCTGAGGTTGTGGGCCGAGACTAAGTGGGAGCTGATGTCCCCTGTGCAAGCAGGATGGGACTGAGCAGCCAGCAGCCCTGGATTCCCAGACCCATGCACTTTGCCAGTCTCCATTTGGCCTAATTAAGATTCTCAGGTAGCACCTCATGCCTTTCCTGGAAACATGAATGGCACAGCAAGACCTTTCGATAATCCCTGAGGCTCACTCCTCACACCTCCCAGCTTCTTGGGGCCAGTAAGATGTCTTAGGGCCTTCCTCCTCTGCAGCACACATGCCAGAAATGCACACACATGGCGCATCCCAACGCATGTCATGTGCCCTACATAGTGAGGCCTAAGAGCACCTCAGGCTTACATATATGTGCTTATGCATATTCACACAAGTATACAAAGTATGTGGTCTGTGTGGGCACTGTGTGGTGATGTGTGTGAGTTCACATACACTTATGCACACAAGTATACCTGTGTGCACATACATGTGGTGTGCATGTTTACTATGGTACAGAGACACTGCACATGCACAAATGAGGAATGTGTGCATAGGTGCACTTCATGTGTTTGTATGCATACGTGTATACACAAGCATGTGTCCCCATGTGTGTGTGGTACACACACAACCACATACAGGGTGCACATGCCAGCATGCTTTTCTTTCCCTACAGATTCATCAGAGATTGAAGCCTTGGGTTGGGACCATATGTACCAGAGCCCAGCCAGATGAGAGAGAGAGCCAACACCATGGAGGAGAGGAGATCTCACCTACTTGGCCTCTGCCCTGTCCCTGGCAGAGATGTGGGAGTCTCTGACCAGCCCTGGACTCAGTAGGGGCAAAGGTTGGGAACTCATCTGTGGGATCCTTGCACCGAGCTGCACTAGAACACTGGGACCTGGGACAACCACAGCTGTGGAGTCTGCAAAACGGGCATCCCATCTTCCTGTTGGGGCTCTGGAAAGGCCAGGGAGATGAAGGTTGGGTGACCACATGAGGCCACCTTCCTGTCAGGGCAAATACTTTCCTGATCAGAGAGCTGACCTCCCTTAGCCCACCCTTGAATTCTGACCCAAGATGCCCAAGGCCTGGCATATGCATGGGGTGAGTGGGCAGGGCTTCAGATGTTCCTGGGGACCTTACAGTGGACTCATTTCTCATCACTCAGGCCCCAGGTCAGCTCTGGTGTGGTAGCTATAAGGCTTCCCAATCTTTGAGAGGGATCAGGTGGCTCCCTCCTGGGGCTCTGAGGGACCTGGATGTGGTGTGATCTCAGCAAGCCACACCTTCTTCTCTAAGGAAGCCCAGCTTTCCCTCTTGGCTGCTTGGGTCTCAGAAACCCATAGGTCAGTCAGCAGACCCAATCCAGACCTGGGGATCCTGCTGGCACTGGATGGCGTGAGTACCATGTTGCACGGCAAGGACAAGCCTGGCATCCTCAGATCAGTAGGTCACAGGCTTCCCAAGGCCTCTGCTTGTGGCTTCCTTTCCTCTGTGCCAGGCTGGAGAGACTGATAGGAAGATGTCCCGTGTCCTGTTCTCCTTTTCTTTTGGGAGCGATAACCTTCCCCCTCTTGAGGTTTGGAAAGCTGATATTCTTCACGCCACCTAAATCTAGGGCCAGCAAGTGGCAAGCAGCTGTGGGCACTAAGGAGGTCAGCCCAGAAGGATGAGTTACACAAGCCTCGGCCCCATTCATGACCCACATCACCCACTTGCCCCATTCTAGCTCTGTGGGGAGTGTGCACAGGGTGTGACACTGGACTGCGTGGGTGTGTGTTGAGACTCACATCCACCGATGTGTTTGCACTCTTAGAACGCTGTCCTTCTAAAGACCCAGGGCAGCACCGCTAACCTCCCTCTACTTCAGGCTCCTAGCAATCCTGCCCAGTGTAGGTTCTTCTTGGCATCATTACCAAGTTGTCCTCTCTAGACCAGCACCCCCAGTGTCCCTGCCCAGCCCACCTCCCCATCAAGACTGCATGCCATATCACCTCCACCTACAGGCCCCAGATTCTTCCCGATAGGAATACTCTGACCAGGGAAGCAGAGGCTCAGAGCCATGTGAGTGCAGCCTTGGCCTGTTGACCTTTAAGGGTGGGAGCTGGGGTAAACCTGCCACCCTGAAAGAAGCACCAGCAATCAGTCTCCTCTCCTTTAGTCACATAGTCCCTCACCACCCTGACAGTCTGCACCCCAGCTCTAGCACCTCCTAATGTCATCAGCCCATCATCAGTGAACATCAGAGCTGGGATGGTGGGTGACAGCTTATCTACTCTGTAATCATCATCCTCAGACAGATGGCACTACTCTCAGCCTCAGAGCTGGCTCTGTGGCTCCCCTGTAGGGGTCTCGCAGCCACTGCCCTATGGGGACCTCGAGGCCATGGCCCTGTGAGAGACCTGTCAGGGCTCTGGGCTTGCGAGTGGGATCTACCTATTCCCCTCCAGGCCTGGGCCACTCAGCTGTACATTCCCCTGGATTAATTCCCTAAGTAAACACTAATGGGAACCAGTTCGGCTGGCCAGCCTGAGTGTGTTGGCTTTTTATTTTTTCCCTTTGCTTCTAACTCTTTTTTCCATCCTCTAAATTGGCATGGCCCGGGGAATTCACAACCGTCCTCCATGGTGTTGGTTCCACACACTCTCCTCCTCTGCTTCCTTAATTATCTAATTTGTAATATTTCATCTCCCCTCCCTTTAGTCTCCCTCCAAACACCCCAACCAGTTAAAATAAACATTCAAGGCACTTAATTCAATCCAGCAGGCAACATTCTGCCACTCCCCAGCAAGCCCCCTGATCTGGGTCACGTAAGAGAGCACCAGGCTCATGATCTCCCACCTACCCATCTCACCAGCAGACCAGTGCCATAGATGACTGGAGAAGTGTGCCTGGGTTGGGGTGACCCAGGAAAAGTTCCTAATACTCCTGGCCTGAGCCCCGGGGTCTGATTTCATGCTCCTTCCACTCTCTTGGCCTGGCTCAGGGGCATAGGGAGGCCTGTCCACACATGTCCAGGGCCCAGCAGGTAATAGCAGCTTCTTCCTGCAGTCAGGATTGGACACATTTCCAATATGCACCCCAGAAAACAACCCATGCTCCCAGTGTGCTCTTCCTCATGCCAACCAGGAGGCTACTACCACACCATCACCACATCCTCCCTGGAGATCATGTCACTTCCATTTAGCAGTAAGGCCACCCACCCCCATCCCTCCATATCACTATCGTCAGACCTGACCCAGGACCCTGGACATGGGCTCCCCACATGGGCTGGGAGTTGAAGGTTAAGGGGCTAAAAATTGTTACCTGGCCTGCTTGGAAACAAGGATGACTGAGGGGACAGAGAAGCAACAGCCCCAGTCCTATGTTCCCTGACCTGACCCACTCTAAAGAATTCAAGAGCTGATCAGAGGATACCTCAGGCCCCTACTCACCCAACACCTATGGAGCTCACTACTTACTTCTAACAGGGGAGTGATGTCAACACCCAGGCTAGAAAGCAACTTGCTGAGGGGCTCCTCCATTCATCATGCAGGGACACTCATTCATCATGCAGCTGACTGTTCATTTCTTCAGGACGTGTCTGGTAGGTGAGAGGTAATCTCATTCAGAAGTGAGGCCCAGCAGGAGACTAGTCAGGAAGCCCCAGCATTCTCCCTGGCCATGGAGATGGTCATGGCCACGGCTATGGTCATGGCCACAGTTCTGACTGATGCTCAGGGTAGAATCCTGTACACTGCCCACTCCTCTGCTACTCAGGCATCAGGGCCTGCAGATCCTGCCCAGAGACCTGTCCTAGCTTCCCTGACCCCAGTCGCTGTCCCTCCCAGCTTCCAAGGCCAGTGGGAATATCTTAAAAACAGGCAAATAAAATGAGAAGTGCAACAAGATGCCTATCACACATGCCAGGTAGAACAGGGAGAAATGACAACCATAGCTATTAGCAACCAGCCCAAAGCTGGTGCCACAGCCTGCTTGCCTGCCTGATGGAGAGTGCATGGAAATGCCTGGAACTCAAAGTCTTGAGCCTTCGCACAAGCACTTCCACTCCTAGATAAGCAGCCCAGAGAACCACCTATGTGCCCAAGAAGGGGAATGGGGATGCCAAGCAGATTGTTGTAGGGAGAGGAGCAGTGACTAAATCTGGCCACACATTGGGCCCTGTCTCAGTGCTTTATACAACTCATGCTCTCTGCAGAGAAAATGGGAGATTGCAATTACAGGATGGCATTCTGTAATTGCAGGGTTAAAATTACAGAATTGCAATTACAGGAGACAAGAGACTGCTGTATAGTACTCCACATGGGAGTTTCCTGGGCCCAGTTCTAGTTGATTACAAAGAGGAGCCAGAGGAGGCACCAGGCCTGGGCCATAGTGCTGTATAGGGCTGGGGGAAAGCTACTGGGTTAAGGAGCATTTGGGGGCTATAAAGAGCCTGTCTGTTGCCCATTCCTCTGAGGGAGATGACAGCATAGCCACAGGGGCTGCCTGGTGGGGAAATGTGGAGGGAGCTCTGAGAAGCAGTGATTACCATACCCTCATGTAGCTCCAGACTGGAGGAGAAAATGACAGACTGATCTTGGGCACACTGACACTGGTATTAAATAAGCCAGTCACTCATTCAGGAGACATCTAGGAGAGCATCATACTGATTCCTGCTGTGGGCTTCCTGAGTCAGTTCTAGCAGGCAGATCCATTCTGATGCCAGAATCACCATCATCATCACCATCCCCGATAGCATCACCACCATTATTCACCACCACTCGTACCATCTTCATCACCATCATTGCCATCACCACCATTACCACTGTTACCATCATCATCACCATGATCAATGCCATCACCATGACAACCACCATTACCATCACTATCACCAACAGCAACACCACCACCATCACCACCACCATCACCATTACCACTATCACCATCATTATCATCACCATGATCAATACCAGCACCACCTCTGCCTCCAACAACACCACCACCATCACCACTATCATCACTATCACCGCTGCCATCATCTTCTCCATTATTATACTGTGGGCAGAGAACTGCATAAACCCAGGTGGCTGAATAGTAAAGCCTCCTGGGCAACCTGTTCTAGATCAGTGATGGCAAACCTTTTGAAGCTTTCAATGATAACGAACAGCTGGCCGTGGCACACGTACCATAGATTAGCCACCACCAGTCTAAATGAATAGAGGGGGATGTGTCAGGTTACTCCTTTGCCATATGACCTTGTGCGTTGATTTGCTGCCTCTGAGTGTCAGTTTCTCCACTTTTAAAAGGGAATTATACTCCCCAACCTCAGTGTTGTTTTGATAATGAAGAAATTTGAAATATTTGAAAGTGTTATGTAAATTTTAAAATACTGAACAAATGCTATGCATTATTGTCACCACATGAAGTCTATTCCCAGTAGTGCTCCCCTCATTGGCCCCCTCCCAGCAACTACACATTTGCAAGATCTTGGGAGGACTGCAGTTCCAGGAACCAACTCCAGAAGCTGGAAGATTGATTTGCCTTTGACTGGAATGCAAACAGTATGCAAATGAACATGCAAATTCCCCATGGTCCTTTGGGAGATTCGAGCATGGTCTTTTGTGGTGGGTTGCCTGCCTTTGCCAGAGAAAGGTCTGGGTTGGGGAAGCCAGAGGAAGAAGGAAAAGACTTGAAATATCAGTTCTCAAGTGAACATTCAATAGGTCAAGGCTCCTGCCATGTCTCTGCTTTGTGGAGCATCAGCCCATCTCTACAGAGACCCCAGCTCTTCTCTGCGCCCTCTCTCAGTCACTCTTCTTCCTCCTCCCTCTTCCCTCCCTCTCTCATAGGCCCAGGTCTCATAGGCCCTGGACTCTGTATGTGGCAGCTAGGCTCACTATGTGGCTTGCGGTAGTGTATGTGAGGGTGTAACACCACAAAGTGATGCCTCTCCTCCATCTTACCCTATGGTCCCAGCCCACAGTGTGTCACTATGTAAGGTCACATGGAGGGTTCACCATCACACAGAAAGAAGGCTTCCTCTCAAGGGTACTGTGGTCCTAGGCCACGGACAGAAGGGAACATGGAGCAGGAGGACTAGAAAAGTGTCTATGGGGCTGGTTGAGCAAAGTATCAAAATGATGATGCCATGGATCAAGACAGGCCTGTGAAAGGGACTTGGGATTGGGTGGGAGAAGCCACAAGGGGCTCCAAAGCCCGAGAAGGAGAAGGTTGCACTGCCCTCCAGGAAGGCCTCAGCGAAGAAGTGGAAGCAGAGTTTGCCTTCCTACCTCAAGGGCATTGTTGATGGCTATTGGGTGGCTGGGAAAGTCCCACCCCAGTCTGAGTGAGGAGAAGCCAGTCCACAGAGCCACTTGGAATGGGCTCTGTCTCGATCCACATCTCTCTCTCTCTAAGAAAAATGTGAGCTGCATGTGGAGGAGCTGGCTGTACTGAGTCAGCCTGCAGGACCCCTGTGGTCCAGTTGCAACCTTTGCTCTGGGCTGGGTATGTTGGCCAGGGATTGGGAGTTGGGTTCCCTACCCTTAGGCTGCTCTGTGATCACATGCTCATGTGTGCATACTCACACCCACGCACACATGCATGTTCATATGTGCACACATCACAAACATGTGTGCTCCCACATGAGCTTTCCTCTAGCTGTCTGTCTCTATCATTGCCCCCAGCAGCCTCCTTCCCCAGCCTCCTCCCTCCCCCACTCTTATGGTCTCTCCACAGCTGGTATTAGGAAAAATGGGCCACAGCAGTGTAATGGCACACACTTCACACATGATTCCTGCTGCTCCTCCTCAGGGTCTGTGCTCCAGGGTGGCAGGAAGATGTCTGTCACACAGTGACCCAGATGCGAGCTCTTCCATCTGTGGTCTCATCTCTAGGAAGCAGGGGAGGAGGAGGAGGTCCAGGTATCAGAGGGCCTGGCTCCATGGCCCATATTCCATCAGCCAGCACAACCACATGGCCTCACCTAAGTGCAGGGGCCATGAGGAAATAAGGGAGACCCGGGTCCAGGAAAGATAGGGTGACAAATGTGGTACCACCTCCTTTCTGGCCTTTTCTCATGCCTCCACTTCCCCTAATGTCCTGGCCCAGGATAACTTGTATATAAGCCTCAACTGGGAGATGATGGCTGAGAAGTGCCCCAAGCTCCTGGAGCACCCCTCAGTCATGTGGCTGGTGGAGGGCTTGAGTGACTGGGCCTTTGTCCATGGCCTCTCCACATTCCTGCACTTCCTTACAGCATGGTAAGCCCAGAGCAGTACTCACTTCTTTAATAGACTTTAATAGAGTAGTTTCCGGCCTACAGAAAAATGGGTCTTAAAGTACAGAGTCCAACATACTCTCATCTCTCCACTCAGATTTCCCATTATTTACACCTTATGTCCCTGTGGCTTGTTTGTTGCCATAGATGTTAATCCATAATTATTAACTAAAGGCCACAGTCTGCATCAGGGTTCACTCTCTATGTACTTTAAGAGTTTGAACAAATATATAGTGACTTGTATCAATTTCATAGTGTCATATAAAGCAGGTTCTCTATCCTAAGGATCCTCCCTGCCCTGACTTCTGGCCATGATGGTCTTTTTACTGTTGCCATAATTTTTCCTTTTCCAGAATTTCCTAATTCTGGCCTTTTCAGGATGGCTCTTCTCACTTAATATGCATCTAAGGGACCTATACCAGTCAGTATTTACTAGAGAAATGGATATAACACAAGATATACAAATGTATATGAATTTGTAAGACTGGCTTACAATGGCTTCCCACAGAGTCAGATGTGGAACAGTGCAGAGGGACCATCTGCACACTGGGGATAGAAGGAAGGTCTATCTGTACACGCTGGAGACCAAAGGATTTCATTGAAGATCTAGAGCTCCCTGCAGGGTCTGTGCAAGTCTGCATCAGGAGGCCAATGGGTCTGTAATGGAAGGCTAAAGAGTTTATGCTGGAAGGCTGAAGGATCTGAGCCAGAAGCCAGAGTCTGTGCTGGAAGGCAGCAGATGACATCCAAGGTAAAGGCAAGACTGGAGCTCCTCTGAAGAAACAGAAGCAGATCTGGCCTTCCTCGTTTCCCCAGTAGAACATCCAGGTGACGAGCTACCCTAGGGTGGGTATTATGCTGCTTCTCTAAACTGAATTTCTCAAGTTGACACAATCAATCCACCATCACAGGGCCCACATGTCTTTTTGTGGTTTGATAGCTCATTTCCTTTATAGCACTAAATACTACTCCGTCAAAAGGATGTGTCATCATGTATTTGTCCATTCCTCTACTGAACAAGGCAATGCAGTTGCTTCCAAGGTTCTGTAATTATGAACAAAGCTGCTATACACATCCAAGTGCAGAGTTTTGTATGGCACTAAGATTTCAACTCCTCTGGGTGAACAGCAAAGAGCTCTACTGCTGGATGCTAAGAGAATGTTCAGTTTGTAAGGAACTGCCAAACTGTCTTCCCATGTCCCATGCTGCATTCCCGCTAGCAATGGACGAGCACTCCTGCTCTGCTGGCTCCATGTCCTTGCTGGTCTGGGTCAGCCTGAGTTCAGAATGCAGGCCACCCGGATCGGTGTGTGGCTCCCTCTCACTGTTGCTATATTTTGCATTTCCCTAATGACATCTTACAGTGGTATCTTTCATTGTACTTGTGTTCCAAGTATATATCTTCTTTGGCATGCTGCCTATTCAGGTCTCTCACCTGTCTGTAAATCCAGTTGTTTCCTTATTGTTGACTTCGAAGAGTTTGTTGGCTATTTCAGCCCCTAGTTCTTCATCAGATATGTCTTTTGTAAGTATTTTGTCTACGTTTGTGATTTGTCTCTTCATTCTCTGTGGAGCACTTTTTAACTTTAACGAAATGGAAACTTTAGATGATAGTGCAGGGCTCTGAAAGTGAGTGTTCTGTCACCAGGTAGAAGCTATGGTGGTCACCTGCATGCATGCTATGGGTCAGCCTGTCCCAAGGCTGCCTCTACCAGGTCATGCCAACACATGAGAGGCATCGCTGCATCATCCCCTGCTGGATGGGGTTTCAAGGCCCTGGGTCTCCTGGCATGTGGGTGGCTTGTGCATCGCCCCGTATCTGGCCACCTTGGGGATCAACCATGGTTGGTCCAACCAGAGGAGCACCGTGGTTCTCTTTCTCATGATTGGTGTCTCCACCTTGGAATGAAGTCTGGGTGCAGGTGAGCCTTATGCCTTCTGTGGTCTTGGGGAGCTGTCATAAGAGAGTACCTGAAACCCACTGCTTCACTGTTCTGAAAGTGGGAAGGCCAAGGTCATGGTGGTGGGGGTCTGGGCCTTCCAGAGGCTCCACAGAAGTTTGTTCTGTGTCTTGCTCTTGCCTCTGTGTTGCTAGCAGTGTGCTGAGTTCCTGGGCTGTGATGCCGCATTCCAGTCCCTACTCCATTTCTGAACACCCCTCTCCCCACATTCCCTTCATGCAGTGTTCTTTTCAAGAAGACGCTGTTCATATTGCATTTGGAGCCCACCCTCCAGTGTGACCTCATCACAACTCTATCCCATTTCCAAATGAGGACACCAGGTAGGAGCTAAGGTAACACAGATCACCTCCACCCATGCTCCCTTGGGTCTGGGAGCGTAAGACAATGTGTGAGTTTTTGAGGGACAAGGTCCAGCTTTCCACCTCTGACACATGCATCCTGGTGGGTCCTTCCAGCCCCTACTCTTCCCACCCCTCTATCTCCAAGAAGCCAGAGATGTGCCTCCTTTTCTCTCCTTCGGAGGTGGCTGCTGGAGAATGTGATGCCACCAGTATGCAACCACCTGGGGACAAAATATAGCACCAAGGAAGGGGGAAGAAACAGGAGGAACCAGAGTTGCCACAGTGTGTGGGGGCCAACTCCCCCTGAGGCCTGCCTTGGTCTTTGAGCATAAGTCCCTCTTGCCTCACACAGGATAGGGTAGAGAAACACCCTGTGTGAGGATGTGGGAGACACAGGGACTGGGCTCCGATCTGGTTTCTCCATCTAGGACTACGCTCCTGTAGGGAAGCCACCTTACACTCAGAGCCGATGTCCTTCTCTACAGGGTCCTTTTTAAGCCAGGCCTCCTGGGCTCTATTAGTCCCTGTGGGTAAGACACAGGAAGGCTAGTTCTGAGGAGAGGCCACTCCAGTGCCCATGAGCCAGGGTCAGAGAGAGAGAGAGAGAGAGTGGAGGGTGCTGGATTCAAAGTCCAGCTCCAGTACATAAAGCTGTGCACCCTTGGGCAACCACTTCCCCACCTGAGCCTCAGTTTTCTAATCTGTCAGGTTGAAGATGATAGCCCCAACGAGAATGTATACACTGCAGGACAGGCAGTGGCAGTGTGAACAGTAGACTGAGGGCCTGGTGAAGACATGGGATTGCTTCAACTGCTGACAGACAGACGTGGCCACCAGGTCAAGGAGTGGCTGCCTCTGAGGCTCGGGGTAAGGGAATGTCAGTTGTCAAACCCAGCCCTGCTCTCATCTTCCAGATACCTCTCAGACTTCTGGGCCTCACCGCCGCCAGAATGTCACCCCACACCCTGGAGCTTGAGAATTTTCTCTGAGAAGCCTGGCTGTGATGCCTGTCTGTGCCCTCTGCCTATCCGTCCACCCAACACCCAGGCTGGGCTATGACCTACAATGCTAGGACCAGCCCCTCCCCACCCACCAGTGACAGTTGAACACTGTGTTGTCTCCTGGGGAGGCTATCAGGTCCAGAGTGTAGGAGAACATGTGGGTGGACACATGTCCTGAGGATCTCCCGAGAATGCCCAGGTTCTAAGTGTAGGGCACAGAAGTTTTAGTGGGGACCTAGGCATGGGAGACAGGGGTGAGGGAGAATACAGCCTGTCCCTAAGAGGGGCTGACTCATGGTCCACGGCCCAGAGCTCACCAAGGGTGAGCAGGTGACACACAGAGCTGGCCAGCCCACTTCCAGCCCCCTCCTGTGGGCTCCCAGATCTCTCTGATTGCCTGTATTGATTTTCACTGTGCTGTTTATTAAATGCTTAATCTCCCTCCACTGAGAGCTGGCTGGCATTCTGCATTCCTGGGGCCTCACTAGGCCAGGAAGTGGGGCTTAGAGGAGGCTGGGGCAGCTATTTGCACAGGTCCTAAAACCCACCCAGTCTCTGCTTTAGGAAGTGGGCTGCTAGGATGAGGAGGAGGAGGAGAAGGAAGAGGAGGATTGGCTGGTGTGGGCAGAGTGCTAAGGCCTTAAAGAGAGGCTTGATAAATACTGGTAAATGTACATCCTCAGGGTATGACTAGGATGTGATGGGGTCAGGCTCAGTTTGTTATAATGCGTCAGGGATCAGTGTGCACCCAGACTCAAGGCTCAATCGGTGACTGAGGATGAGGATACCCAAATCAGGGATAATCAGGAAGCAGGCATCAGTCTGTGATCAGGAGCTGGTGTGTACCCAGAGTCAAAACTTAGTAGTGATCAGGAATCAGGGCTCAGTCTGAGATTAGGATCAGTATATGCCCATGCCTGGGGCTGAGATGGTGACAAAGGATCAGAATACTCCCTGGGAACTCAGGATGCAGCAAGGGCTGGAAACAACGTTCTGATATGTGTCCTTCAGTTTCTGGTCCCAGGATCTCCAGGGAACAGTCTTATCTTCTCCTTCTCTTTCTGTCCTGTCAGACCTCCTTCTGTTGAAGACCTCCTCAAGGGATAAGTACATGACTCAGAGAGAAAGCTCTGGTGTCAACCCTGGATCCTGGCTGTGTGACCTTATGCAAGTCATATCACCCTTCTGAGCTGTAGTTCTACCTGTGGAATAGGGCCTTCCATGCCTCCACCAGGACAGGGCAGAGGAGGCAGAAACAAGGCTAGGTGGGTAGGAAGGAACATACATCCAGACTTTGCCATTGGCAGAGGCCTCCAAGGCCCCATGGCCCCCACTTCTGGGAACCCAGGACACCTGCAGCCTAGCTGGTGCAACCTGCCTCTCTCTGACCTGCATTTCTTCTGCTGAGCCTGTAGGGTGTCAGGAAAACCCGCCGATCACACCCAGTTCTCACATGGAGAGTTGTGAGAACGAGTGGCTGAAAATAGCCTGAAACACCCCTCATCTCCCGCCTCCCAGGATGGGCAAGGCGGGCAAGGGGGGTGCTCGTGGAATGGGCAGGGCCACTCCAGTTACATAAGGATGGTGGCTGAAGCTTCTGGGTAGAAGCCTGTGGACTGAGTTGGCATTATGACCAGGGTCCCCTGGGCAGAGTCTGCGCCCTGGGGCCCCTTGTCTAGGGGTAGAGCTTTCCTGGCCTGCAGAGGGAAGTTAGTCTCATACACCTTGCCAGTGGCCACAGGGACTACACAGTAGAACAGATGCAAACTACTTAGTCCTGAGTCCTTCAGACAACCACCAATCCAAGACCTGTTGTGTAGCCTAGGCCGGCATCTTCACATCTCTGAACCTTTCCTGGAGAACACAGGGAAGTAACATCTGCCCAGCCCTGCCAAGGGCCGCCCGGTCACCAAACAGATGTGGGCTGGGCAGAGTGCAAAGTAAGACTGCACACTCCACACAAACCCTAGCCACCCCACCTGCCTCCCTCTCCCTGCCTGCAGAGCCAGCCTAGTGCCCCCACAGGAAGCATGTGCCTTGCCTGAGTTACAGGAACCTTAATCTTTTCAGGTCTGGTGTCCTCCATGTGCCCCCTCAATCTGTGAAGAGAAGTGTTGTCTAGGACTGGGGAGGCAGAAAAGGGTGGGAAGGAAGCTGGGAGGGACTAGGGACTGATGGGGCTGTGATAAGCCCTCTCCCCGGGAGCTGTTCATCTCCCTGTCCTGCCCAGGGTAGAGACAGTTATGACAGCAGGGCCTCAGGAAACCACAGTTCCATAGCTCTGAAGTGGAGGGGAATGGAGTCACAGGGAAGAAGGAGACCCAATGGCCACTACCTGCTGATGTCATGCTGTCATGCCTGGTGATGCAGAGGGTTGGGAAGGAAGTGTCCCATCCAGTGGGCTGGACTGAGTGGTACAGGCAGGAAGGGAGCAGTGAGGCAGTGGCCAGTGGCCAGGAAACCTGCTTACCTGGTAGTCAGTGCCTGGGCCAGGCCTGTCCATCTACTTCCTTGGTCCTGACCAAAACCACATAAGGAGGTATCACTATTAACCCCACTTGCAGAAGATGGTAAGGCAGATGGGGGTAACTTGCCTGAGATCACAGAGCTAGAAAACACAGGCACTAGGACACAGTCAGCCATCTGGTTACAGGATTGATCTCATTCCACCTAGGGTGCCCCCACAGTCACCTATACCCCTCATGGGAGAGAGGACATGCTGCTGGCTCACCTGCTCACAGCCCAGTCTGGAGTCACAAATGTGTACTTGCTAAAGACAAGGACAAGCATTGGACACCCTGGAGCCCTGCATGGAGGGAAGCCTTGGGAGGCCACCCCAAGGCCAGTTGCCAGTCCAGAGTGATGCCCTCCAATATAACAGGTAGCAGTCACATGTGGCAGTTTAAATTTATGTTAAGTAAAGACCAGTAAAATTAAAAACTCAGGTTCTCAGGCTATTAGTCATACTTCAGTTCCATAGCCACCACGGCTAATGGTGGAACAGACACAGAACATTGCCTCCACCGCTGGCAGAGCCATGGACAAAACCATCTAGAGGCTGACACGGGACTTGGATGCTGGGTCCAAGAGCCAGACTTTCTCTGTGCCACCCTAAGGGCCAGGGTGGGCAGCCTGGGAGAAAGGCAAAGTGGTACCAGAAGGAAGGAGAAGGGGTCAGGGAGAGAGCAGGGAAAGAGGGCCTCCAGGTCCTCTCTGCACCCCTGGGAACCCAGGCTGGGTGGCAAAGGAGCTCATCTCAGAACTACTCTCTCCTGCTGTCAGCACGACTAGCTTGAACTGTGATGTCTGGGGAGCACATCACGTCAGAGACACCCCACGTGTTCACATCTAGCCTGGGCTGGTGCAGGTGAGGGTCAGGAAAGGATCCTGTGGTGCCTCACAGAAATAGGGCTGGCTGCAACATCCCAGGAGCTGCCTGGAGCTTGTTTTGGCTCACCTAACCATCGCCGACATGGGTGCAGAGCCTCCGAGGAGTGACTGGTCACCATTCTCCTCTGGACTCATGCAGAAACAGGGGACTCTAGGCAGGGAAACTTGGGAGAGTCCTGGAATGTGTGACTTTGCTGGTGGCTGGGCTTAGTAGAAATGCCTGTAAGGATAGGAAAGCTTCCTGAAGGAGGAGGCCAATTGGACCTTACCATCCAGAACCTTAACTGAGAACTAGGGTACCTTGGCCCTCTGCCTTTTCTCCTCTGACATTCCTTCCCCACATTCTCCTGCCTCAGACTTGCAGAGTCCACTGAGCAGCTGGGGAGGCCTGCAGTGTGCCCAGGGAAGAATTTTGGGCTGCCCTCCTCCTACCTATCTCCTGGGTAGCCTCAGCCCTAAAAGGGATGGTTGATACCAGGAGCCCTCACCTGCTTTAGGGGACTCTGAGGGCAGGGGAGACCATGAGTCTAAGAGATGCAGAGCCTGCTTCTGGCCCCATTTCCAACATGACCTCAAATAAACTCCTCTCCTTTCTGAAGATGGGACAGTCTTGGGTGAAATGGCTAGAAACAGGAATTTGAGGTGTGCTTCCTGCTGCCTCCATCTTGAGAGCTCCTTCTCCCTCCATGCATCACTGATTCCCATCCGTCCAGGACACCCACATTCAGCCTTGGAACCAAAGGACCAGGAGTGTAAACCTGCCCAGATCAGGGGTCAGGGTATAACCAGGGACAAGTCGTAGGGTGTGATTAGGACTAGAGTTCAGAAATGGACCAGCATCAGGTGTATACCTGGATCAACACTCAGTATGTTACCAGGATTGGGTTTCAACTTGTGACTAGGATTAGGGTTCAGGCTGTGTCCAGGACTGAGGCCTAGAGTGCAACTAGGATTAGGGCTCAGCTTATGAGTAGGGTCTGTATCAGTCAGTATCAGTCAGGGGTCACAGCTGAGTCTCTACCTTGATTAGAGATTGGTTTCTGGCCACAGCTAGTACTTAGAAGACATCAAGGATTACATCCCTAGGTGGGGTTTCCAGCTTTTGTATCCAGCTGTCTGGGACTGGCTCAGCAGGAATCATCAATTCTAATCACCAGGGTTTCTCCAGCTCCATGGAAGGAAGCTAATTTGGGTGTGGGATGTTGTCTTGGATATTGTCTTGCTTCAGGGCAAATTTCCTGTCCCCAGTCCTCAGGATCCACTCTGACTCCTTTCCCTCCTTGAAGAGAGGAGCAAGGGGCAGCCAGGCTCTGGTCTGCTCTGCCTCTGGGTAAGGCTATCTGAGCTCTGGGTAAGGAACTGAGGTGAGGCGTAATTTTCTGAAAAGAGCAAGTCAGCGGTGGTGATGGTGAGGTGAACAGGGAATCCCATGCAGGGAGAGGAAGGGCATGCCCTCCCCACTAGAAGCCTGTCTGGGAACGGAGATCATTTTGCCCTGCATGGTGTAATCTGAGGGGGCCCCCAAGAACCCCAGGCTAGATCCAGAAAGGGGATCCAAGGATGGCTGCTACCCTCCTCCCTCATTGCCAGAAGAGAAAGGGGGAAAGGCTGAAATCTTGACACAGCCTAGCTCAACGGCCTCTTGGCCTGATATAAGAGGCCCCCTGGTGGCCACAGCCTGCTACTTCAGCGAGGAGACTAAAGCAAGGTGGGGTGTGCAGTAGGGGATTCTCTGAAGCATCCCAAGACACAATCTCCTTTGTGTTGGTGTCAAATTGTGAGGCAGACCCTTTTCCGGAAGATAAGGGAGTTATGGTGCTGTTTAAGGACTTGGTCTGGGAAGGGGGACCACCTTGCCCTTCTCTGGCTACCTGTGGCTTTCTGAACAGTCCTTCAGGACACCCCCTTAGGTTCAGGTCACTGACCGGCCCTTGCAGGGCCATGGTGTAAACAGAGCTCTGCCAGGAAAGATGCACCATGTGTTTGGGCCTGGCTGATGTGGGCCGTCCTCCTCCCTGGGTAGGGTGAGGCTGGTGCCTGAGGTGCTGGTCTGAGGTTATGGTGAGGGGTAGGGGAAACAGTGTGGGATGGGTGCTGACACTCAGGTTGTGTAGTGACAGGGCTGTGAATCCACACTGGTGCTGGCAGTGGTGATACCCTGAGGCACACAGAGGGAAGCAAACAGCTGGGCCAGATGTTGGGTTTGGGGAGCAGTGATACCAGTGGCCTGCCCAGATGTTATGTGTGCAAAGCACTGGACACTGGTGTAATGAGTCTTGCATTCAGAGTGAATCACAAATTGTGAAGCAGGAATAAGAGGCTTAGGCAGAAGCATTCAGCCTGAGGTCAATCCTCCAGGACTTTGGTTATCATTCCAGAGAGGAGTCCCTTTGATATCTTCCCAAGGGCTCAGAAGCAGCAGAGGGAAGGGGAGGCCTTGTGATGGGAGACAAAGGAGCTGAAAGGGCCTGCCTATCTCCATCATCTGATGGAAACAAAATCCAAATGTGGGACTGGAATGTCCCCAGTCATCAGTCAAAGAAGAATAGAATGCTTGGGGACAGATGCAAAGTGTCAACAGTACTGAGACCTTGCTTTCAAATCCACTTCCTTTCAGCTTTGTCCCCAGGCCCCTAACCTTAGGATCTCAGGACAGACCCCTCCCCCGAAAAAGATTGGACCAATCCAACTGGAGCAGTTTAGTGACCCCTTGGATGGGTCCCCAGTCCTGCCTCTATCTCCTTACCCATCACTCATCCATCCCACCTACCCACTCATCCCCATTAATCCACCTATGCACGCATCGTGCTCCCATCTGCACGGCGCACCCATCCCTGCAGCCCACCACCATGTGCTGCCCATCCATTTACCCCCACTTCCGTCCACCTTCACCCACTTTATCCCCCACCCTCCCATCACGTACCCCATCGCACCCCCCCGCAATCCCACCCGAATCTCCAGTGACCCGTCCATTGTCCATCCACCCTCCTGCCCACTACCTCCATCTACACTCCCGTGCTTTACCCACCCTTCCAGTGCCCATCCACCCACGCACCTATGTGCACAGTCCCTAACTTCCTCCTCTCCACCCGTCCTCTGTGGGCTCCTCATCCATCACAGTCACCCATCCGCCCAGACGGCAGCCACTCCCCTGCTGCCGGAGAGGCCAAAAGCGAGAGACCCAACTCTTGGATCTACTACGGCACGGGGCAGGCGCCGGCTCTCCTAGGTGTGCGCGCCGGCATTTCACCCGCCCCCCTCCCTGTTATCCCTCT
>NW_022900917.1:83576413-83577218 GCF_012274545.1 Fukomys damarensis
CGGGGGCGGGGCGCGCGCCCGGACTTCGCAACTTCGCCGTCTGGGGCTTCGCAGCTTCGAGCTCGGATCTCGGGAGTTTGGACACCCCCCAAAGCCCCCTTCTTCCTCCGGTGGCGGCGACGGAATTTGGCAGGTCCTGGTGCTCCTGCATTGGGCAGGCTGAGAAGGGGGCGACCCTGGACGTGGGAGAGGCTCCTCCGTTCGGCTCACCTTCCCCCATCCACACAGGCGCGCACACACAGCCCGGTGCGGCTGGCAGGCTGGGGAAGGCGCCCCCTCCTCCTCGCAGGCTCAGACCCGGGTGGGCTGGAGAAGGCGTTCCCTCGGTGCCCCAGCATGAGCAGACGTTGGCAGGGGTCTGAGGAGCCCACACGGCCCTCTACAGCCACGCACGGATGCGGTGGGGGGTGGCTCGGGAGAGATCCCCCGAGTTGTCCTTCCGTCCCTAATCATACCGAGTCCCCTCCACACATTTTAGGGGCCCAAGACATCCTCCCCCCACGCATAGAGCCCCAGGCTGGCAGAGGAGCCCCCAGACTCCCTTCGCAGGCCTCATTACAGATTCGGCATTGGTATGGAGACCCCCGGAGGCACCTGCCCCCGCAGTTGTGGCGGAAGGCTATTCCGGTGCCCCGTGCCATCAGGAGAGCGCAAATGCCGGGGCTCATTCCCTCCTGGTCTTTCTTTGCGCTGTCAGGAGGCAGCGCGGTTAAGCCTCTTCGAACTTTGGGGTCGGCCCTGCGCCCTCTCTGCGTGAGGCAGAGGCGTCGGACGCCGATCTCTCCCGGGTCCGCGTTACCCGCGG
>NW_022900917.1:83578351-83579147 GCF_012274545.1 Fukomys damarensis
GCGCCGCCGGCCTCCGGAGGGCTCGTCCGAGGCCGCAGCGCTGAGCCCAGGTCCCTCCGCCTGACCACGCTGCTCCTGCTTGGTCACTCCCACGTAACCCGGCCGAGCGCCCAGCCTGTCACCCTAGAATTCGGCCTGCTGGGCACCTTACCCTTTCCACTTACTGGGGGCCATCAAGTTTTTTTTTTGGAGCGCACAGACCCGGGGTAGGACCGGACCAATCCCAACCCACTCCTCCATCCTTTCTCTCTGCAAGATCCCGGTCACGTCCCATTTCCCCCGGGTCTGGGACGCAGATGCCTTAGCCGCAACTCCCAAGGAGTTGAAAGGCAGGAAGGACTGTGGGTGGGCAGGGGGCGCGCACTCCCGCCCAGAGGAGCAGCTTGCCAAGCGTGTTGGGCAGAGGACTGGAAAGCCTGCACTTCCGCCGCACCCTGGGGACTCAAGGAGACCCTCGGTGTCCTCTCCATGGGCCCAAATGCACGCCCCCTCCGAGCGAGCGCCGCAGAAGGAAAGCTTCGGCCGCGCGGGTGGAGGAGGGTTGGGAAGGCGAACAGGGTCCTTTCCGTATCTGGGAGGTGGTATCTGGTGTTTGGGGTCTGCGAAAGCGAGTGTAACCTCTCCCAGAACCCTCAAACCTTCCATTCTTTTACAACCCCCGCAGCCGAGAAGGCAGCGACGGAGGTGGAGGGGGAAGCTCTCCTCCCGGACCACGGGCGTCTGCGAAACTCTGAGCCCGGGCGCCGGGGTGCTGCCAGGTCCAGCTTTGAGTACCCGAGCAAGGTCAAGCAAGCGA
>NW_022900917.1:83579388-83579804 GCF_012274545.1 Fukomys damarensis
CCCAGGCAGCAGGGCCGAGCCCCAAGGCCAGCGGCTGCGCCAAGGCGGCGCGCCGCTGCGTGATCGGGCATCCGCTAGGGACGAGAGCTGGGAGTTTGCCGCCTCCGATCCCAGAGAAGGGCGCTTGCTTGTTCCCACAGCGGTCTTGCGCGGGGGCGGAGAGGAGGCGATTAGTCGCCTTCAGCATCATGCCACACTCCTCCGAATCCTGGGCCAGGGAGGAGACGCAGCCAAGTAGCGGGGCCCTCCAAGTCCCTTCCCAGATCACAGGTTCTGGTCCTTCGGGCCTCGGTGGCCGCCTCCGTGGTATGGGGACATAGACGGTGCTCTTGGTGCCCTTTTCTGGCCCCGATCTCTAGTGCTTATCCCGAGATCCAGCGTTCTGGGTCCGCAATGTGCTCGGTCTGCAGCGTCTG
>NW_022900917.1:83580173-83589076 GCF_012274545.1 Fukomys damarensis
CTCCGCGGCTAGCGGTGTTCTGGCCCCATCTTGGGCAGCCCCCGACCGCCCTCTCAGGTCCCTCGCTCGCTCCGCCAGCGCCTGTGACGCACCTCGCCTCCCACTCGCTTCTCCCCGAACTCCCCTGGCCTGGGCCCGCGGTGCACAGACATGAGCGCGCGTTTGTGCACGTGTACATGTATGTACGCATGCACGTGCGTGTCCATCCATCCGCCGGCTTCCTAGTGTGTGCAGGCATGCAGACTTCACACCCTGCGCGGCGGGATCGTATCACCCGTTTTACCAAGTCCTGTGCACCCGCCCAGACCCCCTGGGAGAAAAGCTTTTACTCAAGACCCCAAACCCAGAAGGTTTTCTTAACCCTCTTAGTGCCCACAAACCCACTTCTCTTTGCCCTCTAGAACCTTGCCTCCCTGTCTGCAGCTGAGCCATAGCAGAACTGTGCTTCCTGGGTGAACAACAAGGCTGGAGGTACCGTTATGCACAGCCGGAATGCTCACAGAGGAGGCAGGACATGCTAGCCACTGGAAATGTAGTGGGCAGAGCCTGACACCCTGAGACTAGTGGGAAGATGAGAGGAAAGGGAAGGAAAGGAAAGGCACCTGGAGGCACTTTTAGGGGTCTGGGGAGCTCCCCGGGCGGCTCCCAAGAGGAAGCAACAGCTAAATTAGAGCCCACAGAAACTTGGGGCAGGTGTAGGAGCTGTAAAGGGTCAGAAGGCTCTAGGCAGAGGGAACAGCTGTGCAAAAGTCCTGAGGCATTTGAGAGTGCAGGTGTGAGAAAGACAGGAGTTAGCAGAGCATGGGCTTCAGAGGGGTTGGTGCTCTGCCCAGGAACTCTGAAGGCCTTGCTCTGTGCTCCAGGAGCCATGCAGAGTTAACCAGGCTTTAGTGTAGTTGACCTGCCTGGGCAGAGTGTGAAGTCCACATGCCTGCACACACACACATGCCAGAGAGATGTTGAGCGCCCCTTGGGAAGCCGAATCAGTGGGAGTAGGTCAAGAGGAAAAATGCACACCCAGTCACAGCTGTATCATACAAGGGACATGTGCACATTGTCACAGCTAGATGTACAGCACCTAGCTGGATGTGGCCTGAGACTTCCCCACCCAGGGTGCCGCATAAACAAATGCAAAGTGTGACTGCAGGCATGCACATCCCACAGAGAGACATGGAGGCCAGTGTGCCGCTGCCCGAACTGCCTGTGTGGGCTCAGCAGGACATGGGCAGTACACACACGGAGGTACTCCAGGTGCACAAGCCCTCTGCTCATGTGCCTGTGCACACACACAGCACACATGCGGGCAGAAGTGTGGGCCCCAACTGCATGTTCCAGGGGGCGCATTTGTGGATGCTCACATCCTGGGCCAGAGCCCTCAGCTGGGAAGAGTCTGAGGGGGATGGATGTAGGCCTCTGCAGAACCCAGTAAGTGGATGCAGTGGGGTGAAGGAGCTTGTGTTCAGATCTCAGTGCTCCCAGGACCTTGGTTATCCTGTCTCCTGCCTCAAGGCCAAGGTAAGGAGCTACACAAGGGAGACTGACAGTGTGCCCAGGAGGGAGTGTCATCCCTGACCCCCTTTTCCTTTTATATTATCGGGAAGAGGGGTCAGTGCTGAAGGGCTGGCCTGTGAACAGAGCCTCGTCCATTGGGCACGCCTGTGTCGACCTTGCTGTGGCTTCCTGTCATCCTTCCCAAAGGATAGGAATCTCCATGAGCAGGGCATGTGGGTGTCTAACCCATGAAGGCTTGGACACATGCAGTGACCTGTGTGCACTGTGGGACCCCTACCCTTCACCTAGCTGGACCCGCGCTCTCCTCTTCCCCTGCTTCCTTTTCCGTACAGATCTTTCCCCAGCACAGATGTGCACACATATCACACCCACGCACACTCACCATCACCCTCTCTCCCCCCATGTTGAGTTCAACACCAGCCTCCATCAGGCTCATCTTGAGACCCCGGCCATGGTCCCCACTGCCCGCTCTGTACCCTCCCACCTCAGCACATCCCATCATCCCCATCACCATGCCTACCCTTTCCCGCCATGGCCACCTCCCTCAGCACCATCCCCTCTGTCCACCGCCTGCCCTGTCTCCCTGCCCCTGGATGTCTGGCCGTGTGGGGTATGGTTGGGAGTGCTGTGTGGCCCTAGCAGCTGCAACTGCATGCACCTGCTTGGGGCTGGCCGGAATGCAGGGCCGGATTGCGGGGGTGGGGAGGTGCACCCACCTGGGAACCTGCCCCTGTCTTCTACCCAGCCCTGGGCTGCTTCTTCGGGTGCTGAGTTGACCAGAATTTGAGCTTCAAGCGTTGAGGGACAGGCAGAGGAAGGGCTGGGAGGAGGCCCCAGGGGCCTGGGTGGAGCTGCACCAAGGTGGCCCCTGACTGATTTGGACACATGTGGTGTTGAGGGGGCCCAGTCCCCTAATGACCTCACCACTGACCTGAGCCATGCCCACCCCTTCCCGGGCCCTGGCAGGCATCAATCTGGCAGCCATGCAAAGGGAATCTCACCCCTTATTGTTGGCACAGTGGCTTTGGACCAGCACTCCCCAACTGACCTTCCTCACTGTAGGTGCCCTGTTGGGAGTGTGAAAGGTGGGACGTGGTGATGTCCCATCCCACGCAGTGAAACCAACAGGCTTTCTAACCCAGTGGAGAGACTGGCATCCCGGGACAGGGAGAGGCCTGTGCACCCGTGCCCCTTTCTGTCCTCTTGGTATTCAGGCTCCCAGCCCCAGAGACCTCCCCTGCAGCAGCCCGGGGTCCCTGTCCTGATGGCTCTCAAGACTCCTGACCCCCACACTGATCACAGCACCACCCTTGCCCTTGCACACTGCAGACTTGTGGCACTTGCTTTTCACACACATACACACACTGACCACTTGCTCATGTGCTGCACTGCATGCTGCATGTGCACACACCCTCAGACACATCTGTACAGTGCCACGTGTATGCAGTAGTCAAAGACTGCATGCTTGGCACACTCACATGTACCACGTGTACACACTTGCACATGTGCACACTCATGACTCACAGAACACACAGCATCTGTCCACATATTCACACATTTACCCTTATGTGCTCCCAACTTACCCCAGATAACACACACAGCACTCGCACACAGTTATATGCTGTATGAATACATAGTCACATACACACACACACACACACACACACACACACACACACGCTGGGTTCCCTTGGCACTTGGCTGCCCACCTTCTCCACAGCTGTGTGTAGACCTGCAGAGTGGGCCAGGTTCAGTGCCAGCCTCCCCTGTCCCTCAGTAAGCTGTGAGCAGCCCTGCCCGCCAGTGACAGCTTTTGTATGATGCCTCCATCCTCACTTTGGCATTAGACCTGTCCCGAAACATCCTGGGACCTGAGAGCAGCAGGCAGGAGACCCCAGGCCAAAGCATTTTCCTGGCCTGCAGGCGGTTTAAGTGACAAGTCCCAGGAGAGGCAGGACAGTGAGGCGTGGACCTCCCATCCCCTTTGGAGCCTGGCATTGAGGGACATGAGGAGTGACAGCTGCCTCCTCCTTAGGAGGCCCCTGGGGGCTCCGCAGCCCCTCTGGCCTCGGCTCCATTCTGTGTCTGAGGTAACGTGGCAGTGCCTCTGTAGGTGGAGGATGGATGGGGCCCAATGCCAGGGCAGGGCGTGGGGCAGCCTGGAGCAGAGTCTGGCCAGCAGGGCACACCTCAGAGTGCTCCAGGTTCTCACTGTGACTCTCTCCTAGCAGCTCAGCCTGGCCTCTGGCCACATTCCTTGGGCAGCCCCTATGCCCAGGCAGGCTGTGGATAGAGGAGGCAGCTAGGTGTGACTGTGGAGACCCTTAGCACCCCACCCTGTGGGGATGGCCACCAGGGGCACCAGCCTGTGCTGTGGATAGAGTGTGACGGAGGCTGTGTAAAGCAGGCCTGGCTGCCCTGGGCCTTGTTGGTGTAGGCTGAACTGGAGCAGATGGATGGAGAGGCTATGAGTGTGGCAGCAGCTCTCTGAGCAACCCCTCTTGGCTTGGTGCATCTGGGGGAGACCCGTCCTGGACTCTAAGCTCCCCTGTGGCTCTGAACCCTGGATCCACACAGGTGGTCCTGGGCCATGGTGGAGACCCCACTGGAGTCCCATTGGTGAGTGGTGGGCTACCTCTGCTCATTTGGCTGGGGGAGGCCTGGGAGGCCACTGGAGAGCCATGGGGACCCTGAGCAGGGAGGTGCCCACTCGCCTGGGCAGTCCTCTGCGCCAGGGGCATCAACCCCTCCCCCAGCACGGCCTCTTCTCAGGACACAGGCGGGCACTGTTCAGAGGCTGAGGACTACAGAGTGCCTTTTGTGGCTGGTGTCTGGGGATGCCATTGGCAGCCTGGGGTGGGTGGGTAAGGGATGCAGTGGCCTGGGCCTCGGGTCGGGTCTGATAGTGTGAACTAGCCCAGGACAGGGATGCTGCCAGGCTTTGGGAGAGAGAATAGGACATACTGGGGTGGGAGAAGGCTCAGGGAGAAGAGCCTGAGAGTATCACATTGCCCACTGTAGTCTGGAGGGGAAACTGAGGCGTAGGGCTTGACTGAAGCCCAGGTCTGGTTGTGAGGTGGGTGCATGTGTGGTCTGCATGAGTGGACGTGTCCCTGGGACAGTGGTGGAGCTGGATCTGGCGTCCTTCATATGAGGGCATGTGGACTGAGGATTGTACCTCTCCAGCCACATAGGCCTGTGGAGACTGAGGGAGGGCTTCCCGTGAGACCTCAGACCAGGCCCGGCCTGCAGGGGGCACTCTGGAAGCCTTGATCACTGTTGCCCCTTTCTCCTCCCAAAACTCTCAGCTTTTTGTACCTGTTTAGTGTGTTCTCCCTGTTCCTCCGCCTCTATTCCTGGGTCCTCTACCCTGT
Organism: Fukomys damarensis; assembly: GCF_012274545.1. NCBI lineage: Eukaryota > Metazoa > Chordata > Mammalia > Rodentia > Bathyergidae > Fukomys > Fukomys damarensis. Next base: position 83,585,060 of record NW_022900917.1, read on the forward strand.
CCATCCTCAGAGACCTGCCACGCCCCAAGACCACCCTGTGGGCTGAGGCAGAATGCTGTGCCCCACGGAAGTGGGCCCATGTCCTCTGTACAGAAAGGATGAGGACTGGATTCCAGGAGAGCTTCTGCATAGCAAGGGCAGCATGACCTTGGAGAAGGTGCCAGAGAGCCAGGGACCTGTGGAGGCTTTGCCACTAATTGGTCTCGGTCCTTGGGAACTAGAGGAGGCAGAAGACCTGAAGTTACCCAGGCATGGATATGGGGACCCAGTTACTAGAGAGGCAGCCTGTGGTTTGGGGACTGAGCAGTCATCCACTTCAGTGGGAAGAGGGCCAGTGGTGGCCTCATACCATAATGTAAGTGCTCAGCCAGAGAGGGAACCCCAGCATGGTAGGAATGGGTAGGAGCCTGTGACCTTTTTCAGACAGTCACTGTGGCCCCAGAGTTCTGAGAGATCTGTGCTGCAGTGGAGGCCTGAGAAGGGTAGGTTCAGGTGTCAGCCACGCTGGGGTACTTGAGGACAGGCCAAACTGCATCTCCATTTTCAGGGCGCCTGCCTGATGCACGGCACATCTCCTATCGCTGATGCTGACATGTGCTGCCAGGGAAACCAGGCTCCTGGAGGGCAGGATGTGGATGGAAGGGACTCAGAGGCTGCCACCTGCAACCCTCCCAGCCAAGAAGCCAATGTACTGCTTATGGCAGAAGGGAGGGGGCGCTGGCTAGAGGACAGGGCACAGGGGCTGCTGTATGCAATGACAATAGCCACAAAGTCACCTGTGACTGCCCATTGTGAAGCCAGCTTTTGACTCAGGTTGGGCCTCTGGCAGCTGGGGTCTCACTAAACTCCCCATCCAGGGCTGATCCTCCTCTCCCTGCCCAGTGAGTGTGATGCTGCATCTGCATTCTCCTCCTGTTCCTTGACCTTGTGTAAACCACACACATGCATACACGTGTCCTCCTGCACATGCACACGCACACACACTCATGCACAAGTGCACACACGCACATATTTCTGATCCATCTCTTCCCCCGTCTCCCCAAGTGCTCACTGGACATAACCTGTGACCCTCTGCCCACTGCTGGGGGGTTTCTGCTGCCCTCTTGCTGTTCCTGTCCCCCGCAGTCATAGAGATCCCTAGTGAAGCTCGGACAGGTCCTGACTCCCAGTCACCCTCAGGACCCTGCTCAGGTGCCTTCCCTCTAGGGCACTGACCTTCTGTGCCTGACCCTGTCTTTGCTCCCTCTGCCTCAACTGCAGGCTGGTTCTGTAGCCTAGACTGTAGGCCCTGGCTTAGGGTTGGCATGGGGGCAGGGAAGTCCAATGAGAGGTTCCCTAGGTGTCCCTTGCTCTCTGTTTTGCGGTGAGAAGGCTGTGGAGTGTCTTACAAGAGGGGCCAGGCAGGTGGAAGTGAGGGGATCCTCACTGCTAGGGATGGAGCAGAGGCTAAATGTGGGCAGGTGGAGGCCAGTGCCACCTGTACCCATGGCCTTGGCTACTGCCCAGCCCTGCCCTGGGGCCTCTCACCAGATAGGTGTCCAGGGAGGGTGTGGCCTGTGCCATGAAGGCTGGCTAGCTCTTGTAAGTGCTGGGATGGTGGCAGGTACTGGCACTCTGGCTCCTCTGTGGGAACTGCTGCCTGGAGAACATAGTCCTTACTAGGGAGCACTTCTCTTCAGGAAATGGGCTCTTTGTGCTTCCTCTCTGAGGTGACCTCTGAGGCCTGTACAGTTCACTTGGTGCAGTGGACACCAGGTCCCTGGCACCCAGCACTGAGAGTGTCATTTTCTGATGGGTGATAGAGGCTCTGAAGAATCCTGTGCCTTCTAGCTCTGCACCTGCTCCAGCCCAGGCCCCCAGAACCAGAGCTCTCTAAGGGCAGCTGAGGGGAGAGGGCCCAACGCTGTCATCTGGGCCTGTGTAGGCCCTTCTGAGGAGAAGGTGGTGGGTTTCATGGTGACACTGCCTGAGGATCAGGGCCAACAGGATTACCTAGGCCATCTTGGCACCATGAGTAGGGGTTGGGGCAGAGTGTGGCTGGCCTGTGGGGTCTTGGCAGTATGGGAGGCAGTGACAGACTGGGCTTGCTGTTTCCACTGGCTTGGCCCACCTTCCCCAGGGCAGACCAGAGCTGATCCCTAGTTCTCCAAAGAACATTAGGGGGAGTTGTCCTGGGGCGGTGCTGCAGTGTGGGGCCACTACTGAGGCCCAGCCTGGGACTAGGGTCCCTGAGGCCCGGCTGGGGCTGAGGCTCCTCCCATCATCAGTCGCAGAGGAATGCACTGCTACCCATTCCGCTGCCAAGATGAGGCTGTCTATGGGATCCACCTCTCAGCTTCATGAATGGGGAAGGCAGCCAGGGCAGGTGAACTATGCAAGGCCACATCCAAGGTCTGGGGTCAGGACTGGGTAGGGTTTCAGGAGGTGAGGGACATGGGCATTGCTGCCCTGGTGTGCTGGGGGTGCCAGGATGAGATGCTGGTGACACAGGTGTGGCTTTCTTAAGGACCACAGGAGAGAGGCTGCATGTGGCTGGCCACATCTGCCTCAGTGATGCAGAAGCCTCTACCACACCCCTTTCCAGCCGGGGCCACTTCTGCACCAAATGGCTCTGCTTTGCCTGGCCTGCTCTTAGCCGGTTATGAGGGCAGGGACGACCCCACCCCTTTTACAGACAAGCTACCCAAGGCTCTCTGGGAAGGACTTGTCCGAGGAGTATCCAGCATCAAAGCTCCTGGCTCTGCCTGGGAGACCTATGCAGAAAGAATACCAGAAGGAGGAGTAGAGCCAAGATCAACCTTGTGTCACCAGCCAGCTGGGCCCCGGGCAGTAGGGGGCTGCTCCATTCTGGGAGCAGGAGGATAGCATGTGCAGGGTGTGGTGGAGAGGGAGACTGCTGTGTCCTATTCACAAGTGCCTGAGGACAGCCACACACCTTTTGGGGCTGAGGTCCCCCCCACCCCCCCACACCAGTTAGTCAGTCTATGGTTCAGGTCTGAGTCCAGCTCGTTGTGATCCTGGGGAATCAACTTATTCCCTGTGCCTTGGTTTCCTCATCATGAAAGGGAGTCACTGTGCATCCTCAAAGAAGTAGAGATGAGGCAAGGTGGCTCCATCGCCCTTTTGTCCCTGCCTGGGCCCTATGCCAGGAGCTGAAGGACATGAGGGGTAGGTAGGAGGTTGCGGGGAAAGCTCCAGGGGTCAGGCAATGGGCAGGGTCCGGCAGTCACTGCTGGGCACCTCATCTGAGCCCTTCACCCCTGGGGCAATCTCTCCTACCCTAGGGGTTTGCATCCACTCCCACTCAGGGCTGTGGTAGGGCCTGGGGTCTGCTGGCGCCTGGGGAAATGGCCCAAATGACCTCTGTCCTCTATTCTGCCATCTGCTTCCCTGCCCTTAGGGTTTGCAGATTTTTCCCAGGACAAAGGACAATAATTGAAGGAGAGAGGACAGAGGAGAGAGCAGAGATGGACTAAGAGAGCTGGCCTCTACCCTCAGAGGATCTAGAGGGTAGTGAGCAGACCCAGATCCCATGGAAGCCACACCAGGATGTTGGCCAGGCAGGCGTGACCGAGAATCCCTGTTCAGGAGGGTGTGGAGAGGGACAGAGGCATTCTCCTGGCTGGGCCTGTCCCTGCAGGTGGACACATGGGTGGAGGGTGATGGGCAGGGGGATGGAGCAGGGGCCTCGGAGGGTGCCAGGGCCATTTCTGCTGCCCAGGCCCCCTGCGCACACCACCATCCCCCTCCACCACCCAACAACCTGGAGCTGGTGACCCTCAGGGTCTCATGCCATAACCTTTACTCTTTCTTTTCCAGTTGCCACAGGTGGCCACAGGCAGGCACCAGGATCCTGGACATTAGGAGCCACCACCGCCCTCTCTGTTGCCTGAAGTCCTGCCCTGTCCCCATCTCTCCTCTGCTCCCTGCCCTCCACCTGCTGCCCTGGGCCCAACCCGCCTGCTGCCGGATCCTGGCATGTCAAGGCCTGGCCTGCTCCTGCCTGCCCAGCCCGCG
>NW_022900917.1:83589614-83600954 GCF_012274545.1 Fukomys damarensis
AAGTTCTTTGGCTACTTCTCGGCAGCCGCAGTGTTCCCAGCCAACGCCTCGCGCTGCTCCTGGACACTGCGCAACCCAGACCCGCGGCGCTACACTCTGTATATGAAGGTGGCCAAGGCGCCTGCACCCTGCAGCGTGCCTGGTCGTGTCCGCACCTACCAGTTCGACTCCTTCCTCGAGTCCACGCGCACCTACCTGGGCGTGGAGAGCTTCGACGAGGTGCTGAGGCTCTGTGACCCCTCTGCACCCCTCGCCTTTCTGCAGGCCAGCAAGCAGTTCCTGCAGATGCAGCGACAGCAGCCACCCCGGGATGGAGACCTGGGCCTTCCAGGGGAGGCCCTAGGCCCCAGCGATGACTTCTCTGTGGAGTACCTGGTCGTGGGCAACCGCAGCCCCAGCCGGGCTGCCTGCCAGATGCTGTGCCGCTGGCTGGATGCCTGTCTGGCTGGTAGCCGCAGCTCACACCCCTGTGGCATCATGCAGACCCCCTGTGCCTGCCTGGGTGGCGAGGCCGGAGACCCTGCCTCCAGCCACTTGGTCCCCCATGGTGATGTCTGCTTGAGGGACGGTGTGGCTGGCAGCCCCGAGAACTGCCTCACCAGCCTGACCCAGGACCGGGGTGGGCATGGCTCAGCAGGTAAGTAACGGCCAAGAGAATACTCAGAGGTGGCCCTCCAAGAAGAGCTCCAAGGCCCAGGAGAGTGCCACTGTGCACTGCCAAAAGTCACGACTGGCACACTGTGGGGCCCTTGTGGGGCCCGGTGCTGTCAGCTCTCACTCTGAGAGAATGAAGGACTGATTCCTTCTGGTGAGGATTTAAATTCCCAGCTGGGAGAGAGCAGAGAGGACAATTCTAATGGGCCCGAGGTGGCTGTGGCTGGTGGCTAGGGTCTACGGGGACCTTTTTAGGTGGGCACATGGGCTTCTTGGGCTGTACCAGCAGTGTGGACAGGTGAGCTTTTTGTGATCTGCTAGAAGTGGGCTTTGTGTGGAGTGTAGCACATCCCGCAGCTGGTTACTGCATGGATACTGGACGCCCTCTAGGCACTGGGGACAGACGGTGAGCACCAGCAGGGAAGAAAGCAGTGACAAGGGTGTTGCAGGACTCACTTCAGGCAGGGTCCTTGGAGAGGCTGCTGTCTCTTCACTTGAGGTCAGGGAGGGCACACGGACTGGGACCTTGCTTGGCATTCTGGGTGATGTGAGGTCCATACTATTCCAGGTAGAGGGTTCACATGGACCCAGGCCTGAGGTGGGCGGGCACTTGGTGTGTCCCACAGTGAGGGAGCACAGGCCAGTCAAGGGATGGGCTGGCCTGAGGAGTACTGGGGTCTCGTTGGTGAGATGGGGCCTACACAAGTGGTGATGAGTGGCCAGGGGCTGCAGGTGGGTGCAACTGCAGAACTAGCTGGTCAGGCTGGTACGCAGGAGGTAATGTCCCTGCTGTCCTATAACTGGAGGAAAGAAAGGCAGGGCATCCTGGATGTGGAAAAGAGGCCTTGGGGACTGGCTGGGTTGGGATGGGGCTCAAATTTGAGAGATGAATGACCTGACTGTATGTGCTTTGAGGCTGGCATGATGCTGGCAGGGCTGTGGCAGGTGCTGGCAGCCCTTAGTCTCGGGGGTCAGAGAGCCTATGACCCCCTCTCACAACAAATATTCTCAGGCCTCACACAGGTTACATGGCCACAAAGAAAGCCAGAGTCCTGGAACCCAGTTCTGCCCATGGCTCCAGGTGATGGATCCATGAGTTTGGCCAGGCAGGAGGCAAGATTGGTTGGGCAGGTGCAAAGCTGAATCAGCAGCTCCCCAAGGAGGATAGAGGCGGTGCCCCGGGGCTGGGGCACAGGAAACCAAGTGGGAATCCTGGGCAAGAGGAGTGGTGTCAGGTAGAACCAGGAGCAGGGAAGGAGGAGCTGAGTGGACAGGTTGGAGGCCACTATGACCTTGGCAAGGGCAGTTTCTGTGGTAAGGCAGTGATGAGAGCGGGTCCTGTCTGAGGGGACTTGGGGAGAACGGAACAGTGTATGGCATTCTCTTTGGGGAGCAGAGAAGTGAGGCAGTGACTGGTTTGGGGGAGGAAGAGCACAGGAGGACAGGGCTTTCAGTCACAGGCGGGTGTGGCTGTGTCCTGCTCTAGCACCCTGATCATTTAACTGCTTTGATCTGTGGCTCCTTCATCTGCCAGCCCGGGACTGCCCTGCAGGGTGCCCTGATCCGGTGTGGTGGATCTCACCAGCACAGGGCCGCAGCCATAGGCCTGCATCTCGGGCAGTGGCTGTGCCTAGAACTGCTGAACTCTGCTCAGAGCACGAGGAGGGCCTCACGCTTTCCTGAGCACCTACTGTGTGCAGGGCCCACGACAGGAGCTGTGGCTGTAATGACCCTGCCTGCACATGGAGTTTACACCTGCTCTTGAGAACGAGAAGGTCTTGGGAAGGCTTAGAGCAGAAGCATGACGTCCTGGGCTGTGCCAGGCTTCTAGCTGAGCATGGGAGTGGGGAGATTCTGAGGAGGGCCTGGAGGGCAGGAAAAGAAAGTCCTTAGGACAGAGCTGATGACCTTGTTGATGAAAGGATATGAACCTAGGATTCTGGGATTCTGGTCAAGAGTGAGGGCGTCCACTGAGGTGGGCAAGTGGGGTGGGAGGTCAATAGGCCAGAGTGGGTCTTGGGCAAGGGGTTCACGTGAGCAGAGCGGCTGCACTGGGAGCACTAGGACAAGGCCAGGTTGGGATAATAGCATTTGAGCCATGTCTTCAGAGACCCATGGCCAGGATTGAAATCTCAGCCTGCCTGGATCACCGTGTATTGCTGGGCCAATCCTTTCAGCTCTCCCATCCCCTCGGGCCCATCTTTAAAACGGGAAGAGTAGAAATACCTGCTTTCCTAGACTGCCATAGAAGTGTGATTGGAGTGGAGTGCTTCTGGGCCGGAGCAGCGCCGACGGTGAGATGTGAGGGTCCTTGCTGGCGATCAGGCGGGAGCACTGGAGGGCTTGGGGCCAGGCTGATCGGAGGCAGGAATGTCTGGAGATCAGTTTGGGGTATGCATCCAGACTGGAGAGAGCATGCTAGTGCTCAGAAGCAGGGAGGAGGGCGTTTGCATGCCCGTGTGCCCGTGTGGGCAGGCACGTGGTGCTGTGTGTACAGTGCCTGTGTTGTGTGTGTGTTCGTGTGTGAAAGTATGGCGTATGTGTGTGTGTGCTGTGTACCATGCACATGTGCTGTGTGAGCCCATGTGTGTGCACATATAATTCACACATGTGCCTGTATAGCGCCTTGTGTGCACACCGAGTCACGTGTATATGTGCTACATGCGTGTATTTGTATGCTTGCTTGGGTGTGTATGTGCACATATGTGTGAGTGCAGATAAGCATATGCAGTGGATGGTGTGTGCGCCTCTGTGTCTGTGTGCGTGAGAATGCTCATGGGTGTGCGTATGTGCACGTGTATGTGGAGGGCGGGTTCTGTGCAACTGTTTGACAAAGTACAGTGCAGAGCTGTAGTGTAATGGCTGGTAGTCTTGTGGAAGGCAGTCTGGGAAGTGTGTGGACCCTGGCAGCTGGCAACATGAAGCGGGATCATGTCTTTGTGGGTGGGGTGGCATGTGGCCACCCAGGTTGGAGTCTGGTGTCCATGTCCTGCACCCAGAATGATCTTAGTTGTATCATAGCAGTCATTTAATGGGTGCTTGCTTTATGCTGGAAGTACCCACAGCTTAACTAGTTTACTCTTCACACAAGGAACCCACAAGATAGGCTCCTCAGCATGGGTTCTACCTCAGGGCCTTTGCACAGGCTGTTCACGTTGCCTGAACTACTCTCCCCACATACCTACAGAGCACCTTCTGCTTGCAGCCCCTGCTCAGAGGTGGCCTTCCCACCCCCAGCCCTGCCCTTTCTCCTGTTCTCTTTCTGTAGCACATGTCCCTTTAACCACACTGAGAATCCCTGCCTGTGTTGTGCCCGCTACTGGCTGTGCTGAGGTGTGCTCAGCAGCAAGGGCCTGTGCCTTTTCATTGGCCCTGCCTGGGGAGGCAGCAGCTGCCACACAGCAGGCACAGTTGAGTGAATTTAGGCACAGGGATTTAAGGCTGTGGCCAGGGTCACACAGCATGTAGGGACAGGCGGACAGCAGAGCTCCCTGGTGGTGCCTCCTGGCACTTCTACAGTGGCTGTACTGGCAGCATGCGCACGTGTGTGCGCGTGTGTGTGTGTGCGTGCGTGTGGCCTGAGGACCAAAGAGGTCAGGTTGCTGTGTGGGCAGCATGCTGGGAGCCAGGGCAGGTAGCCGACCTCTGCTGAGCCCACCCAGCAGGACCTGGGCCTGAGAGGAGCAGGGCCAGCAGGTGGCTGGGCGGGCTGCAGCCCTTTTCCGCCTTGCCCTGCCAGGCCAGCCACCTACCACATGGCCGTGCCACAGGCCTGGTTCCACAAATACTGCAGGGCAGCCGCCCCACTGCTCCCTTCCTTTGTGGCTGCCAGGCCCAGTGCCGCCTGCTCCACCTCTCTGCATCTGTGTCAGTCTCTCCTGTCTCCGTCTCCCTATCTGTCTCTCCACCTCTCCTCTCTGTCTCTCCACCTCTCTCTCATCTCCTGTCTCCCCATCTCCCCATCAAGTCTGTCTCCCTCTCTCAGCATCTCTCTGCCGCTGGTGAGATGGGCCGTTTCTCTTGAGGGTTGCTTTAAATATTCATGTTTTAATTAAAGAATTTTATTGCAGAAGCGACATGTAAGATAATGAAAAAGCAGCGCCCTGGGAGTGGGAGTGTGTGTGTCCCTGTGTGTGCGTGTGGGTCGGGGGCTGACACTAGGCTCCAACCTGTGTGTCCCAGAGGGTGAGGGCCAATGGCTGGCCCGCAGAACTGGGGCTGGGCTTCCCCTCCTCACCTTGCCTCTGGAGCTGGTCATCACTCAGCTCTGGGCCTGGCTGGCTGGCGACCCCACCCCCACCCCACAGACCCCTTGAGGCTCTGCTTGCTCCCTCAGGAGCCCACCAAGCCCTGGGAGGAAGTGTGTGAGGCTGGCACTGACTTGGGGAGGAGGAGTGGGTTACAGCTTGGGCTGGGCTGGGGGTGGGCAGGAGAGGATGCCAGACCTCCACGGATGGGAATGCTGGGTGTCATCCTACCTGGGCAGCCCACTCTTTACACAAGGGCCAATTTGGAAAAGTCCAGGAAACAAGGCTTCAGTGCCTATTATGGATAGTGCTTGGTGCAGGTGGAGAGAACAGTACGGGGCCCTGCGTATATGGGTGCCATAATCCTCCAGAAACTCCCATGTGAGTGCCCTTCCCATGTCACCCACCTGCCCCACTGCTGTGAGATCGGCTGAGCTGTGGTCTGAGTTGGGTTCTGCTTCCCAGGCAGATGGGGAAAGGAGTGTCATGTAGGCAGCTGGTAGCTTCTGCCACTCCATCCGGCAGCTGAGGCCCGGGGGGGGGCAGTGAGGTAGCTGGGTCTCCAGGATGGCCTGAGCTTTTGGGTTTGTAAACAGGGCACTGTCCTCAGGGCCCGGAGCACCTGCAAGGCTCAGAGATGCGGCTGCTGCAGATGTGGCAGCTAGTGCTTGTGGACCTGTTTCCTTCTGTGATCCAGGGAGGGGCGGGGGCAAGATCTGTGGGTAGGGCCTGTGCAAACATAAAGGGGGTGGGGCTTCCAGCAGGCGGGGAAGGCCAGTGCTCACCGGGGGCTGCTGGCCCTGTGGAGGGTTGGTTAAGTCAGACCACTGTGTGTGGGGAAGAGGCTGCAGGGAGCCACCCTGTCCCCCAAGGTGGTGTTCTTCTGCTCTGGATCCAGGCCATGTCTTGGGTCCAGAGTCCAGGTTTAGAGTCTGGGTGCCCCCAGGCAGCCCCAGCTTGGTGGCAGGGGAGATGGGCCCTGCCAGGAGCTTGGGTAGGGGGATCCCTGTCTGGGGACCACGCAGTGAGTGCCTGGGGCAGGTATGATACCCAGCAGGAGCTGACAAGCAGCCCAGAGGCTGCCCAACCTGCTGGACTTGGGAGCCCTCTGCTGGAGGAGTTTGGGAGTGCACAGTTCCCCTCCTCCAGGGAACCTCTGAAACTGGAAGGTTGGCCAGGATAGGGGACACCCTTGGTGCTTCAGCCCAGCCCACTTGGGGTGCAGGACTTTGGGATCCCACCATCTCCGGGCCAGGGCACCAGGGTGGGAAGGACACGGAGCCCTCTCCTGGTGCACCCTCTCTCCTGGGTGGCCATCCCGCCGGCAACTGATAATTGGCTCTATTCATCCCCATAATGAGATGGAAATGAGGCTTCCAGACAGAGAGGGCATTGAGCGGGGGAAGAATGGCGTCTTCTTTCCGGGACTGGAGGGGCAGGCCGCCCCCACCCCCGCCCAGCCCTGTGGGTCCTCCGCTGCCCCCTTGTGGCCCAGCCAGCCCTGAAGCGCCACTGTGCCCTGCACTGCGGGCCTGGGCGTCCTTCTGGGTAACTCCCCCTCTGGCATGGATGCATTCACTCAGCAAACATTTATCAGATGTCAGCTGTGTGTGAGGACACACATTAAAATTGAAAATGATAATAAAAATAGCTGCTACCATTTTCTGAGCCTTCATTAGTGGAGGGAGTGTGGCCAAGGTTGGGGATCCTGTTGTGACAGATCAGAGATCAGTATGTGATGGAGCTCAGGGACCCGAAGCCAAGGATCAGAGGTCAGTCTGTGATTAGGATCAAGGTTCATTGTGTGACCAGGGACAGGAATCTGTGTGACCAGACTCACAGCTCAGTTTGCAAACAGGGTCATGGCTCAATGTGTGACCAGGACCAGGGTTCAGCCTGTGATTTGGATCAGGGCTCAGAATGATGAGAATCAGGGATAGGCTTGAGGGGGCTCCATCCTCTGAGCCAGTGTCCCCTCTCTCAGCCTTCCTCTCCCCTCCCCCCCACATCTTCACCACCTGGGTCACCAAGGTAACCAGCCCTGAAATAGTGGGTGTTTTGGCAGCTGAGGCCTAACCTGGGTCTATCCTGAAAGGCTGCGCTCTGCAGCAGTTGCCATGGGAACCGAGTGGCATCCTCTGATTAGCTGGGCTTGGACACCCTCTCTTTCCCACCCACTGCCATTTCCTCATCCCTCAGGCTTCCTTGTGAGGGTTGGACAGGGGTGGGGAACTGGCAGGATGTGCCACGCAGACCCCAAAGCCAGGCCTGCCTCCCTAGGCTCTATTCCTTTGTCTGGAACCCTCGGGTGCGATGGGATGGCTGTGGCAGATGAGATACCTGAGGCTGAGAGGGTCTGGACCATGGTTAGGCCTGGCAGGTGGCCTAGGCTGGGGGCAGGTAGGGGTATGTGGAACCTGACCCAGTTCGATATTTGGGATCTGACCTGGTTTGATTATGGCTCCTCTTGTCCTGAGCCAAGGCATGTGACAGGAAGCCTCTGAGCTGCTCAACTGGGCTTCTCTGCAGGCAGCTCCTGCCCTGACCTGCTGGTCGTGCACGTGCAGGCCATGCTGGGGACTGTCACTGTTGGCCCCCAGCTCTGTCTTGGGGCAGTCATGCCGATCTGCTCCTCTCTCCTGTGCCCCTACTCCTCTCTGAAGCCTTTCCACTATATTTGTAGCTGAGGATGACATGATATTTATACAGCAGCCCCCACATTTATAGCTCTTCCTCAGAGCCTGAGATCCTGCTCCCCTCCTTTGCACTTCCCCAGTGCTAGCTCTCCTGTCCTTAGGGTGCCAGTACTATAGCCCCTGCCTATGCAGATGACCCTCAGTTTCTTCCACTGTAAGCAGGTGAAGGTATTGAGTTATAGGGGTGGCTGGAAATCCAAGCCATGGTAGAGGTCTCAAGCACAGAGTGGGGCCCCACCACCAGGGCCAAGGTGCCCCTGGAGAGCCAAGGTGGGAGGAGAAGCAGCCTTCCCTGGAGGCTGTGGAGCTGGGGTCCTACAGCTGGGCACAGTTCCTGTTCTCCTCCCAGCTGAGAGACACAGTGTCTCTTTACCTCGGCAGCTTGTCTTCTTGTCTGGACTCGGGGCAGGGAGGTCTCTCTTATGAGAGGAGGGACATCCACCCAGACTGAGAGTGGCTCAAAAACACTGCCTGCTGCTCTGTCCCTGGGCTGTGTTCCACCAAGCAGGCACACGATCTGGTGCACAGTGCACAGGGGTCCTGGCCTCTGTGGCCCCCTGACTGGGTACACTGGAGCCCTTGGGGCTGTGGCTCTGTGAGAGAAAAGAGAGTAGTTTCTAAAACAGGCATGGAGATATGGAAGGTGCCCCTTCCCACTTACCCAAACCAGCAGGGAGAATGAGCCGGAATTTGTGAGTGTGATTCCTTCACTTGAATCCAGCCCCTTGCCCTTGGCGCCCCCTGCTGGCTCATATGAGCAGCAGCGCAAGGAAGATGGCAGAATTCTCGCTGTCTCCAGGGCTAAGCACCCAGAAAATCAGGGCACCGGTCAAAGGAATCCAAAGAGCCATACCCTTTCAAACTCCTCTGGGCTATTTCTCCTCCTGCTGGTTGGCCCTGGGAAATCTGCTGCCATTCTGAACAGGTTATGGGTGTGAGGCCAGAGAGGCAACCCCAAGACCACCCAGGATGTGGATTGACCCCTCCCCAGCTGTCCAGTATCACAGACCAACCATAAGGTGGTTAGCCCTAAACTGCATGTAAGACTCAGCACCAGAGCCTCTGGCCACCAGGAGTGGCCTAGCCTCAATCAGCTGGTTCTTGGTCCCTGGAGGGGCTTCATTTGTTCTCTCTGGTCCTTTGCATCCCCAGCAGGCAGTGTGAGGAGGCTGTGGCCTCAGCTGAATGGGATCCCAGGGGTGGGAGTGTGGCAGTGCCATCCTGTCTCCTTACCACTTGATCAGGTGCAAGGTCAGGGTGCCCTCACCAGAGATTTCCCGTGTCTAGGCTTGAGCCCAGTCAGGAATGGGCACTGGGGAGGAGGGCTACCAACCCCAACCATGCATGTGGCCTGGGTTGGTGAGGTTGAAGGCCACACAGTGGGAGAGACAAGCAGGAGACCTGGACAAGCAGCCCCTTTGGTTGACGCAGTCTCACACTGACTCACAGATGGGCACAGCCTGCATGCCATTGCCCCAGCCACGGGCACTCCACACTGACTTGCATTCCTAGAGGCTACCTTAAAGGGCTCAGATCCCCAGGGACAGAAAGTCGGTTGCTGAGGCAACACTGGTCCCTGCGAGACCAAGATGGGGGAAGACCCATGAGAAAGGGGTCCAGCCAGCAGGGTCTGGCAGCCTCTGTCCCAGTCTCCCTTGGCAAGTGATCAGCTCTTTGCTGGGCCTAAGGGAAGTTCTGCCAGGCCAGGCCACCAGCTGTGAGACCTAGTGGGTCACAGGCCACATCTGGATATGGGGGTGTGTAAAGCCACCTGGGCCCCTGCTGTGCTGATGACCCAGGCTGGGAGAGGCAGGCCTGGGCCAGAAACTGGCCAGGGGCCTGGAGGAGGAGTATCAGGCGTAGAAAGCAAAGCCTTAGCTGCAAAGCTGCTCTGCTGTCTATTGGCCCGGAGGATCTTGGGCGGATAGGAGGTAGTCCTTATTCATTTTCCAAGCTTGCCTGCCTTACCCTGGGGCCTCCCACCTCAGGGTAGACCTGTGCCCTCCAGAGGATGCCTGGGAGCTGGATGCCTGGTCCCCTAAGAACCTGCCTGGTACTGCTGGCCACCCCCATTCATCCAGCCTCATCCCCAGACCTAACCCCACCCTCTGGTGTCCCTCAGGCGGCTGGAAGCTGTGGTCCCTGTGGGGCGAGTGCACTCGAGACTGTGGAGGAGGCCTGCAGACAAGGACGCGCACTTGCCTGCCCACGCGGGGCATGGAAGGCGGCGGATGCGAGGGGGTGCTGGAGGAGGGGCGCCTGTGCAACCGAAAGGCCTGTGGCCGTGAGTTCGCAAGGGAACGTTGACCTGGTGGGGGGATGCTCCAGAGTTGGGGGGGTGACGTGGTGGAAGGGCCCATGCAGGGAAGGGCAGGATGGGAAGAGGGCGTGACTCTGAGGAGCAGCACCTAGGTTGGGGGGCAGGGATGGAGCTCCACCAAGGATGGGACCAAGCCTGGGTGGCCAGGGCCCAGGAGGAGCTCTGGTACTTGAAGCTAGGTAGGATAGATGGAATTTTCTTCTCAGATGTGAAGATTTTGGGGTGATACATGCACCCTCTTCCCTCACCTAGGAAGCCCTGGCCAGACCAGCCCATCTGGAGCAGGCCTCCAGAATGTATTTCTCTAATAAGGTTCTTTAATGACCTCATACATTTTTTAGCTGCCTCCATAAAGTTAAATCAAGTTCTAATGAGACTGTCATTCTTTGGGTTCTTTTTTTCCTTGATGAACTCTCCTGGGGAGACAGCTCATCTCTGGAGCCCAGGGAGGCCCCTGGGGCATCCGGCAGGGGCAGGGGCAGAGGAGCTATCCTGCAGGTGACCATGGGTTCGCCAGCCCTGGAGGCTGACAGGGAGGGGCTGCTGGGCAGGAAAGACAGGATCCATAAGAAGAGGCCCCTGGTGACCAGGCCTGGTGCTCTGGGCCTGGTTTCCCAGCTGTCCAGTGGTGGCCAAGGACAGAGGAGGCCCCTGCAGGATGCTGACCTGAGCCCATCCTGCAGCCGCTGGGCGCACCAGCTCCCGGAGCCAGTCCCTGCGGTCCACAGATGCCCGGCGGCGTGAGGAGCTGGGGGACGACCTGCAACAGTTCGGGTTTCCATCCCCCCAGACTGGTGAGCTGCTGGTGTGGGCAGGGCTGGTATGCACCCACTCAGGTGCTGAGCTTGGGAGGGCTGGTTTCCTGGACTAGGTCTGTGGGTAAATACTCTTAAATTAGCAATTGCTGCTAATTATAAGTAATAGCTTTAATGACTTGCTATAATGAGACCAACCTCTTAGGTATAGTACCTGGCTCTACTCTCCAGGCTGACTAGCTCTAGGGGTACTGAAAGGGGCAGTGCAATCGGGACCAGATCTTGGGGACCAGAAGTGGCCCAGGCCTGACCAGTGGGGTAACTTGCAAACCTCAAGATCAGCCTGAGCTCCAGCCTGTCCCCTGCTTCCCGTTGGGATGGCCTCCTCCCAGAGAGTCTGTGGTGGCCCATTGGCAGTAGACATGGAAGGGTTGTGATGCTGTAGGTCTCCATGCCTACAGGTGACCCGGCGGCAGAGGAGTGGTCGCCATGGAGCGTGTGCTCCAGCACCTGCGGCGAGGGCTGGCAGACCCGCACACGCTTCTGCGTGTCATCCTCCTACAGCACGCAGTGCAGTGGCCCGCTGAGGGAGCAGAGGCTGTGTAACAACTCCGCGGTGTGCCCAGGTGGGCGGGGTTTAGCGGAGAGGGGGCGTGGTGGGGTGGGGT
>NW_022900917.1:83601441-83613335 GCF_012274545.1 Fukomys damarensis
CAGGGCCTTGGCCAGAGGCAGAGAGCACCAGCGTCTGCGCCCGCCCCTTTCAGTGCACGGCGCGTGGGATGAGTGGTCTCCTTGGAGCCTCTGCTCCAGCACCTGCGGCCGCGGTTTCCGGGACCGCACGCGCACCTGCAGGCCCCCCCAGTTCGGAGGCAACCCCTGCGAAGGTCCGGAGAAGCAAACCAAGTTCTGTAACATCGCCCTGTGCCCTGGTAGGTGAGAGGGAGCGGCTGGGGGGAGTGGCCCAGTTCTGCCTACCCCAGACCACGTCAGGGTGCTTGAGTTTGGATCCTCAGGCTGTACCCAGGGGGGAGGTTGAGACATGACTGGCATTCTCACCTATGTCCCAGGTGGGGTGTGGGTTGGTGGCTGTGGGGGTGTTCACATGGTGTCCCAGGCTGGCTGTGGAGTGCTGGGTGTTCACACTGTGTACCTGTCCCCTTCCTCCCTCTGGGCCGGGCAGTGGACGGAAACTGGAATGAATGGTCGAGCTGGAGCGCCTGTTCTGCCAGCTGCTCTCAGGGCCGGCAGCAGCGCACGAGGGAGTGCAATGGACCCTCCTATGGGGGTGCTGAGTGCCAGGGCCACTGGGTGGAGACGCGAGACTGTTTCCTGCAGCAATGCCCAGGTCAGGGAGGCCCCTCTTAGGGGAGGTTGTGGACTGGGTTCCAGGGGTGGGCCAAGAGGAGTTGAGGCACATGGGGCCTATGTGTGGGGGACGGCACCATGTGAGGGCTTATTTTATTCTTTCAAGCTGATCTCAGGTTTCTCCTCCCTGGTCTCAATTTTCTTTCTCCTGATTGCTCAAACTCTTACGTCCCTGGGTTCCTTTGTCCACATCCTTGGGTCCTGTGGGTCCCTGTGTCTCTGTGTCCCTGTGGCCAGTGTTTCTGTACCTCTGCTGCTCCTGGATCCCACCCTTCTGTCCCTATCACCTGTTCCTCTGTGTCTGACTACCCCCTGCAGTGGATGGCAAATGGCAGGCCTGGGCATCATGGGGCAGCTGCAGTGTCACATGTGGGGGTGGCAGCCAGCGCCGAGAGCGTGTCTGCTCCGGGCCTTTCTTCGGGGGAGCAGCCTGCCAAGGCCCGCAGGATGAGTACCGACAGTGCGGCACCCAGCGGTGTCCCGGTGAGACCCCTCCCATGCTGTGGCTGGCCCTGGGGAGAATGCAGGAAGTGCCAGTGACTCTGGCTTAGTTGGGACAGTGGATGCCCTACTGCCAGCTCCCAGCCCTTTCCCAAACTCCTGCCCTTGTTTCTGGTCTCCTGGTAGAGCCCCATGAGATCTGTGATGAGGACAACTATGGGGCCGTGGTATGGAAAGACACACCAGCTGGAGAGGTGGCTGCAGTCCGGTGTCCCCGCAATGCCACAGGTGAGGGCCAGACATCAAGTAGTGTACAGAGTTCCTGTCCTGTCTTCATAGGGAAGTCTCTGCAGGCACCCTGGGGCTCAGACAGCCCCACTGCCACCAGTGGGGAAACCGAGGCACGGTGTAGTCAACACACTATCTGGGCTTGCAGGACCGGCAGGGGAGGAGTTCCCCATGAATGCCAGTGGTTATTATAATCCTCACACCAGGAAGTGACTGGAGACTTGCTAGGGGGTGGAAGAGTAAAGTGGGCCACAGGAAAGGGGCTTGGCAGCTCTCCAGTGTTGGTCTTCACCATTGCTCCTGTTTGAAGAAGGGAAGGCGGCTTCTGTACCTAAGAGGCAGCAGGTAGGGAGGTTGGAAGCCTAATTTCAAACACTGTCTTTGCCCTGTGCTATGTGACATTCTAGAAATGACTCATCCTCTCTGAGCCTCATTTTTCCCATCCTCCAGGTGGGCTGTTGTTGGGATTGGTTGGGGGTAGCTCACAGTGGACCAGGATGGCAGTAAGTGCTGGGCCATGCTTGGTGTTCCCACCTCCCTTTTCATTACATGTCATTGCTGGCATCTTGCAAATCCCCAGAATCAGGATGAAGAAAATCCATGTCATGTGCAGGTGCCACATGTGGGCACCTCTATACCCCCACTTTGTGTCTCTGTCTAAATCAGTAGTTCAGAGATTCCGCATCAGGCTACCTCAGGCGCCTGTTGCATGACAGGGCCCTGGAAGTTCTATGGAACATTCACCGCCATGTGCACTTAGTTGTCCTTGCTCCTCTGGGGTGTTCTGGGAGTGCCTTTTATCAGGGTGAGCCTTGTTCCAGGATGTTGACACCCATGTCCCCAGCTGGTGAGTCCCTGCAGCCCTCTGGGCACAACAGGACACCAGGATGGCAGCCCCAGGGTGCTGGCTGAACCTCCATCCTCCCAGTCAGCCAAGGATTCCACTCCAGGCAGCAGGCTCACCAAAGCCCTGGGTGCCGAGTACCTGGAGCAGATGCCCAACGTGTCTCAGAAATGTGCAGTCTCCAGGAGCAAGGCCAGAGGGCCCAGGCAGAGTGGCTCCTGTGGGAGCTGTGTGGGGACTCCTGTGCCTGGCAGTGAGCATCCACCTGAGACGTGGGAGGTCTCCCCAGGCCTCATCCTGCGGCGCTGTGAGCTGGACGAGGAGGGCATCGCCTACTGGGAGCCACCTACCTACATCCGCTGCATCTCCATTGACTACCGAAACATTCAGATGATGGTGAGAGTGGCCCCTCCCCAAGCCACGCCTACTCTGTGGACTTGAGGAGGGGGAGGCTACAGAGTGTTCTCCAGATGGGGAAGGTCTCTAGTTCCTGCTTGGAAGGCCCTGCAAGCTGACACATCCAGCCTTCTCCATCCTTCACAGACCCGAGAGCACCTGGCCAAGGCTCAACGTGGGCTTCCAGGGGAGGGAGTCTCAGAGGTCATCCAGACCCTGGTGGAGATCTCTCAAGACGGAACCAGCTACAGTGGGGACCTGCTGTCCACCATTGACGTCCTCAGGAACATGACTGAGATCTTCAGGAGGGCCTACTATAGCCCCACCCCAGGGGATGTGCAGGTGGGCTCCCGGAAGGGCAGCTGCGGAGAGGGGTTCCTTGGAGAATGGTTGGGGGCCGCCCTGGACCTTAGTCAGAGACCCAGACCCAGCTTTGGCCATGGGTCAGTGAGCCTCAGGCTGAGTCCTGATCATGATCACTCACTGACTCCTCATATCTGGTTACACTTGAGCCCTGATCCTTGTCAGGCTGAGCCGTGCTCCTGGTCATACACTGAGACCTGGTCCTAGTTATAGGCTGAGTCAAGATCCTAATCACACACTAATACCATGTTCGCCTTCACTGGTTCTTCCTATTTTCAGAACTTTGTCCAGATCATCAGCAACCTGCTGGCAGAGGAAAACCGGGAGAAGTGGGAGGAGGCCCAGCTGGTATGGACAAGAGCCTGGGGCCCTTGTGATTGACAGTGTCAGGATGAGCATGGACATCCCTGGTGCTCCCGAGTCCCAGGCCAATCTGAGAAGGGGACCTTGATGGCCATGCTGGGAGGCTGTAGGTCTGAATCCCACTGTAGGCTCTTGCCAGTTGGGTAACCTAGAGGAAGCCACTTAACCTTGTGAGCCTCCATTTAGTACCTTGTCCCGTGGGGTTTAACAAGGAGAGTGGGAAACTTTGTTGATCTCACAGTGTGAGTCCAGAAGACTGGGATATGGTGGATCAGCCTCCCTTCCTTCGAGGCTGACTTTTAGTCTGCCACTGCTGTCCCCAGGGCAGTATCTGGTGTGCAGCCCTGGGGATCACTGGTGATTCCTCATCCCCTTGCCTAGGAGCACTAATGGGGCCCAGGCATAGCAGCCCCTGGTCTTGTGACCCACTCGTGCTGGAGGTGACCCTCAGAGCCCACCAGCCCTGCTTCTTTATAGTACAGAAAGCAGGGTCCCCAGCTTGAGTGCAAGCACCACCCCCACCTTTAGGCTTCTTTTCCTCCCCCAGATGGGCCCCAATGCCAAGGAGCTCTTCAGGCTGGTGGAGGATTTTGTGGATGTCATTGGCTTCCGCATGAAGGACCTGAGGGACGCGTACCAGGTGACGGACAACCTAGGTAAGCCATTGGTAAGGTCTCCTCTCCCCACAGGCCTCTGTGCCTGCCCTATAGCCCTTGGCAGGGCCCCTGCCTCAGTTTCCCCATCTGTACAAGGGGCAGTGAATGTAACCCTTCTGTGGGCCCTCTTGAGCAGGCATCTAAGGTCAGCTCTAGATTTCTGTGGTCTCCATAGTGGGAGCCCTGGGAAAGAATAAGACCTGGAAAGGACCTGGAGACCTGTTTGGGGGGCTCCTCCATTACCAGCCCTCGGCCAACTCTTCACCTGCACCCCTGAGGCCTGGGGTTCCTTGTCCCTGTCACTTCAGCACCTTCACAGCTGATCAGAGGCCTGGACTCTCCCAGCTCATGGCATTGGCTGAGCCTCAGTTCCTTTGTTTGTGAATGGGACAGTAATTGTGCTGCCTTACAGGGATATGGAGAGTGATAGAGGAGACAGACTGAAGCCTGGGACTGGGAGGTGGATGGTGGCTGTCCTTACCAATGTCCACTGCAAATCTACTTCATATTCATCGCCCTGGTCCCCTCAAATTCTTCTCATAGGCCACTTTTCCCAAGCTTCCCTCATGGAAGAACCTGGAGTGGGTGCTGACCCCAGCTGGGAATACAGTAGTACCAGGGAGGGAAATTTCCCCCTTCCCAGTGGGAAGACTTAGTTTTCAGGGATGTGATTGAGACTGGCCAAACTTCATTAGTCCCTGTGCTAAATGTCCCTTCATTTGTAGCAGAAAGAGCTATCCTGGGCCAGGCAAATGTCCCCACACTTTTTAAGCTGACCCCCTGTGCTGGCACTGCTTTCTGTCCTAGGATCTTGGGGTCCCAGGTCTCCATCAGCTGCAGTACCCCTGAGACCAGTGGACCCAGCCCTCATTTCACAGAAGCAGCTAGCTGGGTGCTATGGAGGGCCCTGGCCAGTGGGGTTGGTGTGGTTTGTACAGCACCAGCCTTCTGAGGGCCCCCTTTTCTTTCCCAGGCCCCCTTTTCCTGGGGGAGGTGCTACTGCCCAGACAAGGGGGTTCTGGTGCAGCCATATAGGGATGGCCCAGGAAGGGGCTCAGTCTTCCTGGCCCAGCACCTCACCATGCCAGCCCAGCATGACTCACAACCCTGGAGCCTACAGGAGCCAACTCTGAGCCGATGACCCCTCAGGGTAGCCACCCACTGTCACCACAGGCCCTGGGCTCCTCCAGCCACCTTCACAGCCTGGCACCCTATTCACCAGTGCACCCCATGCCTGCTACACACTCTAAGCACCCCACACACTCCACATGCTCTGGCACACCCCGTGCAGCCCTCCTTCCACCCTGCATGTGCTATGATCTCCTACCCTTGTAGCTTCTGTACTCCACTCACCTCATCCCCTCATGAACCCCACAGCCCCTCTCACTCACCCAGTGTAAGTCATCAGGTAACCCCACTGCCATGGCCCTGGCCATCCCTTGTCTCCCAAGACTCGGACCTCCACAGTCTTTAGAGGGAAGACTGCCTTCGTCCTGTGCCCTGGGCTCCTGGGTCCCTCCCCCCCACTCCTCCGTGTCCCTCTGAGGTCATCCACACCACCAGTTTGGAATTGAGGTCCTTAGACCCCAGACGTCACCCCCCACTCTCCCTCATCCAGGTCTTTCTGGGCCCTGGCAAAATGGGCTTCTCATCAGCACCCTGTTTATTGGAGGGACTGCACACACATATCCGTTGCACTGGCCCTCTGTCCCCTGAGGACCTCGATCCCCAGGACCCAATCTGATCACAGCCCTGTGGTGTCCCCACTCTGGAGCATCACCCAGGCTGCATCCTGTTACCTGTCCCCACTCCTTTTGGGGTCAGAACAGTATCTGCAGTCCCACAGCTCCCTTAGGAGCTGATAACACCTGTTCTCACAGGGTTCTGCCTGCCATCACCTGGACCTTCTGTCCTCTTGAACCACCCCTGCACACTCTACTCGGTGTGAACGTGTCCCCTCCCTGGCCTGCTCCAGCCCATCACCCACTCTCCCAGACTCTGCTTCTCTGCTCAAGCCCCACCCTTGGCCCTTGAAACCTGGAAGCCACTAGCATAGGACGTGCCAACCTGGCCCACCTACCCAGCCTGCTCTGTTGCCTGAAATGACCCCATTGTGCCAGGTCTCTTCCCTGTGGCCCTATCTCGCAACTCCCAGAGCCCACCTTTGCAGTCCTTCACCCTCTCTGCTCCCCTTCTATCCTGTACTCACAGAGGCCACCCCATCAGGATCAGCCTCTGCTCTGTGTCCAGGTCACCAGTGTATGATGTTCACCATACACAGCCTGTAGTTAGTCCCTGGTGTCCCTCAGCTCCACCCCAGGCGGCGTGTGGCTCCTGACTGCTGGCCACCTCCTGCCTTCCCTCCATCCCTCTCCCTTCACCACTGGTCTCTTCCCCACCTGCACCCCCAGGAAGCAGGCCCAGACTCCCTGGGCTTCTCCCCTCCCAGGCCTGAAACTCACTCCTGCCCACCACTCTCTGCATCCAGATCCAGCATCTCTTGTTGCCTGGGATGTCTAAAAGGCTTTCACGCACAACACTTGAGTTGGGGCTCCTTCCAGAACCTTGAAGTCACTTTACTTCTGCCTGTGTGCCTCCTCACTTTCCACTGCTAAGGCAAGACCATCTATAAAAGGGCCATTCTCAGTGCCCTTGACCCCTCCCCAGCTGCAGCAAGGTGGCCCCTCCTTCTTCCTGCACTCTGTCCCTCACTCCTCACCCCTCCCACTTCCCTCCCTCAAGGACACGTCCTTTCCCTGTCCTGGAATGTGCTTCTCCTAGATCTTGGCCCAGAACACTTACCATTCAGCTCTCCAAAGTCACCACCAAAGGGAGGACTTCCCCACTGCACTGCTGGGAAATGTCATCACCTGCCGTGGTCACTCCTACCTTCCCCGCTCAGTGTATACTTCAGAAGGGGTGTGTGTGTCCACTGCTCCTTCTTAGAGCCTTCCCAGGGTGGGCCTAGCACATGAATTTGACCATTCATAGCAACACACTCAGCAGTAAGGGACGGCTGCATTGGGTACTAAAATTCAGAGAGGGGGACCAGTCCTATCTCTGGGCCTCTTATAGAGACCCTGAGGGGACCAGGTCCATGGAGGCAGGGAGTAGGGGAGTCAGCAGAGCCAAGGCAGGGCCAGGGCAGCAGAGAGAGCAAAATACCTGGTCTGACAAAGGTGTGGGCAGGGCAGGGCAGGAACAGCCTGTAGCAACCCAGAGTTCCATGAGGGCCACCAGAGCCTCCCAGCCCCTTCTCTCCCCACATTTGTGTGAGTAGCCCCAGGCCAGGATGTGAGGCTCTGGGGGAAGGGGGCAGTGTTGCTCAGAGTGGATGAAGGGGACCACAGAAGCCACATGTCTGAGGAAGGCCCTCCCTCTGTCCTCCAGCCCCGTCCTTGGCCCTGTGTGCACAGGAGTGGTAGGCAGGGGCCCAGCACATGGACCATGAGGTTGAGTCTGTGAGCTCAAACACAAGAGGCCTTGTTTTTGAGGTAGACTAGGGCTTGGCCAGGCCCTGGGGATAGGCAGAGGGCCCAGCACCACTGACTTCTCTCCCAGCCACACTTTCCCAAGCTTGCTTGTCAATCCCCAGTTCCTCTCCATACCCACTGCCCCTCCACAGGAACCCTGAGCACAGAGCCCACCTATGCTTTGCAGAGGCTAGAAGCTTAGTTGCCCCAAACCCCACCTGGGTGCCACCATTCCTCCAGGTTCTACCCACCCCATGTAACAGTGTGAGAAAGTGAGAGAGCAGTCATAACACTGAGAGGCATCAGGCCTGTGTCCCTGAAAGGGCTCCCTGTGGATCCTTCTATGGCTGTAAGACAGACCCCTGACTCAAATTTGACCCTTTCCGGGACATGGGGACTGGAGTCTGAGTCTGGGTCCTGCAAGGCTGGGTAGGACCCTTGTGGATCTCATCAAGAACAAGCCAGGGCCTGCCCTCTGGGGACTGTGGCCATGCCTGCTGTCCCTCACAGTCCCTGTCTATGACCCACAGGCTCTGGGGACTTGCCTCTCCAGGTTGTAGGAGTTGGGGTCTGCAGCCTAAGTGGCAAGGGCTTTGGGAGAGTGCGAGGTCATCCCCAGCAGCAGTCCTGGACCCACAGGCTCCTAGTGTGATTGTCTCTGTCTCTTCTGCCCCAGTCCTTAGCATCCATAAGCTTCCTGCCAGCAGTGCCACTGATATCAGCTTCCCCATGAAGGGCTGGCGGGCCACTGGTGACTGGGCCAAGGTGCCGGAGGACAGGGTCACAGTATCCAAGAGTGTCTTCTCCACAGGCCTGGCAGGTGAGGCCCAGGAAGCCAGAAACTTGGGCCCAGAGTCTGACACCCTGGGAGGTTCCCCCAGGGTCCAGCCCAATCCTCAAGAGGCAGGGCGGCATCCTTGCTACTCCTCTGGCTTCCAGCTAGCACCCTCCAGGAAGCCCTCCCCGCTTTCCTGGGGCCTGGTGAGCTGAGCCAAGTGGACAGGTGAACCAGGCACTGTGGGAGAGGCAGAGGCCATTGAATCTTGGTGACCAAGGCTCTAGTTTCCAGCAGAGAAGCCAGTCCTGGCCCTGCCACAGCCCTTGGGTTATTTGGGGAGGACCAGCCGTTCTCCCCTCTCCCAGCTGCTGAAGGCCCTGGGTGTGCATTTGCGGGTGGGGGAGGAGACCTAAGAGGGCTGGCCGGGCAGAAGCTCAGGTCGGGTGACCAGGTGCTCCCTTCCAGAGGCGGATGACTCATCTGTGTTCGTAGTCGGCACCGTGCTTTATCGAAATCTGGGCAGCTTCTTGGCTCTGCAGAGGTGGGCAGTGTGGGCAGGCAGGGTGGTCCGGAGCCCCCATGGGAGCAAGGGGCAGGCCAGGGTGAGAGGAGGTGGAGGGTGGGCTGCACGGAGGTGGCAAGGGTGGCAGGCAAGCGGACCCAGGCTGGGTCCATGACACTGCTGCCAATCTGTCCTGCCAGGAACACGACCGTGCTGAACTCCAAGGTCATCTCTGTGACTGTGAAGCCTCCACCCCGCTCCCTGTTCACACCCTTGGAGATCGAGTTTGCCCACATGTACAATGTAAGTGTTCCAGGTGCTCAAGGGCTCCTGTCTGACTGTGCATGCAGTCTTGGCCACCTACCGAACGCCTCCCTTTCCATGCCCAGGGTACCCTTGAGGCTAGGAAGTGGGGGCCCCTCTGCTGGAACCCTAGCAGACTGCCAAGTCCAGCCCTGCAGATCCCCTGGGATTGTAGCACCGAAAGCATCCTCCCAGAACCCCCTGGGACAGGTGCCTCTATTTCAGGCCCTGCTGCTCTGTGACCCTAGACTGGTAAGACTTTCAAAGTTCAAATGTGCAGGGATGCCTGGTTGGCCCTGGGGAGGCAACTGACTCCAGGGAGATCCTGGGGACTCTCAGACCTCATCCAGGGAAGTGACAGTCAAAACTCCTCTAGCCCTATTGGCTAGGGCTCCTGAATGATCTCAGCCAGGAGTATCAAGGGAGTTGTTGCTCAGGTCAGGGAAGTGTCACACCACTAATCCCAGGCCAGGGCTGTGGGAAACCATAGGAAGAACCCAGCCCTATCCTTGCCAGCTTGGTGGAGTTTCTCAATCTCTCAGTGCCTTGGTTCTCTCCCTTGTCACATGGGTAAAGACTAACTTGGCCTTGTAAATGCAGAGTCTTTTTCTCTAAGTAGCATGAATCCCACTGGCACAGCAGGCCTAGTAGAGGCAGTGTCCTGGAGCATTCCTGGGTATGCCTGTGGGGCCAGGGACATGAGCAGGATAGGGGTGTTTGTGGAGCCCACCTTGCCCACTCACTCTCTGGTAAGGGTCTTCCCATTACCCCATCAGAGCTGGGCTTTGGTCACATGGCCCCGCTGGCTATCACCACTGGGCTTAAAAGGGGACAGGAGCTGTCTGAGAATTAGTGGACAGTAGGGTTTGAGCTGGGCCTGAATGACTGTGTCCAGCCCCTTCTGTGTTCTGGGCCTCTGCCTTCCCAAATGTGTTAATTCTCAGGGAGCCACATAGGCAGGGCCTAGTGTACCTGTGGGTGGTTGGCCAGTGACCTTTGGGTGTGAGGGCACATGGCCCTGACTGTCCCCTTCTCTCCCAGGGCACAACCAACCAGACCTGCATCCTGTGGGATGAGACCGATGTGTAAGTGCACCCGGGTTCTAGGCTGTGGGGTAGTTGGGGGGCAGTCCACAGGGGAGGGGCATGTTTTAGGGTGGGGGCTGCCCTCCCTGCTCCCCTTTGTGCTGACACTTCCTCTGCCACCATCTGTCCAGGCCCCCTCCCATTCTCCCGTGGCCCTGCACAGCTTGCAGGGAGGGTGGGGAGAGTATCTTGCTGGTCCTGTCCCAGAGCAGGCAGTCTTGGTGTCCGGGCGACAGGCACTGAGAGGCCGTAGTGTCACTGAGCTGATGAAGGCAGCTTAGGGGGAACCTGAGACTCTGAGTATTCAGATGAGCTGGAGCTCAGGGATCCTCAAGGGACCCCGTGGCCCTGTGCTTGGTTCCCTGTCACATGCCCAGTAGGCGCCAGCAAGAACAGGCTGGACGCTTATCCCCTGCCTGGAGCTGCAGGCTGGGAGGTGCCATCGCAGGGAGGTGAGGGGAGTGATGGGGACCTCCCATCGGAAGGAAGGGGTGCACGGTCTAGAGGAGCACTCCAGAGGTGGGGATGGTGGAGTTTTGGAGCTAGGCAGACAGGGCTTGCATCAGGTCCTGACAGGCCTGCTTCCATGGGGTTTGGGCAGTCGGAGTAGTGAGTCCACTGCCCACCCTGTTCTCTCCACTCTGGTCCCCTCCACTCTTCCCTGGGCCAGGCAGCAAGGGAGTTCTTGGTGTAGCTCAGGCACTGGCAGCATGTACAGCAGTCTGTAGCACTGGAGGCTGTGGGGTGACAGTAGTGATGGTCAGAGGATAAGGTGGCCCGTTGGGGGTTCAGGAAAGGAGCCGCTAGAGCCACATGGAGGCTGGAGGGCATGGGGAGCAGAGGCTGGCAGCACGGGTGGCAGGAGGCACTGGGCAGAGGGCGCGAGGGATGGTTGCCCACTCAACCTCTGTCCTCCAGTGGCTGCTGAGCACTGGTGAGGCACTGCCCCACAGTGTTCTGGCCCTCGGCTTCCTCTGTCCCCAGCAAGGAGACAGAACAGCTGGCTCAGTAGGAAATGTTGGGCCATGGCACATGTTGGGACGTGGAGCCAGAAGGGTCTGTGTGCGTGAGGGGCTGCTGAGCAGGGGTCAGGGAAGCCTCGCAAGGAGGTGATATCTGAGCAGCAGCCTGGCAAATTTGGTGTGAGGGGTGTCAGGACAAGCACTGTAGCAGAAGGACTAGCCTGTGCAAAGGCCCTGCAGTGGGGCTGCTATCTCACATCCTGTTGTGGGTCTGGGAGTCCTGGGAAGCCAGCTCTCTGACTTTGGTTTTTGTTGATGGTTTTCTTTGGGTTTTGTAATTGACATAAACTCTTTATGCAAAAGAGGGGGTCTGAGAAGAATGGAAAAAGAAAAATGTCCCTATGCTTCCAGGCACCAGGCTGTGCCCCTGTTGGCCATCTTGGGACATCTTGGAGTTCTGCATTTTCAGGGAATGGAAGTGTTGCTATGGAAACAGGTTGAACCCATTTCCCAGCTAAGCCCCCACCCCCATCCAGTGCCACTCAGGACTGCTTACTGGCTGCAGCGGCAATCAGTTGCCACCTGGTTCACCTAGCTGGTCCTGCTGATGCCCTGGGGAGCCTGAGCTTCCTGCTCACCTAAGTACCAGTAAAACCAGTGTCAGGGCTTTGACAGCTCTCCCCATTTTTCTTGTTACTAGCAGCTGGTCAGGGGAACTGCCTGACACCCAGACTGGCCCAGGACTACATGCTGGGTGGGCTAGGACAGACTCTGGAGCTAGAGTAA
>NW_022900917.1:83613623-83626471 GCF_012274545.1 Fukomys damarensis
TGGATGCTAGACTAGTGTGATCTCCGCCTGCCCTTCCTCTCACAGCTGGTGGAGGGGGGGTCGCCCCATGGCCTTCTTGCCACTCCAAACATGCTTGGCCCTAGGCCCCAGAGATCAGGTCCACTAAGTCTTTGTGGTGACTAAGGCATCCAGGCCAGGAGGGTGATGCTGATTCTGGCCTGGCTTCCTCTTTGTGATGTTAGATGGTGGCTCTTCCCACGGCTGCTGGTGGGCCCCTATTCTATGTGAACCAAGGAGCCAGGTGCTTCCCAGCTGACCTGAGTAGGGACCAGAGGCATGGTCAGTGAGGACTGGGTCTGCTCCACAGTGTGGCTGGATTAGGTCTGGGCTGGCGTGGCGTCTGTGTTCTGATGAGAAAGCACCAAGAGTCCAAGGAGGGATTCTGTGTGGGGATTGGGGGGTTGTAGGGGAGGGAGGACAGGATGGCAATCTGATTATCAGATGACAAGGTGACCTCGTAGAGCCATAATTATGATACATAGTTGAACCCTTATTTAAGCACAGAAAGAGTCCAGCTCCTGAGCACAGCCTAACACGTGCTGAGCCCAGATCCTGATTTCTGACCTTGTCACACACTGAGCCCTTTGGCCTGGGTCCCATGCTGCGTTCTGACCTCCATTGCTCATTTAAGCCCTGACCTTGGTCACATGCTAAGCCCTGGTCCTGGTCACACACTGAGCCCTGATTTGGTCACAGCATGGGCCCTGGCCCTGGTCACAGCCTGACTCCTACTTCATGTTGAAGCTGAAATGGCTTGTTCAGGTTCACATGCCTTACACGTGCCATGTGTTTGTAGGACCACCTCCTCTTCCAGCCACACGCAGCAGTTGATAGTGTGACACATCTCTCTTGGAAAGAAGGAGCCAGAGTCTTTGCCCACTGGCAGCTCCTTTTACCTACTTCACCCCCAGTAATTCACACACAGCTGCACATTTGGCTCGGCACCCACCTCCAGGCATCTGCCATGCTCTGTAAACATGGGGCCTAGAGTCCCTGGAGCCCCCAGCCCTCCAGTCAGAGTTACATAACCAAATTCCACTTCTCAGGCCCAAATACCCTTGATCACAGGTCCCTACCCCTGGCTGAATAGCACAGCTCAAGGTCTCTGGTCCCCCATACCCTAGCCTGGCAGTGGCAGCAAGTTCTGGGGGCGGGGTCTCAGAGTGGGATAAGGGGAGCAAAGGGGGCCTTGCAGAGTTCCCAGGGGGCCCAAGTCAGAAGAGCACAGCAGCCCTTCAGCCACTTGTGTCTGAGTGGAAGGACAATGGCACCCACGTGGAAGCACACCTGTGCCCAGTGTTGGTGCTGGCGAGCAGTATGTATAACAGAGGCTCACTGGAGGGTGAGTGAGTGGCCCCCACTGGGCACAGTTGTCCATGGGCAGGCACGGGAGTCAGGTGAGGGTGGGGAGGCAAAAGCAAGGAGTGACCAGCTGATGGACTATAACTGAGCGGGGAGGCAACTTCGGGGAACAGGGACAGATGGGGTGGTAGCGAGGGGTGAGAGAGGAAAGGGCCAGCCACCTGTGGGAGGATGGGGAGCCAGTCTTCATGGCCACCCTGACAGATCATTCAAATCACCACAGGCAGGCAGCTTTGAGCTTCAAATGCCTGCCCTCTGCTCTCACAGTTTCAGAGGCCACAGCTGTGACTTGTAGAAGCCCTAACAGCACTGCGCTCCCTATAAGCTGGTGGGGGGAGTCCTCACCTCTCCCAGCTTCTGGTGCAGTGGGTATGCCCTCTCTCCATAGCCCTCCCCTTTCTGTGACTGACCTCTCTTCCTCTTGTAAAAGACCCTGGCCACTGGATCTGTGGCCCACTCTAACTGGGATATGATTTTATCTTGAGATCCCTGACTCGATTACACTGCAGAGGCCTTCTTTCCATAAAGATCCCACTCACAGGTTCTATGGGTACATGTACTTTAGGGGACAATAATCAGACTGCTATAGTTGGAGAGGTGGTAGGTGCTGGGCAGACAGACAGGCTGGTGGTGGAGGAGGTGGCAGGTCAGCTACATACTGGCCACAGCTCTGCAGTTCTGAACAGACAGCTCCTTTCTCACAGGAGACCTGCAAATATTTTGCAGTTTTAAAAAATTCCTTTAAAGCTGGGTGTGGTGGTGCACACCTGTAATCCCAGCACTCAGGAGGCTGAGGCAGGAGGATTGCTGTGAGTTCGAGACCAGCCTGGGCTACATAGTGAGTTCCAGGTCAGTCTCGACTATATAGTGAGATCCTGTCTCAAAAAACCAAAAAAAAATTTTTTTTTCCTTTAAAAAAGTCCAGAGTTACACAGAATATAAAAATCAGAACTAGCAAGATCCCCAGTAACTATCTTTTTTACTCTCAGAAAGTGGCTCCACTGAGCTCCAGTGTGGGGACATTGGCAGGCCAGGGCACTTCCAGTGACAGCATGAGGGCTCTAGAAAGAGCAGGGTCCCCTAGCTCCTGGGTCCACTGACTGTAAAGGTTCTGAGAAATCTTGCAGCTGATTTCTCTTCAACTACGTCAAGCGGTTTGCCAGCTTGTGGGGTCCCAGGACCTTCACAGTGCCTGACATGAGCTTCCCTGGACCAGGCCAGCAGAGCAGATTTCTTCTACTCTCTGGGCTCCTTCCCTGGGGCATCTGAGCCAGGTACCCCTTGGCCTGCCCTGTTTCACTCTCACAAACTTTCTCTGCCTGTTTGTCCTTTGTTCACCAGTAGTAAAGGTGGGAAAATTGAGACCTCTGTGCCCACTGACAAGCCCAAGACCACCTGAAGGTTGATTTAGTTGAGTTGGTTTTCCCAGCTGTCCTGGGTCCACGCCTGAGTGAGCATCCTGTTCCCTTTAAGAGCCTGACCCCTCCCATCCTCTCTGGTTTCCTTGGAGAGGGCAGGGAGGGAGGCAAGCGGAAGCTGGACTTGGCAGGGTCCCCAGGTAGCTGTCAGCGGGTTCCCAGCCATGGGATTTCTCCCATGCCAGCTGGTTCCTGATGGGGGCAGGGGCATGGAGTGGGGAGAGGGCAGGGGTAATGGTCCCAGTATAGAGGCTGCTTTGGTGACCTGGGATGCACACTCCAGGGAGGAGGAGGGAGCTAGGGATTGGAGGGGGCCTGGGGGACAGGAGCAGGTCTGGGGACAAGACTACCTTATCCTAGTCCCAGCCTAGCTCAAGCCCCTCCTTGTATCTCCTCTGGAGCTCTCTCCACTTGGCCTTGGGTGGGCAGCAGTGCTGGCTAGTCTGTCTCCCTGAAGCATCCTTGCTGTAAGGGGCTTGTGGCAGGTCAGAGCACTGGAGTGAGGGGACGGGGTCCTGCGGTCATGCCCAGGGACAGTCTCCTAGGGTATGAGGCCCCGAGGATCACTGCCCTATCTATGCTGGCCGGCAGCCCCACCAGGGAGCCCTCAACCCTTGTGAGACCCCGGGAAAAGACCCAGACCTTGGGCCTGGGCTACAGCAGTGGCTAGCCTCCACCTCTGGCCTCTTTATGCACCGCTGCAGGTCTCATAGAACTTGACTCCTCTGTCCCCTGCCCTGGGCCCCTCCTCCACAGGCCTGCTCCCCCACATTCTACTTTCTGGTCTCCCTCCTCCCCATCTGTGGCAAATCCCTGCAGTGCTCCCCGTTTATGCCCAGGGATTGGCCTGTGCCCATCTTTCTGTGGTCACTCACCCTCTGGGGACTGGGGAGCTCACTCATTCATTCCCTCACTCATTCCCTGAATTCATGACCACAGTGACAAAAGCTTGCCCCCAGGTACCCAATGAATTGCCCACTGGACCAGACAACAGACTCTGGGCCCTGGTGAGCCCCCCCCCCATTTTCTGCTGTGGGTGAAGATCCTTGTGCAGGTGAGGCGGGCGCCAAGACACACAGGGAAATGGGTGCCCATATCCCTAGGGCTGACAGTTGTGAGGTTCCACAGATGCCAGGATCCTTGCGAGGCTCTGCCTAGGCTGGCTCTACAAACCCAGATATGTCTGTCTTTACCGGAGCACCTGGTTTCAGACTGCTGTAGGGAGAGGGACAGTGTTTGTCCCCAGTCTAGAGAGGTGTCGCCAAATGCCTGCCAGGTGCCCAAGGGGCAACTACACACTGCTGCTGCCAGCAATAGCCAGAGCTTCTGTCCCTTCCTTGCCACCCTCTCTCCTGCCACTCTCTCTCCTGCCACTCTTTCCATGTCACTCGACTGCCACCTTCTCCCTGTCCCCTCTTCTATTCCCATCCCTTATTCTTCATTTTTCTCGAAAAAAGCTGCCCCAATGACAGATTGTGATAATCCCATGCAGTGTGGTTGGGAGAGGCTTCGAGGTGGAGGATGGCAGGATGTTGCCAGGTACAGCCTGCCTCAGTCTCCCTCTCTCTCTTCCCTCCTAGGAGCCCTGTCTTCTCCTCAGGGCTCTGTTGTACCTCTGGTTGCTGGGCTAGGGTCCACTGTGTCCCATCTACCCCTGAGACTGTGCCAGGGTGGAGCCTGTGGCTCACAGTGCTCATTACAGGCAAGTGCCTTGCCGGCATCTGAACAGGGAGAGCTGGTGGGAGGGCAGGGTTCATGCTGGCCCTATACCTTACCATGAAGTGGCCACTGGGCAGGCCTTCTGCCACCTGAGCTTGGGTTCTACACCTGAAACAGGGCTGTTATGGTGTGTGAATGACATGCTGGACAGTGAGACACAGAAGCCAGGAAGGCTCCAAGCCTGGAGGGCTTCCCACAGTCTGTGAGTCAGCCCTCAGGACACAGTGCCACCTTAGGGGCCAGAGGGACATCGTGGGAGGAGGGAAGCTGAAGCCCTTCTGAGAAAAGGGTGTAGGGCACCCAGACCCAAGGCACGACATTGCAAAGGCCCTATGGCAGAGCACAACTGGAGTAGGTGCTACAGATCAAGTGGTTCAGGAGGGGTGGGGGCAGGGAGCAGAGTGCCCATGGGTGAAAGCAGAAGGGAACAGCAGAACTTCTTGGGTACCTGCTGTATCCCAGGCTCTCAACCATAAACTCCTTCCATCTTCCAGCTCTGACCCAGTCCAGACAGGCCAGGCTGGATATAGGAAGTTTGCACTGGAAGGGCGGCCCTGCTTGCCCGGGTCCCCTCAGCAGGCCCATGCCCTTGACCCCACGAGGCTACCTCACATCTAAATGGCTCCAGCAATCTCGAAGAGGTGTGGTAGGTTTGGGGAGGGGTGTGGCTGCAGGGCAAGGCCAGAGGGACACCTGGAAGTGTCTGGAAGTTGCTCACTTAACACAGCAGAAGTCTTAGTAAGAGCCCACCACCCAGGCAATCAGTGGTGGGATTTAGGGTAGCCACTGACTATTTTCATATCCATGGAGGGCTGACTTGGGCTGCAGGAAGACAGGACTGAGGGTGGACACAAGAAAGGACTTCCAAAGTAGCAGGGAGGACAGAAGAATTGACATGAGTGTCTGATCTCCTTCTGCCTCTGGTGTGGGGGTAACCTGCAAGGAGGGAAAGGTGGGATGACTTTGAGGTAACAGGGTCTTTGGGAGTGAGGTGAACTGGGAGAGGCCCAGTGGTTGGGGTGTGGCAGGTGAAGGTATGCCTGGGTCTAGCGGTCATGTGCTGATGGGGGTGGCAAGTTGGCCCACACTGTTCCCTGGCCACTGGGGCCAAAAGAAGGCTTGTTGTCTAGTGGTGACAGTGACTGTCGGGCTAGTGCTGGTGTCAGTCCTCATGAGAGTAACAGTGCTGGTTCTGACACGGTGAAGGTGGGGGTGGTGATGTCGCTCTTAGTGCAGGTAAGGTAGTGACCATAGGTGAGCAGGTAGGGACAGTTATGGTGGTGAGGGCTACAGTGATGGTGGTGGTAAGGACTATGCCATGGATGCTGATCATAGTGATGATAACAGCACTAGTAACTAGTGTGTGGTTGACACTGTCGGTAGTGATGAGGGGGATGGTGCTAGTGGTGATGATGTGATGTAATGGTCTCTGTGGGAATCGTGTTGGTGTTGTTTGTAGTAGTGATGGTGGGATTAGTGGTGATGGTAGTGTTGATGGTGATAATGAGGGAAGTGTTATTTATCATGTGATGGTGTTGGTAGTGACAGTGGGGTGAAGACAGTGAGGATGGTAATGTCTGTGGTGTTAGTGTTGCTGATGATGGTGGCTTGGCCATGGCGATGATAATGGGATGATGGGTGGCAGTGTTGGTAATGTGATGGTGGTAATGGCGGTGGTGTTGATAATGTACTGGTGACAATGATAATGGTGATGGCATTGATGGTGCTACCAGACATGGCCTTGCTGGTGGTAATGATGGTGGTGCTATTGGCGGTGCAAAGGTGGGAGTGTTGGTAGTGCCCGTGATGGTGTTGGCAGTGTGTCAGTGATGGTGGTGGTGATGATCGTGGCGTTGGTAGCGGTGATACGGTGGCAGTGGTAGTATTTTGGTAATGATGGTGGTGTTGGTGGTCCTGATCCTGGAGGTACTTGGAGTAGTGACGTGTTGGCGGTGTCGTCGGCCATGTAATGCCAGTGGTAGTAATGACGGCGGTGGTGATGACGGTGGTCTGTAATGTTGGTAGTGGTCATGTGGTGATGCTGCTGGTGTTGGCAGGATAACGGTGGTAGTGGTTGGAACGATGGTGGTGTTGGTGTTGCTTATCGTGGTAGTGTTGGCAGTGGTGATGTGGCAGTAGTGGTGTTGGTAGTATATCAGTGGGATTTTAATGGTGGTAATGTGATAATGGTGATGGTAGCATTAATGCTATCGTGTTGAGGATGTTGCCGGTGACAGTATTGGCAGTAGTGGTGGTGATATTGACAGTTCAATGGTGGTGATGGTGACAGTGGTGGCAGTGACTGTAACTGTTCATGCTGACATTGATGTGGTTGGTAGTGACCAGTGGTCATTGTGAGGTGGGAGGTTGTGGTGACATAAGGAGATGCTGGAGGCAGGATCAGTTCTGAGGAGAATTTTCAACCTGCACACCCCCATGGTAAGCAGAACCACCATGGCCTAATTAATGAGCCAGACTGCAGCAGACGTATAGGGATCAGCCAAGGTGGAGACAGCAGAACAGAGCTCATAAGCAGAAAGGGAGTTGGAGCAGACAAGGCTGGGATGGCTGCAATGAGTGGTGAGTTTTGGATCTTCAAGAGCCAGGGTAGTTCCTGGAGGAGTCCCTGGTGCCCAATTTCCACTGGCCAGGAGGTGCTTGCTGGGTGAGTAAACACACTGGCCCCCTTGCCCTCCTAGCTGGATACCAGCAGCTGAAGTATGGATGGGGGTGAGTGTCGAGCAGTAACCCCTTGGCTGGCAGAGTAAGGACAGGCCAGGTGGAATGGGGCTCCATATGGGAGTCCCAGGGAGGGTGAAGCCCAGGGAAGGTGGTCTGGGTGCTGGCCCCTGGGCTGGGGTCCCAAGCCAGATGGCTTTTGTAGTGGGCTTGGAGCCCAGTGTTCCACCTCCTCAGAAGCCCTGCTCTGCCAGACAGCCCTTGGCTTCTGTATCTGCCCAGTGGGTGTGTGGGTCAGGCAGCACCTCTGGCGGGGGTGGGGTGTGTCCATTTGGGGGAGGCCTGCGGCTGAAAGCCCTGACTCAGCATGGCTGGCGCCAGGCAGGAGTAAGGAGATTGGCATCTGGCATGGTGAGACCTAAGAAGCCCTGAAGGCCCTGGTCACAGACTCATGATGCTGATCAGGGCTCTGGCAGTTCCAGTGTGGGGAGAGATCCTGAGTGCCAGGCTGCCAGCAAGGACACCAGGCCCAAGGCAGCGTGCTTCTCGCCTGGCAGCTGGACCCCGAGCAATTCAAGTCAGTCAGGTGGGAGATCACAGAGCCAAAGTTGCCTGTGGATTCCCAGGCCTTGGTGAATTCTTGAGCCGGGCCCTGGGACTTTCCCAGACTGGCCAAAGGATGAGCTGGGAGTGGAGGAGGCCATTTGAAGGGTTTTCTGGAGGCAGCAGTAGCAGCACCGATCTTGATTTGGGGTGAGGGGTTGATGGTGGGTTGGGGGTGCTCCCAGTGGGGGAGACCTAAGTGGGAATGGTACCTGGACAGAAATAGAGTGAGGGTTGACTTCAAGAGTACAGGTTGAGGCCAGCTTGTGAAAGATCTATAGGGCCAGGCTGAGAAGTTTCCAGGGGCTCTAGGAACCATTGTCGGCAGGAACACCATTCTCACCCCCTGCCAATGTCTGAGATCCCTCGCCAGGGCGTGCTGTGCCCACTCATGGCTCCTTTCTGCTGTGTGGGAGGACACTCTGTGAGTCATTCACATCGGAGTGTGAATTAGCCCATCAAATCCAAGGGACCCCAATGGTGCACAAGCCCATAATAGCACCTGCTTCGTGGGCTGCAAGGAGGCGTCATGCTGCAGTGAAGGCCCTGGAGAGGTAGGCGGGTGAGGGACTCTTGGTGCACCCTCTGCATTACTATCCCGGTGTCCCTGGAGCATGCAGTCCTGTGTGCCTCTGTCACTCTCTGAACAAGTGCAGTTCATTTCCCACTATCTGGGTGGCCAGGAGGGAGTTCACCCAGAGTTAGGGTCCAGGCCCTCTGGCTCACTCCCCCTTCGGGTGCTTTGCTGGGCTCCTATGTTCTGGGTGAGCAGGGGACCTGAGGCTGACTGCATGCTTCCCCAGTGTTCCCCAACTCCTTGGCTCCCACTAGCTGGGGCTGTGGAGCAGGTACCTTATGGGGGCTGCCTGAGTGAAAGCAAGGGCTGATCCTCTCCCAAAGGCCAGCTGGGGATGTCCTCTGAGCCACCATACCTAGAACATAGGGACGACGTGGTGAGCCTGTCCGGGAGCAGAGGGTGTGCAACTGTGATGAGGACTGTGGCCACTGCTGGATGTGGAGAGGGCTGGAGGTTGTCAGGGTACAGGGAGCAGGGATCCTTAGCCCAAGTGTGGCCCGGGGAGAGTGGAGGGGGAGTTCATTCAGGGAGGTTTGGGTCAGACCCTGGGGGTCCTGGGAACAGTATGGCCTTTGACCCATGTGAGGAGGGACCTGAGAGGTGTGGGGAGGCCAGACATAGGCAGCAGGGCTGAGGCTGGTGGCATAGCTTCTGGGAATAATGGCAGGGTCCCAGCAGGATCCTCAGAAGCTGAGAGCGGTCAGATTCTGGAGCACCAAGAAAAAAGGACTGTGGCTCACTGATGGTCAGCTGTGGCATGGGGCAGGGGAAGCATAAGGACTTGGTTTTGGTGTGGCCAGTGCAGGTTGGTGGTGCTGAAGAGGGGCGTGGATAGCTCCTGTCCCCTCCTTACCCATCTGAGCATTCTTGGTATCTTGGCTGAGTACCTGCCCCCTGGTGAGCAGTGCAGTGGTTTTGTTTTCAGGAAGAGGTAGAAAGGGCAGGACAGAAAGTTGTGCCTTGGGTTTACTGACTTAGAGGCCATTGGAGACCTTGGGGGGATCCAAGTAGTAAGGTCCTCATGGTCCAGGTTACCTATGGCCTATAAAGCGGTGGGCAGTGTCTGGACTCATCCTGAGAGCCCTGTGGGGGGCAGGGTGCAGCCTTGCTCTGGAGCCCTGTCTGAGGGGCCCATGTCCCTTACTCAGGCAGGGAGGAGCTCCTACCATGACCCCAGCCTCTGCTTTCCTGGTCCTGGGAGGTGTCACTATCCCCCGCTTCTCTTGCCCTGGACCCATTGCAGAGAAGCAATGTGACTGACCCAGATTCCTCAGGCCTGGGCTCAGGAGGGAGGACCTGGCTCTGTGACCCAGATCTTCCAAGTTCTGTAGCTCAGACAAGAGGTGGCAAATGGTCCCCCACGTGTGGAAGCAGTGGCTGTGTGCATGAGAAGAGAATGACCAGTGTCACAGGGATGGGAACAGGTGCTTCTGCAGAAGGAAGCTTTCAATCAGACTTGAGCAAGAACTCCCAGATTTTGTGACTCAGGATCTGAGTATCAGAGGATGCTAGGGCTCTCGTTGAAAGGAAGAGGGCTGGGGGCTTCCAGCCTTTCTTAGATGGGATACATGGGAGGGTCTTCAGGCACCATCCTGACAAAGGCCAGTCCTCCACCAAGGTCCAGCGCTGTCAGGAAGGCGCACCTAACTCCTGGAAAGTTATCC
Organism: Fukomys damarensis; assembly: GCF_012274545.1. NCBI lineage: Eukaryota > Metazoa > Chordata > Mammalia > Rodentia > Bathyergidae > Fukomys > Fukomys damarensis. The sequence goes on from NW_022900917.1 coordinate 83,623,667, forward strand.
TTGAACAAGTTCTTCTTATGGCTCAGATAGCCTGGAGGCTAGTCACCTGTATCTGGACTCCTGGACCCCCTTGAGGGTCCCAGTACTTATTCCAGTGCAGTTGTTGCTCATGCAGTGTGGGGCAGATGGATGAGCGCTAGAATTGAGGCCCTGCTGCTATCTTGCTGTGTGGCCTTGGGCAACCACCACCCCTCAGAGCCCTCTTTTTCTTTATTTACAAAGTTGATTTTGAGGGTTGCTTCGGAGAACAAATGATAAAATTCACAGGGCATCTTGATCCAGGATAGAAGCTGTTAATGGGGTATAGGAAAGGGTGAGGAGAGGTCCTTGCCCAAGGGCTGCATGTTAGTCGGCTGAGGATGCTCCCTGGGTACAAGTTTGTGGGCCTGCTGCAAAAGTGGAAGGCTGAGGCTGGGGCATCTACATGGTAGTCCTGCAAGCTCTACCTGGGTTCCAGTGCCCACACTCAGGTGCCCTTTCCCAAGGTCCAGACAGCTTACAGAGTGGCCAGCTCTGCCACATCCCCTCAACAGGTTGGCAGCCCCTTGCCTTCCCCTGCTCCAGAAGGCAGATAAGCTAATTGATAAGGGCCCCAGGGCCAGACAACAGCTCCCAGGATGGCCTCTCTCCCAAGCAGTGGCCAGCAGCATCAACCTGGTGCCCTACAGACCCACTGTTATAGGTGGGAACCTGCCAGGCTGCCAGCTCTAGCCAGCCTGGCTACCCTCACCCCAGCCTCTGGTAATGTGCCCTCAGAGCCCTCCCAGCAATACTCAGGATGGCTGAAGCTCAGAGGAGGAGTGCATGTCTGGCCCGAGCACTTCAGAGCAGAGATTTGAACACTGCACTGGGTGCACTGAACCAGTGTGCAGGACTTTTCCTGAAATTCAGGCATTTTAGTGTCTCCTAGTTGGGCTAAACTGGCCATTTGTGTCTGATCTGAGACTTAGTAGGCCTGGGACTTCCACCATGGCACCCCAGGCACAAGGGAGGGTTGGAATCAGCCAGGGCTTGAGGGCTCCTGTCCTGCAGGGCTCAAAGGGTGAAGGGAGAGGGTGAAGGGGCACACCTGAGTGTGACCCTGTGAAACCTCTGGAGGGGTACGAGTTCTTGGATGCCACTGACAGAGCTCCAGGATTTTCAAGGGATCCCCACTTCTCCCTCCCTGTCTTCAGTACCCCTAAATCTGCCCATCCTGTGGTCAGCAGGACCGGTACATTCATTCATAGGTGGAGGATGAAGGAGTCTCTGCCTTAAGACTTTGAGTTTGGGACATCCTGTGCTAGGAACAAAGGGCAACGAACTAGGAGTGGGGCCCCCATCCCACTGCCTGGAGTCTGGGTGACTCCACAGATGCCCTTGGGATCTGTGCAGTTCAGACAGGCTGAGGCCAGAAGGCTCAGACAGAGGCATCCCTCAGAGCTGAGCCTGCACTTCTAGGGCCTTCCATGTACTTTCTCTGGGAAGAGAGCCCCTTGAGGGACCTAGGCTGCCAAGCCCTGCCTCAGCTTAGCATTTCAGGGTGAACATATAGGCTGGAAGAGGAGGGTTGCTCCTGGAGTCACAGAGTCCAGAGCTAACCCTTCCATAAGCAAGTCCTAAGCCTCCTGCTGGTCCTGCTTTGCCTGGGATGTGGGGGTCATGTGCTGCTCTCTGGAGCAAGTCCTTCCAAGGAGGTAGGGGAGTCTTAGCGAAATGCATGTCCTGCTCCCCACTCACCTGCCTACCCGAACAGATGTCCCTTCCTCGTGGGCCAAAATGACACCACAACTTGCTGATGCCTTCTCCGGCTATCAAGAACAGCAAAGAAATCTGCCCATCTGAGGGAATCTGCTGGGCACTCTTAGGCACCAGCATGCACTCCAGCCTGCCCCACCCCCACCTCCTGAGGAAGCTGAGGCCAGGGGTTCTAAATAACTTCCCAAGGTCATGCAGCTAGGCTGCACCTGAGGTATGGCTGAAATTTGGTGTCTGATCAGAGCCTCTCAGTGGTGCAAGGTGGGGAGGGGGCGGTGGAGAAGGGGATGGTGCTGGATACGTTGCCAGTCTGCAGTGCAAATGCAAAGTCCTCTTTGGCTTTGCACTTCAAAGTTCCCATTGGTACAGAGGGGTGGGTAGGAGGGGACCTCCTGCCTGGCTGGTTTGGGTTGGAACTATAAACCCAAGGACTCTGGGACCAGTTGTGGAAGACCGTTGTAGAGGAGACCCTGGGCTCACGTCTGGCAGGCCTGGAGCAGGTGCTTGGTCCAAGTGCTGGGCTGTAGGGAGGAGTGAGGCCTTGCTGGCCCAGAGTTCTGAAGACCACCACTTCTTAGGGTACACCTTTCTACCTCCTCCTGATGGGCCCCTGGGGGCCAGATAGGATTGCCCAGAGAGGCCCTCCTGGGGCACTGGCTCCAGTGCCTAGGGGAAGGCTGGCAAGCTCTGGACAGGGCTGCCAGGAAGCTGGGGGATGTGGCTCTGTGGTAAGGCAGCAGGAGGAGAAATGATTTGCCGAGCCGCTCAGTTCCTGGCGCACCAAGAAGCAGCAAGTCCTTTTGCTGAAATGGGAACGGGGCAGTGTCAGACAGCAGGAGGGGCCTGGGTCAAGCCTCAGAGAGAAGTTTCCTGCCGAGGGCCGCCTCCCCGCGGGGAGGGCTGTGTCTGTCCTCGAGAGGAGGAGCGGCAGACAACGGGGGCGACGGGCCTGGGGGGAGGTGGATGCGAGGGATGCAACAGTCCCAAGGTCACCAGCTCCAGCGGTCGCCCTGGGCGGTGGGGCTGGGCGGTCCGCAGCGGTTCCTCTCCGGCCCCCAGGTCCTCAGC
>NW_022900917.1:83627050-83650420 GCF_012274545.1 Fukomys damarensis
GAGTGCATACTCTTCGCGTGTCCAGGGGTCTCTTTGCCAGGCAGCTGCCTGTGGCCCCTGGAGAGGATGAATGGGATCCCAGGCCGGCAGAAGTGTGGAGCTGGAGACCCCTGGGAAGTGTTTGATGGTGGGTCCCATGTCCACTCTCCGTGGTGGCAGGGACCTTGAGCGCTGTCCCCAGGGAACCAGGGGTGCCTAGTCCTGATCCCTGGAGCTTGGGAAATCAGCCCGGTGTTTTACCCCCTCCCTTGATCCCCTGGCCGGCCAGGGACTCGGAGCAGGAGAAGGTGCTGTCTTCTGTGAGCCCTTCCGGCACCCACTGTAAGTGGAGCCTTGTCTATGGAGGTGGCTGTGTCCCCAGACAGGGCTGTAGGGTGGCCCAGGCTGCTGGGCCTGGCTCAAGTCCCCAGGCAGGCCCCACTATCTCAGGGGCCTCCTTTTTGTTCCTGGGATTCTTGTGGGGGCTGGCAGTTTCTATGGCAACAGTATCTGGGGCCAGCCTGCTGGCAGAGCTCTGGGTGCTAGTCCCAGCTCAGGGCCAATCAAGCTGCCCCACCAGCCCCAGGAAGGCCCGGGCCCTGTAGGGGCACTGGGCAAGCAAGCCTATAATAGCACACTACAGAGGGCAGGAGCTGGGGCCTGTGCTGGGGGAGGGAGAATAGCCCAGACCCTGTGTGGAAGGGTCCCATCACTGACATGAGAGCAGGCTAGGAAAGGAATGTGGCTTCCCTGGATGTTGAGGGTGTGGTAGCCTGTGTGGTAGAACCGGGGTTCCGTGGGGAAGACAGTGCCAGGCCTCAAAAAGCCTTCCACCATGCCTTTGTTCTCTGGAAACTGGATAAGGTGGACAATGCTATCAGCACAGGGTCAGGCTGTGTGGGGTCTGATAAGTCATTGCCATTGAAATCCTCTGTTGACAGGTGAGGAAACTGGGTCTGGGGAGGGAATTGTCTGAGGACTTGGGGTACATGTGGCCCGGGAAGAGTTCTGTGCCCTTGGCCCTGACCCCAATGTACCCACCCTCTTTGTCAGGCCCTGTAGGCAAGACCGCAGTTGTTGCTGGTTCTCTGGACAAGGCCCAGGTAGCACCTCCCTGGAAGAGGTGGCATTCTGCTGGATGACTGTGGACATGAAAGCAGCAGGCTGCCCTTGCATGGCCTTCTTGGGACACCACAGGCTGGCCTGACCATCACAGGGCCCTGCCATGGTCTCCAGCAGCTGCGGTTCTGTGGGGGTGTGAGGACCAGGCAGGAAGTGTGGATTCTTGTGTCCCTTTCCCTACTCTCAGCCCTGGGTTGGGCCATGGGGGACCAGCACTGGGTTCCGGAAATGCAGTCTTGTCCTTGCAGCCTGTGACCCTGAGCTATTCCTCTGAGTCTCAGTTTCCCCCTGTAAAATGAGGGCTCTTTGTGCCCAGGGCTGGATGTGAGGACACTATAGGGGAGGGCTGAACCCTGAGCAAGGTTGGTCCTGCAGAGGAGGAGCCAGCCTACCCTTTGGGGAGATATCAATGGCTGCCCAAGGGAGTAGGGGGCTTCTAGTGTCAAAGCAAGGGGTCATAAAGGAAGAGTGCCAGCAGGGCCATGTTGGTCACCCTCTCTTCACATCTCAGACAGCGGCTGGAGCCAAGGGTACAAGAGCTGGCATGGAACCATATGCTAACCTTGGGACCAAGCCTCAGTGTCCTCATCTATAAGATGGGATAGTGGTCGGCCCTGCTGGAATGTGTGGCTTTCTTGGGCTAGACTGTGTCTGGCTCTGTTTGGGCTCCCAGTGCTGAGCATGAGAGGACTTTACTGTCCTGTTTTCTTTTTCCCATAGCATCCGCATCCTTACAGTGCTGAGTGGTCAGTGCAGGGGACCCCGATAGATGCCAATGGAAAATGGGTGCTCAGACAGGCCTGAGGCAGCACAGGCTGGAGGAGGGAGGGCTGGGTTTAACCCTGGAGTATAGCAGCCTCCTTTGCCGCAGTCCCCCAGGAGGAGGTTTGGAGAGGGGTCTTACAGGATACACAGGCATTCACCTGCTAAGCTTTGTGGGGAGGAGTGATAGCCATCCCAGGGAGACTGGAAAGGCAGGCATCTGCCAGCAATGCGGGAGACAGGTGTGGGTCCAGGGGGAGAAAAGGTAGAGACATGGGCACTGCCAGCAGGGCCAGAACTAAGGTAAGGTAGAGGGGAGCTGGGAAGGAGGCACTGGGGGGTGTTGGTTAGGCCCCAGTGCCCCGGGTATCCTGGTGGGAGCCAGCAGGTGGGTAACCAGGGCTGAGCTGGGTGTCTGTGAGGAGAGACAGTGCTCCCCTCCTTAGCTGGTGGGGGTGGATGGCTGCACTGCGCATGGGGAGTTGGGTCTGAGTGGGCAGAAGCTGTGGTTTCAAGGGATGGCTGGTCAAACAAGGGCCTGGAATAATGGAGAGATGAGCTTCCAGGGGCAGACCCCCAAGCCAGAGTGGGCAAACACTGGCTGGGGAGGTGAGGCCAGGAGCCCCCAGCTGGGCCTGCAGCCAGGGTGTGGGTGCAAATGTGCAGTGCTGCCTCGGGCCATGGCTGCTGGAAGGTTGAGTAACTGCTCTGAGTCACACCTGTGAGTGGGATGAGGCCACCTGTCCCGGAGCTGTGGTGGGGATTGAACTGGGTGATGTATTTATGGCGCTTGACACAGCCCAGCGTGTAGTAAACAGTCTATAAAGCACAGGTTTCGGTGTTGCTTCTGTGATGAGCACAGACGACTTGCAGATTGTGGCCAGAGTCAGGGTTCTTTGTGGAGCCAGAATCCAGACTTGGGGTATGATTGGGTCGGTTCACATATGACCAGTCCAAGATCAAGACACAGGATGTGACTTACATCAGGGCTGAGAATGTGACTGAGATCTGAGATCAAGGCTTAGCACGTGACTTGAGTCAGGGTTTAGCCTGTGACTGGATTTAGTTGGTGGTCAGGGTGTGACCTGAGCCCAGAGCATGACAGAGTTAGGACAGTCTGTGGCTGGAGTCGATTTGAGGGAGTTGGGAGAGGACGAGGGAGAGGGCATTTGGGAGTCATAGGTAGAGTTAGATCAGTGATAGGAGAAAGGGGACACTGAGGATGGAAGTCAATCTCTAGGGACGTAAGGTATATAGTGGACTCAGATGAAAATTGAGAGTGGGAAGTTCATGTGGTAGGAATGGACAGTAACCATGTAAACAAGGAAAGCCAAAGTAGGTGAGGGCAGGATCCTGGAGAGGTCTGGTGATGATGTCTCTCTCCATGCAGAGAACCAGGAGGCTGGCTCAGGAGGGCTTCTGTGAGGCAGACTTTACTGAGAGAAGGGTCAGCCGCTGAAGGTCAGGGAAGAGCATGAGCGCAAGAGCAGTGTGTACAAAGGCCCTGGGGCTGTAGTGAGCTTGGCATGGGAGCTGATCTACAGCAGGTGGCCAGCCTGATTTTGCCTTCTCTCTGGAATCTGGGGCCAGTTTCTTGCCCTTGAGGTCTCTGGTCTGGCCTTCGTAATGAGGCACCCTGTCTCCCCAAGTTCTGCCTGTCCCCTTCTGTCTGGAGGGACCATGAGCCAGGTGGGAAGAGCAAGGGGCAGGCAGGCAGATGGATTGGCTGGTGGCTACCAGGCCTAAAGAGGGCAGATGACGCAGATGGCCACAGAAGTCAGGGCTAAGGTCAGCTGTGGCATAGGCACAAGCCACTTGCCCGGCCACCTGTGACCTGCCCAGGGCCTTGAAACATTTGTCAGGGCCACCCTCCCGCAGCATAGCCCTGTCAATCTGGCCTCCCAAAGTCACTGCGATGGATGGGACTGATCCCAGGGGGCCACCACTTTGAGCAGAAGTGGGGTCTGAGAAGAGCCCCCCTGAAGATGCAGTGCTGTCCCTCTCAGCCTCACATCCCTGGTAGACAGCTGAGGTGAGTGAGACCAACTGGCCTGCCTCCAGGGTCATCAGAGCCTGCCTGGAGGATGGCAGCGCCTCTGCTCAGGAAGGAGCCAGCCTCATTCCAGAGAAGGCACAATTGGAGCAGAGGTGGCCAGCACACACCAGGAGGCCAGCATGGCACAGGCCCAGGAAATGGTGCTTGTGCCTGATGTGTCTGCGCATTTGTGGGATGTCGGGTATGTGGCCTGTGTCACCTAAGATTGGAGCCCCAGGTCAGCCACCTCGCAGACCATCAGTGGGGATGCTGATCAGAGCAAGTAACAAGCGGACGTGATCTGCCCAGGGCAGTGCATTCAGTCAGGGTGTGGTGACTGAGGCCTGAGGCTTTGCAGAGAAGTGGGAGGCAGGTGGATGAAAGGTGACAAGAGGCCCAGAGCTTAGAGGTGCTGTGAGCCTGAGGAAGAAGGGACACTGCAGGGAGGGTGTGTCTGTGAAGGGGGTGAGGCCAGCCCTGAGTGCATGGGGCTCAGCCATGTCCAAAGGACTTCTTGCTGAGCATGGCCCATCTGGGTGTCCCCCACCAGGTCACGGCAGTGAAGACACCTCTCAGGAAACTAGGGCTGGGGACAGGTGAGCACTGAGGCTCTTCAGCAAGTTCCAAGGTGGGTGCCGAGGCCCTGCAGCAAGTTTTGAGGTGTGCTTCTCCCAGAATCCTCAGCTCTGTGTGCAAATGTAGGTTTGTGTGTATCAGGCTTTTGCAGTGCTTAAGCCTGGGTGGCTTTGGATGACTTTTTCAGTTTCCCCAGGTCCTGCCTCTCACATCTCCACTCATCGGCCTGGACCATTAAGCTGGGGCCATAGAAGGATAACAGCATGGGCTCAGTGAGGGTGACACCCAGAGGGGCCAGGGAGACACGAATGCTGCCAGCAGGAGGTAGTGCTTACCATGTAGGGAAGGGCAGTGCTGGGCCCAGGAACAGCATGTGCGTGAGTGGTGGGTACAGTGCATTTTCAGAGAGGAGAGGAGACGAGTACAGTGTAGAGCAGGGAGGGGGATGCTTTGGGGATCCCCCACACGGGGGAAGAAGGCATCAGGGCCTGTGGCTGGGGTCCTCATTCTGCATTGTGGCAGCTGTGCAGGGGTCCAAGAGCTGCTCCATGAATTGTCAGCAAGTCAGACATAGGGTGGGGCCAGCAGGGTGCCAGTTTTGGGGTGAGGCACCCACAGGAAACCTATCCTCTCCAGGCCTGCTTTCCTATCCAGCTCCTGACTCACTTCCTCCTCCTCAGATCCAGGGGTCAGTAGGCTGGGGAGGGCACCACAGAGCTTTTTCTGATTCCCTGTGTGGTGCTTGGTGTGGACAGTAACCCTGCCACTGATGAAGGCAAGCACATCCCTATATGACCAGGGATCAGCCTGACTGCTCAGGGTTGGTGGGGGTCACATGGCAGGGAGGTAGGGTGGGGTGGGTAGGTCTGGCCCTGGCCACCCTAGGAAGGGGTGAGCTGCGATCCAACTGACCAAAGCAGCAGCCACATAAAGGGAAGTGTGCAAGGTGGAGGGGAATGCTGGTGCAGAGGTCCTGGGGTAGGAACAAGCAGTCACCTCGTGGCCTTTGCAGGGAGGCAGGGGTGACTTTGAGCTAGGCAAGGAGGATACTGCTGAGATAAGGAAATAAATGGAGGTATCTGCCAGAGGGAGGAGTAGAGCTTGGGTGGGCTACGGGAGAAGTGTTAGGGTGGGGGAGAGGAGTTGGGGCAAGGGTCACAATGGCACGAGGGTGCCGAATGGCAAGAACTTTAGCTTTGGGGGTGGGCCTTTCAGATGAGACCCAGGCATGTGCCCCCACCCTGAGATTGCAGGGCCAGGAGCCGAGAACTATCTTGGGAGCCGGTGGGCCTTAGCCTCCTTGACTTTGCTATGATGTGGATGAGTCTCCCTGGGACGTGGTCCATGACATTATGGGGGAAGGGACTTATTTCTGGGCTTGGGAGAGGGTTGATGGAGCCCTCAGCAAGGGACATGAGTTCCCTGCAGGAAGGGCCCCACGGAGAAGGTCCTGGCAGACCTAGAGTGTTAGAGGCAGCAGTCTTCTCACAGGAGCTGTCCGGAGGGGCTGGAGCCCTGCAGCTTCACCAAGTGATATTGCCCCAGCCTGCACTGCCTGGTGACCTGGGTGTGCTGGGCCATATCTCATCCCTGTGATCTCTCTGGCACCATAGACGATGGAGAAGGCGACTGTGCCATCCGTGACGCTCATCGTGGGCTGTGGTGTGTCCTCCCTCACCCTCCTCATGCTGGTCATCATCTACGTGTCTGTGTGGAGGTGAGTGCTGGCTGAGGGGCCCATGGCTCTGCTCATTTCTTCTTTCTCACCTTCCCAGTCACCTGCAGCATCCATGCACCAGCACCACGGACAGCACCCTCGCTTCTGCTACCAACCCAGCCTACACCCGGCATACATCTCATGCTCCAGTTCTAAATGTGTTGAGTGTCACTGGGGCTGAGGGGCACAGAAGTAGGATGGTGTGAATGAGTGGGCCACACTCCAGCTGGGTCCACCTGCATGGGTTCCAATTTCTCCTGTCCTTAGTAATGCACCAAGGCATATACCCTAGCTGGGCACACTGAGCACCTGCCCTTTGCCCACTTGGGGTACCTGTGGCCACCCAGTGTCCTTGTGTGTCCTTGTGCCTGCACCTTCCAAAGAAAGTGCCCCTTGGAGCTAGGTCAGGCTCAGAGCCCACAGCCTCTGCTCACCCCTGCCCCGTGCTCCTTCCACAAGGCCACAGGGGCTGAGCCCAGGATACCTTGCCTGTCCCATGTATGGGTCGTGGGGAAGTAGGCCTTGCTGGTGCTGGGTGGGAGAGGGAGATGTGTGTCATGAGACTTGTATCTGAGCCAGTAAGGAGCCCATGCGAGTGGCAGGAGGAGGTTTGGGTCAGTGTCAGGAGAGGTGGCCACAGATGTGTCATGGGCATGTGTCCTCATCTGGAGTGTGTGACTGTAGGCATGTGCCCACGGGTGGGCCTGCCTCCCTACCCAACTGTGCCCAGCCCCATTGAGTAGCTTGGAGTAAGGAGGGTAAGCTCAAGGTCACTGCTGCAGGGCTGAGCTGGGATTCCCAGTATAGCCAGAGATATGCAGCCCCTGCGCCTGGCCATGCTGGTTCTGAGGGCAGTGCGATGTCAGCCAATAATTGGAACTGACGGCCCGGCTGCTGCCAGAGGTTGGGCAAGGAGGGATCAATGCAGTCGGGGTGAGGGGTAGCCTGAGCTCTGTTGATGACAAGTGGCAATTAAAGCAGGTGCCCTCCAATGCCCTGCCCAAGGGCAGAGCATCCAGTGTTTCTCCCATTGGGACCAGTAGCGGATTATGACTGTTTCCTCCACCAGCAGCTAGCACCTACCTACCTTAGGTACTAGGTATTCTTTCTTTTTTTTTTCTTTATACCCGGGATTGAACTCAGGTCCTTGAACTTTCAAGGCAGGCAGCAGAACCACTGAGCTAAATCCCTGGCGGGTACTAGGTATTCTAAAACATGAGGGCCAGGGGCTCTGGACTCTGGCTCAGACCTGCTAAGCTTTGCACTGACTTTTCAAAGCATCTCTCCCAACCAGCACCATTGACCACCATGTGCCCCTGCCCAGCTGCATGTAGAGACTGTTCTGATATGCTCCATGAGGAAGTGGGGACCCACACTTGTTCAGCGAATGTGAACTGCCTCAGGTTATGGAGCAAATGAGAGACATATCAGGGTCCCCAAGGCTCAGCCTTGCACCCTCTGCTCTTCGCCTGGGTGGATCTCACTAGCTAAGGGGTGCCGGGGGTGGTGGTGGTAATGTTCATGGTTATACCGAAAGTACTGATGAAAATGGTGATAGTGATACAGAGGTGGTGGTGCTGATGGCGGTGGATACGGTAGTGGTCGTTGTGATGGTGGTGGTGATGGTGAAGGTGGTCGTGGTGAGGGTGTTGGTGTTGGTGGTAGTGGTGGTGTTGCAGAGTATAGTGATGGTGGCGATGATGGTGATCGTAGTGATGGGGGGGTGATGACGGTGGTGATAGTGATGGGATAATGGTTTTGGTGGTGGTATGATGGTGATGGATGTGATGCTAATGGTGGTAGCAGTGGTGGTGACTGCAGGGAGGAGGTGGGCACCTGGTCCTTGTAAAGCTGAGACCCATTGGGTGCTCATCTCAGGCCTGACCTCTCCCACAGGTACATCCGCTCGGAGCGGTCTGTCATCCTCATCAACTTCTGCCTGTCCATCATCTCCTCCAATGCCCTCATTCTCATTGGGCAGACTCAGACCCGCAACAAGGTAGGTGCCTTCTGCCTTGCCACCCATTTCCCATTGTCTTTGGGTGGGGTCATGGTGGTCTGTGAGCATGGGTCCCACCCCAGCCAACCTTGAGTCTGGTAGCACACATTGGGGCTCCTTGGCCTTCCTCCCCAAGCTCCCCATCCTGCTTCCCATCCCCATTCTCTTCATTTCTGGCCTGCCAAACACAACAGGCCCAGGCCTTGAGTGAAGGCCTCTGCCTATTTGCAACTGTCATGCATCGGGGACAAGGATTTCAATGAGACAGAGCAGACCTGGCCCCGAAACACACTGTGTCCTATGGCAGAAGCTCACAGCCACAGCAGACTTGCCTGTGACTTTCTGTGGGTCCTTGTGATATGCCCTCTTTGGGCCTCAGGTTCACTATCTGCTGGACAAACGGCTGGAGATGAGGCTTCTGAGTAACCCCTAGGCCAGCATCTGGTGACAGTTGGAGAGGGAGGTCTATCCCTCGCAGTTCATGGCAGGATCACATAAGCACTCAGCTTGGGGGTTACACTTGAATGCCAGTTACAGGGCAGGGACCAAGTCACCCATTGATTGCTTCCTGCCTGTGCACTTGGCCGGGTGCCAGCTGAGGACGCTGCGCTGGGCCTTTCTTAGTCTCGGCGGGCACTCACTGGAGTCAGCAGGAGGCTGGGGACACTTGCCCAGTCCCCTGGCCACCTGCCCGCAGGTGGTGTGCACGCTGGTGGCAGCCTTCCTGCACTTCTTCTTCCTGTCCTCCTTCTGCTGGGTGCTCACCGAGGCCTGGCAGTCCTACATGGCTGTGACTGGTCGCCTCCGGAACCGGCTCATCCGAAAGCGCTTCGTCTGCCTGGGCTGGGGTGAGTGTGTGACTTTGTGGGCAGGCAGGCAGGTGGGCTGTGTTCTGAGCTCCTAGCCACCGTCCTGTCGCTGGTCCCTGCACAACAGCCTCTCCCTTGTCATCCTGGGGAAGAGACCCCTGGGGGCTCCTCTGCTCCAGGCCTTTTGTCCCTTCCCAGGGTAGCCAGGGAAAACACAGCTTGGCCAACTTGACTTTTAGATAAGGAATAATTTTTAGTGCAAATCTATTTCAAGTAACATCTGGGACATACTTATACTGAAAAATGATTCCTGCATTATCTGAATTTCAGTGTCACTGGGCCCTGAGTTTGCTTTGCTAACTTGACAGTCTTGCTTCTGGTTCTGCAGCTCCTCACATGTGGCCACCTTTCCACCGCTCACATGCTCAGTGTCACGCTCCGACTGGGCTTCATGGGCTCATTTTTCTTCCCTCCATCACAGGCAGCACTTGGAGAAGAGGGGGACGGGAGCTAGGGATGAGGCTGACCCCCCAGGGCAGTGGTGGGGCTGATACCTACCTACTCTTCTGCTTCTCTTCCAGGGCTTCCTGCACTGGTTGTGGCCATTTCTGTGGGATTCACCAAGGCCAAAGGGTACAGCACCATGAACTAGTAAGTTGGCGGAGGCAGGGCTTCTGAATGACCCCTTGGGCTGATGTCTGGTGATAGCTGGGAAAGGAGGAGGTCTGTTACTGGCCATTTGTGAGCAGGCTTTCTGCATCCCTAGAACATGATAGCACTTGTGTCCTATGCCCTGTGTGGCTGGGTTCAATCTCAGGCTTGGGGAGGGTGGACACCGTGGCTGGAGCTCTTGGCCAACTGGTCAGGTAGGGGTGGAAAGCACGGGCTGAAGTTCTAGGGCCTCCTACCTCCCTGTTAGGTGGCCTGGACAGGTTGTTAGCTACTGGGTTTTAGGGTCCTCATCTGCAGAGCACTGATGGGGAGGCCTGGACAGCTCAGAGTAGAGCAGCAGCACCCGACATGTGCTCTTGGGGCCGGGCAGGGGTGGTATCTGTTACCAGGTGAGATCCCAAGGTCCCCATTAGTCATTTGGGCCAGGTCCTGGAGCCTTGAGTGCTGAACCAGGATACTTGGGTTTCTCCTAAAAGCAGTGTGGGTCCCCAGATGAGGAGAGAAGGCTCGGGATGGGGAAGGAGACAAGGACAGACCTGTGGTGGGGGTGCTGGATGGGATGAGTGGGGAGCAGGTGAGGGGAGGAGCTGATCCAAGTTGAGTGGGGAGCCAGAGCCAGTCTGACTCACTGTGGTGTGTGGTGGGGAGTGGGCAGAGATAAGGATGCAGTCACTCAGAGCCAGTCAGGGTTAAGTCTGGAGTGGAAATGCGGACACTATCCCCAGAGATGAGAGGAGGGGACACCTGGCCTGTCAGAGTCCCAAAGGGATGACACTGAAGTGGGGCTCTGAAGGATGAAGGGAAGTGTGTTCAACAGACAGCACTGGCACTGTGGTTGGAGTCCAGGGAATGGGAATATAAGCTGGGAAGGGGACTTTAGGAGAGGAAGAGAAGTCAGGCCTCTGCTGTCTGATTGCAAGTGCACATGCCTGTGCTAGGCCTGTTTCCATCTATAGCTAGGGGTGATGGTGGAGGCCAAAGGGCTCCTGGGGAATCCAAAGCCAAGAGTGACATACTTTGCATGGTGCGGGTGCTTAATAAGTGCTGCCACTTCTGCTGCCCTCCAGCTGTTATCCCTTGTTCTGAGAAACCAGCAGCACTGCTTCCATTGTTGGCATGTGGTGGCGAATGAGCAGGTGCTAACCAGCCTGTATTCTCCCCAGCTGCTGGCTCTCGTTGGAGGGGGGACTGCTGTACGCTTTCGTGGGACCAGCTGCTGCCGTTGTGCTGGTAACTGACTTTGGCCCTCTCCCCTTGTCCTAGGCTGGGCCTGACCTCAGTTTCCTCACCTGCCCCATGGAGTGGTCTGGTCACCAGGGGTGGGACCCTCCCCCAGTCCTCACTAGTCCCAGGAGTGGTGATGCTGCGTCTTTGCCCTCATCTCCCTTTCCAGGCAATGCAGACCCTGGGCATGTAGGTGGCCCCACAGGGAATGCGCCCGGGATTTTGGGAATGTGGGTGGAGAAGGGGGCTGTATCCATCGGAGGTCTCAAACTCTCCTCACCCCTATGGCCTCCTGACTCACTGGTTTTTTGTTTCTGATGTTTCTCAAAGGCACCTAAGCACAAGGAAATAGGGCCTGGGTTGGTAGCACCTGTCAGTGTCTCCCAGGCAGCCTCAAGGGCCAGCAGGGCCAGGGGCCATTTAATGTCAGGTGACTAGGGAGTAAAGGCAAGGGATTAATGAGGCAGGAGCTCTATCCTCACTAGTCCTAACTGCTGTTGGACTCCAAGCCCTGGCCCCTGTGAGTGGGCTGCAGGCAGGTAGCCAGGGCAAGGCCTGTCCACCCTCCTCTCCCCTGGCCACATGACCCAGCGAGGCTGCCCAAGGGAGACCCCCTCACCAAAGCCCACTGAGTACCAACATTAGCTAAGAACTCTCCATTCATAGCACCCCAGCAGGCAGGCCCTGTGAGTACAGTCCTGAGTTTGCAGATTCATGGGAATAGGCCATAGGCATCATAGTCTCTGAAGGCTCCTCCTGCTGAGTGGGAGCCCTACCGGGACTAAGAGACTCTTGCTATAAGAGTGTGGAGCGCAGACTGAGCTAGGATGTATCCCCACCACCAGAGAAGGTCAGAGGGGCCCCCTTGGGTGCCCAGGAGCCTCAGGGTATGGAGGCTTCATAGGGCATTTTGAGAACCCCTCTTATCTTTGGTAGCAGCATGAGAGATGTGTGAGACCTCAGGAGCACCCAGCGTGCTGAGTGCCCTACAGAGGCCATGAGTGGGCTTGAGAATCAGTGTGGTGGGAGGTCAGGAAATGGGTCCCCCGAACAGGCTGATGAGGGCATCCCTAGTCCTGGGGGTGATGAGCTTCTTGTCTTTGGAGAGATGGAAGGGTGTGGGTGCCATGGGGTGAGGCCCAGGGAAGAGTGGGTTCCTCGTGAAGGCATCTGGACCTGAGGTCACTGCAGCACTCACGTAGCTGGCACTGGTCTCTGTGGTGGGGGCACTTCAGCAAACCTGGGTGGGATGCAGGGCACCATGGGTGTGGCTGCCTGCCCATCACTGCCTCTCTACCTGCAGGTGAACATGGTGATTGGGATCCTGGTATTTAACAAGCTTGTGTCCAAAGACGGCATCACGGACAAGAAGCTGAAGGAGCGGGCAGGGTAGGCCAGGCTGCATGGCACCTTTCTTGCCCCTGCAGATGGAGATGCCCCATTGCCCAATCTGACAGTGCAGGGCTGGGGGACCCTGGAGCAGGTAGAGAAACTGAGGCACAGAGGCCTGCTCAGGCTACACTTCACTGTGCCTGTTTCTACACTGACCTATTACAGGAGAGGGCCCTGTAAAGTCTCCAGGAATAGTGAAGCTGCTCACAGAGATGCTTCTTGGCTCGGGTTAGGTTCCCTGGTCCCTAGCTTCGCCGTATGACCCAAGGCAGGACCTTAACTTTTCGGGCAACTGATTCCTTATCCTGTGGGGCCTTTGTCAGAGGGGTCAGTTCCAGCGACAGTGGGGGATGTTGTTCCCAGAGGCTCAACACCAAGGGTGGGTGCTGCTGTCTTGGGCCTCAGGGACAGGCTGGTCCCACGGACATTGGGGCAGAGCCCTGCCCTGCTCAATGAGCCCTCCTCCCCACCTCTGCTGCTGTCTGTCCTGCCAGCTGGCCGACGCCTGTGTGGGGTGGACCCCACCCTCCCCTCTGTGCCAGTCTTGCTGTGTCTCTCTTCTTCTCTGTCTCTCTCTGGCTCCTCCTACTCTCCCCTGTGAAAGGCAGCAGGAAGCCTTCCCCAAGGGGAGAGCTGTGTGGCTGACTGGCCTGGTCTCCTACTTCCTGGGCCTCAACTCTGGCCTGTGAGGCTTTGCCCATCCCACCTCATACTCTGTGGACAGCGGTCACACACCAAAAAAAGGGCCTTCGTGTGGGTCTGGGCATCACACTGCACCACACACTGACTTCAGCTGCTGAGTCCTAGAAGCAGCTGTGGGTGCAATGCTCTTCCCAAGGCCTGTTGGTTTGCACTTAGAATAAGCATTAAAGCCTGTTATGGTGGCACATGCCTGCATTCAACCCCTGGGGGCGCGAAGGGAGCAGAACCACAAGTTGAAGCCCAGCCTGGGTAAATTAGTGACTTAGAAAGACCCCGTCTCAAATAAAAAACAAAACAAGCAAACAAAATGAATAACCATTGAAGCAGGCTGTTTTCATGTTCTCATCTTGCAGAGGAATAAACTGAGGTTTAATTAAGGAGGGTGAGTAGCTGGTGCAGCTGGGATTCCAGCATTACCATGGGCATTCTAGGCAAATGCCTGTCCTGTCCTCGTGTCCACAGAGAGGACCATGCACACAAGCATGGGCACGCCCACATGGCCCTGCGAGAGGCCACTGTCCAGGTCAGCTCCCGAACCCTGTCCCCACTGTCAGAGTGCTGGCAAGTGTGTCGTTACCCCTGCAGCCCTACCTGGAGGAAGAGGGAAGGTGACATTGGCCCCCTCAAGGAGATGACTGCTTTGTGCAAACTTGAGGCCAAGGTCAGCTGGTCGTAGCACTCACATTCTGCTACCACCTGCCCTGATGCCCAGCCGCAGGCAACCCAAGGCTCTGTTCATGCTCCGCTCCACTGTGCAGGCCTGTCCTGTAGGTGGCCTCTTACTTGTTTTACTCTTTTCTGTCCCCCCGTTGGTTTCCGTGAGAACGTGTTTGCTTTGTTTCAGCCTTTGGTTTCACTTGCAGTCAGCTGCCCCGGGCCCCCCTCGGGCGCGCCCTCAAATGTGCCGAGTGTGGAGTCCTCTCTGCGGCTGATGTCACCTCCGACGCCACCAGTAACGCCATGTTAGTGCCTTGCTGCCACCTCGGCTGCAGCCTGCCTCGGGCTCTGCTCTCTTCTCAGTCACATTTGTTTGTTTTATGTTCTTTCAATTCTCTCACTTCTGCCACACCGTGGGTTCCCCAAGTTCCCCTCCTTCTCCCTGCCTCTGCCCCAACTTCTCTCCCACACTGTGGGTCCTGCACATGCACAGCACAGAACACAGCAGGAGTCAGAGTGTGCCAGGCCAGGGGGCAGTCAGGATGGGTGTGAGCCCTGTCCCGCCCAGGACCCAGTGGTGTGTCATGTCCCTGGCCACACTGCTGTACCGAGCAGCACGGGGATAGCAGCTCTGGTCTGCAACTCCTCCCTCGGGCACAGGGCAGGGCTGTGTGAATGTACAAACATGTATGTGCATGCCTGTGAGAGTGTATACAGGTATGAGTGTGTGCCCAAATGAATGGGTGTGTGTAGACAGGAGTGGGGAGTGTGCATGTGTAGATTTGCATGGGAGTGTACATGTAAGTGTGAACCTAGGAGGGATGTATACATGTGGAAGTGTAATAGATAAGTGTGTGCAGAAGCATATGCATGTGTGTGAAAGTGACTGCGCGCACGCGTGGGCAGCTGCTGGAGAGCTTGTGTAAGTGTATGAACACAGATGTATGTGTATGTGAGCGTTGTGTTGCCTAGTGTGTTGTGTGTCTGTGAACCCTCAAGGATGAGGGTTGGGCTTAGTGGAAGGTGACCTGGCATCTGGGGCTTTGCAGGGCAGGACTTTGGGCTCAGGTGAGCATGGGTTATTGGCCTAGAGTGTTTAGTTCCCAGTTCTAAGAGGGCATCTTGTCCATGCCTCCCTCAGGTCATGTTGATGCTGAGTCCCCAGACCCTAGAGCCAAGGACCCTTTGTATTTGCTCCCAGTCTGGGCACTGGAGCCCAGGATTTTAGGAGTTTTTGATTTAGTAAAATCAAAGCGGTGGAGAGAAGGTTCCAGCCATGAAACTGGGGGAGCTCACCTGCATACAGATTTGGTGGTAGAAGAGGGGTACGTAAGGTACAGGGCTCAGCCAAGCAGTAGCCTGCCCTGGGCTGGTCCCACACTGACCTGGAGGCCAGGTGCCCTGCCCTGGTGGTGCTGGGTATTTGGGGTTAGTGGTCTTGTTGGGTGATCCTATTGGAGCTCTGCTCCAGTGGCCCTGAAGGCCAAGTTAGAGGCAGTAACCCCCAGGCTTGGGCTGTCCAGCATAGAGGGAAGCTTCTCTTTCTTCCACTTGGGTCCTTTCTGGGACTGTGCAAAATTATTTCCAAAGCTGTGGGGCCCAGGAATCATTTATGGAGCCCCATGCTATCTAGTAGCTGGCTACTGGAGGCCAGCTCCATGCAGGGAAACAAGGAAGATGATTTGGGGCCAAGACATCTTCGTGGGTGGGTTGGGCTCTGCTCCCCTCACTGATGCAGGTGCTTCGGGAGGAGAGAGAAGTTATCAGGCCCATGTTCATGGTGGGGATACTGAGGCCCTGAGCCAGGAAGGATCCTGCTTAGAGTGACTGTGAGTCACTTTGTGAAGGCCTGTTTACCTCAGCCCTTACCAGCCATGGGGCATGGAGTGAGCTAATGCACCATGCTGTGTAGGGTGGGGAGTGGCCCAGGTGCTGGGGAGGCCCACCCTGCCACATCCTCAAAACCATTGTGCTTCAACCCTCACAGTCCAGCAAATGGAGGGTCATGTGGGATCCAGCTTTGGAGCCCTGTTGTCCCAGTTGGTGGGGGTCTTCAGGACCACTCCTGGCTATGGTCTGACCCAGAGTGGGTGACTGGGGAGCTGGCCCTGAGTCCCAGGAAACATTGGCACTGTGTCTGATGGTGGTGACAGCAGTGTTGGCTCCAGCTGCCCCAGGCTGGAGAAGCAGGACCAGGCCCCAGCATGAGAGCAGAGTCTAGACGAGGCAGTAAGAGTCAGGATCTTGTGACCTCAGAGGTCCAGAAATGAGGATGGAGCTGTTCCCTCAGTGTTGGGCCTAGGCTGGTCCCCTGCACTAGGAACATAGTTAAGCCACTGTCAAGGCCCCACTGGTTTGGGCCTCCTATACCTACCTGCACTGAGTCCTTCCAGCCTTTCTTCTCTCAGCCCTGCTGTCCTTGACCTCACAGCTTGGACCTCTTCCCCGTTCATTTCTGCTGCCTATCTCCTGCTGTTCCTTCAGAGGACAGCAGTCATCCCTGAGTGAGGAGAGGAGCAACCTATCCTGGTGCCAGCCATGCCTCCTGGTGATGACCATGACTCTAGCACCCTTGAAAGATCCACATAAGCCGAGGCAGAGCTGCCTGGGTGTCCTGGTGGTGCTCCCCAGGCCACATGGTCTTGGGAATCACATAGGGCCAGGTTGTGACCAAGGCAGGTTTCCAGAGAGCCTGTGAGCACACATGTGAGGCCTGGGTGGCAAGTGGCAAGGGAGAGCCAGGCCAGGGTGGAGGTGCTGTCAGGAGGATGGGGTGCACAGCCCAAGGAGAGGAGGAAGCGCCTGTCTCGTCTCTGTCCTGTCTGTCTTGGTCTCTCCTCTGACCCTCTGGCCTTGTCTGTTGTGTGTCCCCTCAGTTTCTCTGTCCCTTCCTCTCACTGAGTTCCTTCCCTTTCCGTTGGCCACAGGGCACTACAGTTCAGCACCTGGGTTTTTGGGTCCTCAAACCAAGGCCCTGGGAGCTGGAACCAGGTGTCTCCGAGCCCCAACAGCTCCCAGGTCCCTGTCCCATCCCCTTCCAACCTGCCTTCTCTCCCCTGTTGCCTCTTAGACAGTCAGGAACCTGGGTCTCTCCCAAAGAGCTCCACTTTGCTGGGCCCCGGAGAACCCTCAGGCCTGGAATTGCTGGGCAGGACCCTGCTGCAGCCCAGGGGCCAGGCTGAGGGGCTTGGGAGGGGAGTGGGAAGGAGGGAGGCACCCGTTGGGGCAGCAGCCACTCCACCGGCCCAGCTGACGCCCTCCATCCCCAGGGCCTCCCTGTGGAGCTCCTGTGTGGTGTTGCCACTCCTGGCGCTGACCTGGATGTCGGCCGTGCTCGCCGTCACCGACCGCCGCTCCGCCCTCTTCCAGATCCTCTTTGCTGTCTTCGACTCACTGGAGGGCTTCGTCATCGTGATGGTTCACTGCATCTTGCGCAGAGAGGTAGGTCCCCACAAATTGCCTCCTTGCTGGCCCCAGCCAGTCGGGGACAGAGGGTGACTGAGGCCAGTGGGACTATGTGTTCATGGGCCTACTGAACACCAGAGCCAATAACAGGTGTTTCCGCCATTTTCTGAACCTTCTTAGAAGGTATCAAGACCAGGTCCTCTCAGCCAGCTGGGGACAGGAACAAGGTGACTTGTCCAGATCTCAATAGACTAAGACCCCTGCTTGGGTCAGAACAAAGATGTGCTGGAGGAGCAAGAGGGACCATAGCTTCTCCTGCTCTCTGCAACTTCCTAGAACAATGCTGTGGACTTTTTTAAAAGCACTCACATGGGAGTGGACAAACCAGAGAGGTGGGGACAGAAACAGCAGTGGGAGGCTGGGGTGCAGGACCAAGGTTGAGGGAGAGGGGAGCCAGGTTGCTACTGACCTGGACACAGACCTGGGCAGCCTAGGGTGGTGTCCTCTGAAGGATCAACTATCCTATCCTGTCCTGGACATTGGGCTGCCTGTCTCCCCCACGTGGGCCTCAGCCCAGGATGAGTGGATGGAGGGGCCCTGAAGACAAAGACTCTCCTGAAAACAGGTGGGAACAGTGCACTGCCCCTGGGGTTACTCTTCTGGGAGAAGTGTCCTCCCCTGCAGCCCTGCTGTGAGGGTCCCTCCTGAAGTTCCTGTCCTCAGCCCTCACCTCAGCTGAGGGCAGCTCCCGCCAATGAGTAGAGCTGAAGAGAGCTGTTTATGGGAAAGCCTCTGGCCAGCCTGTGGGAAACAGTGAGTTGAAAAGAGGCAGCCATGGGAGGAAGACAGTCCCCAGGCTGCTCCCTGCTATCTAAAAGAATGCTGGGCTGGGGATTTGGCTCAGCAGTTCTATAGCCTGCCTTACAAGCACAAGGACCTGAGTTTGATCCCCGGTACCAAAAAAAAAAAAAAAGAATGATACCTACCCGGCTGTCCGAGCACTGTATGATGGCCAGGTCCTTGATCTACCTGTCTGGCCCAGTGTAGATGTGAGGTTTCTGTCTGCCCTGACGTCCTTTCTGGCCTCTTGCACCTGGTTTCTGTGGAACAAGGATAGTAGCCTGCAGGGAAGGAGGGAAGGAACTGTCCTGGGACAGAAGAGCTTATGAAAGTCATACTCAGAGCAGTGAGCACCTGCAGAGCTGCAGTTAGTGGGGTAACTGCCCATCCAGCAGAGAGCAGAGAATCCCACACGGGGAGGTGGCTTCCAAAGGCAGCTGGCTGGATCTGCAGGTTGGAGCAGCAGGCAGGACCTGTCCAAGAGGATCAAAGGATGAAGGATGTTCAATAGAGCCCAGCCTGCAGGATCTGGGGATCATCAGGAAATTAGGAACTGGGCTTCTGCAGGCTCCAGGATGGCCAGTGCACAGGACACGGACACAGCCTTGCTACAGAGCCCTCAGTAACTCTGGGCTGTGCCCTGTGTCTAAGTCATGAGGTGGATCGTCACCCAGCTCTTGGCTTCTGTGTCTTTCTATGTGCTGGGGCTCTTTGGTGGAGTGTCCATGTTAAACATGCAGACTGTAGTTACTGCAACCCACCCACAGCCAGCCTGTTGCCATTGACACTGGATCTCTGGCTGGTAAAAATCCCCTTTAACAGAGTTCATTGGTCTTGGTGAAATGGCTGGGGAAGTAGTAGACATTGGGGCTTCCGTGCCCCACTGCAGGCTGGTGGGGGTCCTTATCTCAGCCTCTGGTCAGCCAGGCTCACAGCACCTTCTCAGTGGCCTGGAACTGGAGTCTCTTCATCTTTGTACACCAAAGGGCATAGAGTGCCAGGGACAAGGAGAGGGACCCTCAGCCTGACACATCACTGTCCCTTCTCTACCCTCGTAGGAGTGTCCTCACTGGGGTGGGCCCTTTCCTAAAACACCTGTGAGGAGTTGTGCAGTGGGACCCCAGCTACCTGCTGATGTCTCCGTCTTCCCCAGGTCCAGGATGCCGTGAAGTGCCGTGTGGTGGACCGCCAGGAGGAAGGCAACGGGGACTCAGGGGGCTCCTTCCAGAACGGCCATGCCCAGCTCATGGTAGGACTGGGGGGCTTCCAGGTCCTTCCTGTGTCCAGAGTTTGTTTCACTGGGCCCAGCTGGCTCACTAGAAGTCTGAGCCCAGGCTGTGGTTGGGGACTCTGAGGCTTACCAAGGTGAAATTCCTGGGCCAGGGTTTTTAGCTGGAAAAGGCCAAGATGGCAAGTTTGGGCTGGCATCCACCGCATATCCTGTCCAATACAATATCTTCCTGATGTCCCTTTTGCACCCTCAGAGCTCCATACCCAAGTCCACACACAGGCCCACCATAAGGCCTCGAGCCTGGCCTCCCCAAGAACCCTTCAGTAGCCCCAAGGGACCCTCAGACTCCATACCCACCAGCCTCACTGAACCCTGGCAGCCTTGTACCCCAAGCCAGGGACCAAGGTGTCCATGACCCACCCAGAACCAGAGCTGCCCCTGGGCCCCTTGCAGTCTCTGTCTGGATTCTGGCTCAGACACCTAGGGATGCACAGGAAGAATGGAGCCCAGACCCCTCCTCAGGCCCCAGGGCCCTGGCATCTCCCCCATCCTTGTCTGGTGCAGGAAGCTGGCTTTCTGCCCTTCTGGCATCACCCACACCCACCACAGGTGTCCAGCTCCAGGCACAGAGGAGGCCAGCCCCTCTGACCTCATTGTCTCCTCTGGAAGACAGCAGGTGTCAGGAGCCTTGACAAGTATTTTGTCATGGTGACATGCCCCTTCCTCTGTTGCCTGACCCTCTTGTGTTCACTTTTGACCCCGGGGAGAACTGTATTTCCTCCAGCCTCACTCCTGCATTTACAGGGAAGGAATCTAGAGGTTTGAGCTTGAGGGTTGGCTGCCCCTGCCAGGACATGGACTGGGCCCATGCTCCCTAAGGACTGCCATGTGGACCAGGACATTGCTCAAGGGTGACTGTGCCAGCCAGTCACCCAGGTCCATGTCCACAACCTGCTCTGCCTGCCCCAGTCATGTCCAGTGTGGCTCTGGAGGCTGTGGTGCTGCTTGGGAGACAAGAGGCAGAGGCCAGAGGGGCAGAAGCCAGCTGCTCAATCATGACTTGGTGGGAGAACACATGTATATGCCTGCACACAAGCGCACAGTTCCCACACAACACATTCACAAGTACTCAGACACACTCATATATGCATAAAGTTCTACATAAACACACTGACATGTGCATAAACATGCATGCACTTATCCTCTGAAATACATGTGTTCACACACACACAAATACACCCCCATACTCACACATGCTGATCAGATGAATACTCAAACGAACACTGACCACCCATGTGAACACACATACATGCACTCACATACGTACATGAAAGCACCTAGAAAGAACATGCAAAGGTATGGCCACTCGTGGGGTTCTTAGTGACACCACGGGAATACGCAGGCATCTTAAGCATGTGGACTCCTCAGTGCTCATGAGCCCTCACACACACGCACATGCGTCTGCCCTCCAGGTGTGGCTCTGGCTCTGGTGGCCCCTTCACGTTACATGCAGCCAGCAGCCCCTGCATGGCAGGAACTCACTGCCCTCATCTCTGTCTTACAGACCGACTTTGAGAAGGACGTGGACCTGGCCTGTAGATCAGGTGAGCGCCCCACAGGTGAGAGCGACAGGTGGCCAGGCTGGCTCACCTGCTTCCTTCTTTCCTCCAAGTGTGTGTGTGTATGTGTGTGTGTGTGTGTGTGCACATTCACGTGCCATCAAACCCCCATTCTCTCACTGCAGGAGGCTCTGGGCACAACTGGAGGAAGCTCCAGGAACCTGTCCTGACCCTCCCACCACACATGCCACTTAGCACCTTCCTGCTTCCTGTTGTTCCCTGCACCCTCTTCATGGACAGTGTGGTTGAGAAAGCACTGCATGAAACTCCACCTTCACCACAGCACCACCCCTCCTTCTGCCTTTCCTTGATCACCCGTGTAATGTTGCTTATCTCTTCATTGTTGGTCTGAGCATGGGGAGAGGCAGGTCGAGCTTTCAGGCTTGGAGGACATCAGATGAGGCAGGAAGGAATCTGAGAAAAGGTCTGCTTTTGGAGCCTCAGCCTAGTTCTGAGTTTCCTGAAAGCAAGTGCAAAATAAGAATCAGCTGTCCAATAGAGGAAGGTCCTCCCTAACCCCTGATGTCAATGGATAAGGAACTACTTCCTTCTTCGGTGATGTATTGTGGACCAGGTGCCCGAAGCAGTAGCAGTCAGTGTCTGACTATGGAAGGGGCACCTGGTCTTGCTCTAACTGGTTGGCCAGGTATTCAAGAACACCTTCTCTAGAGGTAGCCATGGCAGAGAGGTTGGGATAGCTCTAGGTAAGGAATGCCAGCTGCCACCAGATGGACCCTAGGAGGGCTTACTGGAGGAGGTGACCTCAAGGATCAACAGAAAGGCTCTGCCACCACCCCTGTCCTCATTCTGCAGAGATCCAGTTCCACCATCTCTCTGAGAGGTGACCCCAGGACTCGGAGGATTAGGAGGTTGGGCCCAGCCCTGTGTGACTGTGCACTAGCCTCTCTGGGCGCAGTGGTTTCTATCAGTGTGTACTTTCTATATTGTGTGTGGCTGGTGGTACATAGGGCATGGCCACACCATGGGCCAAGGCTTCTCCAGAATGCATGAGGCAGGGTGGGGGTGGAGGTATGCTTGGACAAGCTGGGTTGTGCCTGCAGTCAGGCACAGGCAGGGGGTGTACTGCCTCTGCTTCCTAGGGAAGAATGTGAGGAACTTATAGGGCTGTGGCATGCACTAGGCTAGCTGGGCTTAGAGCCTGTGTCCCAGGATGGCCTTGACACCCCTGGGAGGGGTTGTGCTGGGTTGATGGGGAAGATGGTTGGTCCACTCTTGGGAGAGGCCAGGGTGGAAGATGGCACAGAATGTTATTGTCCAAACAATGGAGAAGACAAGAGACCCAGATGGGTGGTCTGAGATGCTGCTAGGGGACTGGAGAAGATATGGCTTGGGTAGCCAGCGGGCTGCAGGGATGCCAAGGGCCCAGCTGCTGACAAAGAACAGAGGGAAGAGTGGTGGATGCTGGGGCTGGGGCTGGGCCAGGTGTGGTCTGGGAGCCCATCCCCAGTGTGGTAGGCACAGGGTCAGGGCTGGGTCTGGAGAGTGGACCCACTAGAGGGGTATGGAGAGAGAGGGATGTGAGCAGGTTCAGGTTCTCCAGTGGCCAATGGAGTGGAGGGCTGGAGCCCACATCAGAGTTTGGGCAGCTGATCCTACACATGGCTGGTGGGTATGGGGGAGCTCACCACCTGGGACCAGCAAAAATCCTTTTGGGCAAAGAGCTGAAGTTAGCCACAGGCTTGCAGGCTACTAAGCATGACAAGGCAGGAGGTGCCTGAGTACTCCTGGGACCCTGAGGTCAAGCCCACCAGTAGGCCTCAGGGATCCCCGGGGATGGGGACAGTGGGAGCACTCAAAGGCCAGTGGACCTGTCCCCTAACCCTAACGCTGTGATGCTGGCTGTGTCTCTGTGCTTCTAGCAAGGGCCCCTCACCAGCCATTGGCTGCAGGAACATCATGTGGGAGGCAATCGTGTGTCCACATGGGGGTTGGCAGGGAGGCACCCTGCCTGCCCACCTCGTGCTGAAAGACAGAGGAGCTTTAGCTGCTGTGCACCATGCCTTGGGGGACAGGCCCAGGATCACAGCAGATTAGGGCAGGATAGCAGTAGGCTGGGCCTCCCCTGTTGGCAGCCACCCTGTACCGCCCTGACCCTCCCTGCTGTCTCCCCTTGGCCCTTTAGTGCTGAACAAGGACATTGCAGCCTGCCGCACAGCCACCATCACAGGCACGCTCAAGCGGCCGTCACTGCCTGAGGAAGAGAAGCTAAAATTGGCCCATGCCAAGGGACCTCCATCCACCTTCAACAGCCTGCCAGCCAATGTGTCCAAGCTGCGTCTGCAGAGCTCCCCACACTGCCCCGGGGGCCCCCTGCCCGCCTTTCCCAACCACTCACTTACCCTTAAGAAGGACAAAGCACCCAAAGCCTCTTTCGTCGGCGATGGGGACATCTTCAAGAAGCTGGACTCGGAGCTGAGCCGCGCCCAGGAGAAGGCTCTGGACACAAGTTATGTGATCCTGCCCACGGCCACGGCCACGTTGAGGCCAAAGCCAAAGGAGGAGCCGAAATATAGCATCAACATCGACCAGATGCCCCAGACCCGCCTCATCCATCTCAGCATGGCCCCCGATGCCAGCTTCCCTACCCGCAGCCCTCCCATTAGAGAGC
>NW_022900917.1:83650507-83652492 GCF_012274545.1 Fukomys damarensis
CCACCCCCACCACCCCAGCAGCCCTTGCCCCCACTGCCCTCCCTGGAGCCAGCGCCCCCCAGCCTAGGGGACACAGCAGAGCCAGCAGCCCATGCAGGACCCAGCACAGTGACTGGCCCCAAGACTGAGAATGTGGCCACTTTGTCCGTGAGCTCCCTAGAGGTAAGGGTGACCTGGGGACCCTGCGGTGGGGGCAGATGGACACTCTAAAATGAGCGATACAGGGAGTTGGGGCACGCTGCAGATCAGGGTTTCCCAGGTGTTTGGCAGCCAGGGGCAGTCCTGCTGGGGAGGCACCCAGTGTCCAGCCTCAGGCAGGGAGACAGTCTAGGCGGCTAGGGTTAGCCCTTGCCTGCACCCTGGGAAGAGGGGACTGTGGCCCGGGACCAAGGCTGCTTGCTCTGTGCCTGGCAGCATTTGTCCTCAGCAGGCACCTTGACATGAGAGCTTCCTGAAGTCTGGGCTGAGAGTGTCTCTCATCTCATGTTTCCCATTCAGGCCTTCAGGGGTGGTTTCAGTTCATTTGGAAGGGCCCAGAACCCCAGTGTGGCCCATTTTGTGTTTAGGCTTAGGTCAGTCTGTAGCTCATGTTGGCCTGGGCCTCAGCTTGCAGTAGAAAGAGTTGGGGTGTGTAGGTCCATTAGGATGCCCCAACCCTCCCAAAGACACTGTCCCCTGGCTCTCAGATCTGGGGATACCACCCATGCAGCTCTCATCCTGGGCTCACTAGTGAGATGCCCAGCCACATGGCTCTGAGTTCTGTCTGTCTGACCCTAGCCCCAGCACTGACACCTGACACATTGTATAGGTGGGGCTGTATAGTTGGCCTCAGGCCCCTGGCAGCGGGGCTTTGGCAGAAGGCATAGCCCCTAACCCCATCCTTAGCCTCCAACTGGGCCACAGAATCTCCAGGGAAAGGGCAGTCAAACCAGACAGGCACCAGTGTACAACCTAGGCGCATGCATCTGCTCTGGTCTGGACTGAGGGTACATGGGGAGGGCTCTGGGCTCCTTTCCTCTAGAGCAAGGGGCCTGGATAGCTTTCTGGAATCTAACAATGAGCACAAACCCCTTCTTCCCGCAGAGGCGGAAGTCACGGTATGCAGAACTGGACTTTGAGGTGGGTGCTGGTGTCCCCTCTCACTAGACACTCCAATCCCCCTTTGACCAGACAGGGAAGGGGAGGGGGCGTGTGGCCAGCCCCTGGAGCCCTTTTCCGGGATCTGGCCCACACGAAGGCAGAGAGGGCTGGTGCCCTCCTAGCTCAGGGTGTGCTGCCCCATGCAGAAAATCATGCACACACGGAAGCGGCACCAGGACATGTTCCAGGACCTGAACCGCAAGCTGCAGCACGCAGCTGAGAAGGACAAGGAGGCGATGGGCCCCGATTGCAAGGTCTGGGACAGGGTGGGAGGGTCCCTTGCCTGCTCCCCATCCCCACACCACCTCTTCATTCTTTCACTGGCCTGGCAGGCATGCCGGGCCCTGGAGGAGCAGGGACAGGTGGAGATGGTGGCTACCATTGGCACCAGGCTTTTCCCTGCAGGCCTGACTTGATCTGGGGCCAGCATGAGGGTTGCTTGTGGGGACCCTTCCCCTTCTCTTGATTGGGATCTGCCCCTCTTCTCTTGGTACTTGTCCTCTTCGCTCCTCTCACCCCTGCCATCCCTACACGGCTGATCTCAGCAGCCTGAGAAGCAGCAGACGCCCAACAAACGGCCATGGGAGAGTCTTCGCAAGGCCCATGGCACACCTGCCTGGGTGAAGAAGGAGCTGGAGCCGCTGCCCCCGTCGCCACTGGAGCTACGGAGCGTGGAATGGGAGAAGGCAGGCGCCACCATCCCGCTGGTGGGCCAGGACATCATCGACCTCCAGACTGAGGTCTGAGTGGGCGGGCGGCGGCCCTGTGGTGGGCCAGGAGGAGGGATGCTGCTCTGCCCGCTCCGGCCGCAGGACGGGCACAGACACGCTCGCGGTGGTGGCGGG
>NW_022900917.1:83652551-83659442 GCF_012274545.1 Fukomys damarensis
GACGCAAGACGGGGGGTGGCGTGGCTCAGCAGGCACAGGGCTCCAGAGGCTGGAAGGTGCCTCAGACTCTGCCCTCCTCGGGCGAGCCCCGCAGGCGGGCAGGTGGGAGGGCAGCCAGCAGCTATGGACAGTGGCAGGCCCGGGTTGGCCAGCGACCCCGGGATGCCCACCTGAGCCGCCGCTGCAGAGGACCAGCCTGTGGCCCACCGGCCTGGCTCCGTTTTTTAGACTCCCCCACCCCTTGGGAAGCAGCCAGACCCCACTCCCTTCCAGGTCCTTGGGCCCCTCCCCAACCAGGTGGAGAACACAGCCCTGACCCTTGGCCTGGTCAGGACTAAGCCCGCTCCAGAAGAAGCAGGGTGGGGAATCTATTTTTTCTCTCCTTTTCTTTTCTTCAATAAAAAGAATTAAAAACCCAGTCCTCTGTGTGTAGCCTTCCTAGACATCTGGGCCTTGGACCCCCAGGCCAGCAGCACTGTACCCCCATGTCCATCCCAAGGCTGTGGGAACCCTAGGGAACTCCAACACTGGCACCCCTTGCCTGTCAGCCCTCCTTACAGGTGGGATCCATGTCATTAGGCACACCTGACTTCCCTTGTTCCCCGATTGTTAGGATAGGGCCAGTAAACAGACTGAAAATCTGAAACCGCATGAAGAGAGCATGAGGTGAGGCTCCTGGGACCTTAGAGTGGGTGGCACTTGCTCCCTTCAGCCTTCCATGGGCACAAGCTTCTGGAAAGAACCCGCCTCTCTTCTGTCCCAGGCTAGGCAGGACACAAGGCTCAGCTTTCTTTGTTTGTATCAGTGAGTGTCACATCCCCAAGGCCTAGTGGCCCTGTCTGTCCATGGGGTGAGTTTGAGAGACAAATACAAATGCCCCGAGGGTGCCTCTCCCAGCCCACCCCAGCTCTGAGGAGCTTTTTCCAGCTTCTCTGATTCTCCAGCAGGGGGCAGCCTGAGCCCTTCAAGTAGCCTGCAAGACCGAGAGGCCAAGAGGTGGAGGGGGATACTAGCTGGGCCTCTTTCCCAGACTGTGATCCCCATGGTGAGGGCTCCTCATTCTATGCAGAACCTAGGCTTCAATGTGCAGTGGGCAGAACTCACTGTGCCCCTCCTGAAGTCCCACACACCCCAACTTGAGCTGGATCCTGGAGTCAGGCCAGTCGCCAGCACCAGGAGGAGAATGTGCAGGGTAGACTGTTTGGAGTCTCCAGCACCCAACCATATCATCCAAAGCAAAAACAATGCCAAGCAAGCAGAAAAAAGTGTAGCCTGGCATACAGCCTTCCAGGTGACCTCAGCTGTGTCCTATCTCTGCCCATCTGTGCTCTGTTCCTGCAGATCTTGCAGGGGTGAATGAGTGTGAGCTCTAAGAGGCCTCACCAGCAGGTGGGGATGCTGGGAAGGTGCTTGCTGTGTGTGGCAACCCAGTGAGCAGAGGTATGAGTGCCCTGCTGACAAGGATAGGTAGACAGTAAATGGGAACAAGAGGAGGATAGAGTGTGACCAGCATCCCAGAGCAGGTCATGCACAGCCCACTGGATGCTAGCATCTCAGGAAGGGGCTTTTTGATCTGCACAGTTTCTGAGCTGCTGACCTGAACACGTCAGAATGTGGGCTGGGGATTTAGCTCAGTGGTTCTGCAGCCTGCCTCAAAATGTCAGAATGTGACATTTGGCAATCAAATCTGGCCCAGACCATACATGCCACAGTTCATTTGCACATCTGTGCACATGTGTTTGATCTGCCATGCAAAGAGGCATGTGTGTCTCATCACAGCCCTCCTAGGGAGGCAAGTGAGAACCTCACATACTTTGCACATGTTCCTGGGCTCACAGGGACCCTGCAATCCAGGCCCATCTGCCTGAGGGCTTCCAGTGAGTACTGAAGATTGTGCAGGAAGCTGAGAGGGCCTGGGAATAGGCAGAGAAAGCCCTAAGCCCCCAGTACTGGGCCAGGGGTTGAGGGGCTGGGGGTAGAGTTCTGCTCAGCTCACCACTGTCCAAGGTTATCAAGACCTGCACCCCAACTTCCCTGTCCCTGGGAACTGTCCCAGCAACCCCTGCATGAAATAAAAAACAGTACAAAGTGCCCAAGCCACACACTACTTGCACTCAAGGAAAATGGCTCAAAACTGTGGAACCTCTAGGGTGGGGACTCAGTGTGTGGTCAGAGCCTGGCTCCTCTTCCTCCCCCAATGTCCTGTGCTAGAGGCCACATCATTGTCCCACCTCAGCCAGGGGCTCCCAGATGCTTTATGCCCTCCTCTCACAATGGCCCATCATAGAAATCACTGCTCCCTGTCTCGGAGCAGGAATCCAGCCAGGGAAGCTCTATTAACTCACCAAAAACCCCAAGTAATGCTGTCAGGGCTCCACAAGTAGTGAGTGCCCTTTGTTTGGAACCTAGCTCTCCTGACTCATTCTGGACACCATCCAGTGGGTGACTTGCCCAATGCAGCAGTGAGGCCTCTGGTTGTTCCCCTACCCAAAACCCCTCTTCTCCTGTACAGCCCAGAGCTGGCCAGGTCCCTTGAAAGATTCTCTGGGCTGTCTAAGCCTTCCAGTGCCAATTCCATCTTCCTCACTAGACAGTCATCAGTGAAGCTAAGAGCACCTCCTCTTCCCCCTCCACCTGCCATCATCAGTACCAGCCAGACCTAGGGACAGGGCAGCAACATTATGGGGCCAAAGGTGATGGTAATGGTTTTGTGGATAGAGCTAAAGCTGGAAATTTGTGTGATGGCGGTGATCAAGGTAGTGGTGATGGTGATAGTGGTCATGGTCATAGGTGTGGTTGTAGTCATGGTGGAGAGTGATTTTGATGCTGCAAGGACCACAAAAAAAAAACAAAAAAACACCAGTCTCCATTGCTGGTGATGGGTGCTTGAGGGATTGGAAATGAAGATCTTGTAGTCATTCGCTTCCTGCTTCTGTGGACCTGGGGACTTGAGGATGGGTGTTTGGAAGGAAGGGCACCTAAGGACAATGATGAGAGTCTCTGAGTCAGCTGGGGCATGGAGCCAATGGGAGTTACAGCTGCCGGATACTGTGCTTTTCTGTCAGCACACACACTGCTGAGATCTGGAGGAGGCTCTTTCTAACCTGGCTCCACCTGCTCATCCCCTTTCCTGGTACCGATAAAATAGTTCTGAAAGAGGGAGTGGGGGCTAATGAGGTCCCCCCAACCACTTCCCAGAGTGGCCTTGCTTCTAGACAGGTTACAGCCCTCACAGTAAAGCCCTTCACAACCATGTCTTTCACTGGCTTCCTGGTTAGAGCGAGCAAACAGACTTGCTGTCAGGAAGTCCTTCCTCACATCTAACTTAGTTGTCCCCTCCTGTAGTATGAGGATTCCTGTTGCCCTCAGAAGATTTGTTCTTCAATCCTTCCTGACAGGCTGCTTCTCACTGCAGTGTCTGGGCTGCTTGTGAGCATTTGGGAGCCCCCACTCTTTAATTTTGCCCAGGGTCCTCCTTACCTCATCCCAGAAGAAATCCGGACCCCCAGGCACTGCTTCCTTTGGGGCTTACCTCCAGAGCAAATGGACAACATGCTGCCTGCTCAGGAACTTCTTCCTGAACCTTCCACTGGCTGGTTGGCACGACCAGCCCTGCATAACACACCCTAGGTCTAAGTCTAGAATGTGTTGCCCACCTCTAGTTCTGGAGAGCTACCACCTTCCCATGCTTCTTGAGTGCCAAGAAAGTGACAGAACAGCTGGCAGCTCACCCAACATACCCCAGATAAAGTACCACCATTGTGCCCTGTATTATGCCTACCTGGCAGGTGACCAGGGTAGGCATGGCCACTCACCAGACCTCTGATAGGTGTGAAATCTCACAGCACTGGCTACCCTGCCCAGATCCCTGCCATGTCTTGTCTCTGAGGTATTTAATTCCTGGGGAGGGTTGGGGGGGTGTCCCTGGGCTTTGGCCTCATAGTAACCTCCTCTCTGTGCATCCTTCACTCTGCACCCTAGAAACACCCACTAAGAGCCCAAAGGAGTCAAGGCCCTAGCAACAGTGCACAGGCAGGCAAGTCCCTTCATTTCACTGGCCTTCCCAGCTGACCATGGGCAGGAGGCCAGGCCCCCTCCTTGCCCAGCCTCAGACATCTCCCTTTGATCCTTCATTTCCCCACCAGAGCTTGCTAGAGCCCTTCTGGGATCCCAGGCCTGTGACTTGGCACCTCTTAAAGCATCAGGAAGCTGCAGGCTCCCCTTTGTCAGGCCCTAAAAATAACCAGGATGGAGAATATCCCTGAATAGCTCCCTATGTGCCAGTCTCACGCCCGCCCCACGCGCAGCGGAAACTCCAAATAAGGCTTTGGCAGAGCCGGAAGCCAGCGCCCAAGCCATCACCACTCACGTCAGCATAAGGTCCAGAACTTTCTCCCCGCCAGAGGCCTGCATGGGTCAGGGACCTGGGCAGATCCCACTGGGTCATGGCAGCTCCTTGTACTTGGGATCCTGGCCTTTGTAATAACAAAATCTTAGAATCTCTAAGTTTAAAATTTTAAATTTAAATGTAAGGAATCTTAGAACTATCAGTCACACCCCTTCTCCCAAGTCTTAGAGGCCACTGGCTATAAATGGATGTCCATGGGATCCCGAAGATGTTGGGATAGGCTTCCTGAACCACACTCCATTCTAGGCCTCTCAGGAGAAGTGGGGACCCCATCTAAGGAAGGGAAAGCGGCCACAGGGCAGGGCGGACACAGCTGTCCCTGGAAAGCGGAGGAGGTGTTGCTGAGCTCAATATGACATCTTGAAAACACCATATGGACCCAACCAGGGAGGGAAGGTGGAGGCAGTGCCCTACTAGCAGCCTTCTATGCTCCCTCCTGGGTATCCAAGCATGGGGGACACGGGTGTAAGCCAGGAAGCAGGGTGACCCTGATTCCTCATCTATCAGGGTTCTGTAGTGGGCACAGGGCTGAGCTGGTCTACCTCATCCACCAGTACCTCCCCTCTCCACTGTGTCCTTCCTGATGTCCCCCAGCCCCTGTCAAGGGCCAAGGGCCCCCAACTTCTAGAGACCTGTACCCCAGTCCTTCCAAAGGGCTGTGCTTTAATCTCCCCAGTGGGCAAGGGTAGTCCAGGGGACCAGGACAGGATAGGACAGGACTAGGAAGTGTGTGTATAGGTACTGAGGGACTTCCCTGGTGACAGCACCGTAGAAGCTGGTGGGGTGGGGCAGGGAGTATGCAGAACAGACAGAGGAATCTCCTGAGGGGGAAGGGAGGCTGCTAGTGGGTGTGGCTGCTGAGCCAAGCCTTCTTCCCTTCCCTTCTAACACACTTACCTTGCTTTCCTTGTCACTCTCTGAAGCAGTTCTGGAAGTCCTCATGGTTGCCTCAATGTCCTGAATCAGTTCAAAATGTTTACCTTCCATGGTCCTTTTGACTTCAGGGTAGAGCCAGAAGTTACAAATGCCAGTTCTGGTGAGCAAGGAAAATGACGACACATGGTTATGCTTTTAGGAGCCTGCCTTTCTGTTGGATGGCACCTGACAGCTGCACTCACCATATTTTTATAATACTTTGTAAAGGCATTCATGAAAGAGGAACTCCAGAACTGCTTCAGAAAGTGGCAAGATTGACGAGGTAAATGTATTTCAAGCAAGCGATAGTATTTAAAAGGGACTAATGACAGTGTGTCTTTTACGTAATACATTTTTTAATTTAAGCATTCACTGTGTGTTTTGATCATACCTCATATTAACCGCCTTTCAAACATCACATCCTAGGACACCAATCCTTCTTTTTAAGTTCACCGGGTACATTTTCTATTAATTTGAGTCTGTATTTTAAAACCCTACAAACGAGACATTATTTTCCTATTGCAGCAGTGCTTGGCATGACTGCATGTAGTGACCCACCCTGACCTGACCTCACCATTGCCCCCGTGGCCCCACCTTTCCCTCCCTGAGCACACACATTTCCCAAGACCCCGCAACTAAGCAGCTGTCCATTGCGCTCCTCCCCCACCCCACCCGAGCTAATCACACTCAGCTCACCTCACCTGGCATGTCCCGTGATCCCGCGGTCTTTGTTGCTTCTTCACTGATTTGTTTAGTTTCCTTGCACCTCCCAAATCCTTCCACCTCCACTTATCAGCAACTGCTCCATTTAGTGAACAAGTGGTTTTTCTTGTAAAAATTCTCTTCCCTTTGTGATCATTTTAGATATTCAGAAAGTTGCAAAGAGTGCCCAAGACTGTGGTGGACCAGACCATCCACAGCCTCCCTGACTGCTAACGTCTTACATAACCAGGGCACAGTGAACAAAGCGAATACTTATTTAAATCATATTGTTCTACATCTAAATATGTCTTTTACATTTTTTCACTAAGCGCATTTTTTTAAAAAGACCCATCTGGTTGCCATGTGTGTATGTGACCTGTTACTTTTTTTCTGTTCTTTTCTGGATATGGTTTATTTTAATAAAAAAATATAGCCAAAAAAATCACAGATTACATGAAACCACACTTTTGATAGCCTTCTCCATGTACAGTGACTAACACTGGTATGTGGACTTGAATTTCACGTCCTTGTTCAATTTTACTGAGGCACAATTTGCGTAGGATAAGATTCATCCATTTTAAAGTGCCTAATGTGCATCCTAAGAGCTCCTCCTGGTCCTTTCCTGGTCCTCAGCTTTGTGAGATGGATTCTTATAGCTGGGCCAGTAGACAGAATACAGAACATAACCCACTCAGCCCTGGAGTGTTTTTTCTGGTCAAACTTCCCCCAGCTCTACCCAGCAACCTGACTCTCCTCTTCATCTCTCCACTTCCACTTTTTCCAGAAGGTCATGAATACAGAATCAGGCAGCATGAAATTTTTTTTCTTTCTTTTTTTTTTTTTTTTTTTTTTTTTTTTTTTTTTTC
>NW_022900917.1:83659546-83676836 GCF_012274545.1 Fukomys damarensis
TTTTTTTTTTTTTTTTTTTGTACCAAGGATCAAACTCCAGTCCTTGCACTTTCAAGGCAGGGGGCTGGGATCACTGAGCTAATTTCCCAGTGTGCAGCATGCAATCTTGAAAGACTAGTGCTTCAAGCTAATGCATCAGTCTTTCATTTCCTTTTCTTTGCCCAGTAGCATCCATGGTCTGGGCATGTGGTAGTTTATCAACTCACCCAATGAAGGACATTTGAGTTGTCTCCAGATGCTGGCAGCTGTGAACAGAGCAGCTATGAACATTCATGTCTGAGTTTGTGTGGAAACATCTCTGCTTCTCTAGGGAAAATACCCAGCAGTGGAAATGCCAGGTCCTATGATAAGTATTTGTTCAGCTTCTGAGGAAAATGCCAGGGCTGGGCATGGTTCAATAGTAGAGGGCTTGAAGGACAGTGGTAAAGGGAAATCTCAGAACTTCAGATAGTACACCTCATGGTACAATTTTCTTGGAAGAAAAATTGGCCAGATGTGCAATTATATTCCAATTTATGGGCTATAGCCAATGGTCTGGCTGGATGGTTAAGGACTTGGAAGGAGCATGACTGGAAATTGGGTAAAAATGACATCGGGGAGCAGATATGTGAATAGACCTCTTCATGTGAGCAACAGATGTGAAGATATTTGTGTCCCATATAAATCCTCACCAGGGCCAGGGGTTTAGCTCAGTGATTCCAGCGCCTGCCTTACAAGCACAAGGACCTGAGTTTGATCCCCAGTACAAAAAAAAAAAATCCTCATCAAAAGATACCTCAGTAAAAGGGGACTTTAATAATCAAGTAAATATGATCCCCTATTCTGTGGATAGCACTCACCCTCTTTCTTCAGCTATCACTGCTATTGCCCAATAGGCTCATGAGCAGAGTGGTCATGGTGGCAGGGATAGAAGTTATATACAGGTTCAGCAACATGGACTTCCGCTCACCAAGGCTGACCTGGCTACAGCTATGCTGAATGCCTGGTCTGCCAGCAGCAGAAATCAACTCTGAGTCCCTAAGATGGCACCATTCTCTGATGGAAGGTTGATTACACTGGATCACTTTCATCATGGCAGGGCCAGTGCTTTGTCCTTAGTAAAATAAACAGTTACTGCGGGTATCAATTTGCCTCCCATGTACATAATGCTTCTGCCAAAACTACCATCTGTCTTACAAAAGTCCACTGTCATGGTATTCTACACAGCCTTGCTTCTAACCGAGGAATACATTTCACACCCAAATAAGTACAGAAATAGGCTTATGCTCCTGGAATTCTTTGCTTTTACAATATTCCCCATCATCCAGAAATAGCTAGATAGACAAAAATGGGCTTTGGAAGATGCAGTTAGAATGGCAGCTAGGTGGCAATGTGAGGCTGGGGCAAGGTTCTCTAGAAAGCTGTATGTGTTCTGAATCAGTGTCCAATATATGCCTGCACTGTTTCCAGCACACCCAGGATTCATGGGTCCAAGAATAAAGGGCTGGAGGTTGGAATGGTGCTACTCTTGTTATCTCTGTTTGCCCACTAGCAAAAGTTTTGCTTCTTGCTCCTGTGACTTGATGCTCCTCTGGCCTGGAAGTCTTAGTTTCAGAGTGGGAAAGGATTCTATCGGGAGGCAGAACAATGACTCAGTTGAACTGGAAGCTAAGACTTCCCCCTTGTCACTTTGGGCTCCTCATGCTTCTGAGCCAACAAGCTGAAAAGGGAGTTATGGTGTTGGTGGTGGTAATAGATCTCAACTACCAAGGGGAAATTTGGCTATTACTTGATGATGGAGGCAAGGAAGAATACGTTTGATGTGCAAGAGATTCTTTAGGGTATCTCTTAGTATTACTATACCCTGGTATTAAAGTTAGTGGCAAGTGAAGAAGTAAGACCTGCTGAAGTGCTTCCTGAGGGCCAAAGGAATACAGAATGGTAGAAGAAGATAGTTATAAATATCAGTTATGTTTATGTGGCCAGTTTCAGAAACAAGGATTTACTGTATCATGAGTGTTTCTTATTTTGTTAAAGTTTGTGCATTTATACACATATATTAAGTGGATATCTTCGTTTTCTTTCTTGGTAACACAACGTTGATTGACTGAGTATCAATACTTAAGTATTACAATAGGTTATGGAATGTCTGGAGGTAAGCATCCCCCAAAGAAAAACTTTGCCTTCTATTCTGGGAGGAAAGTATGTTTCTTTTTGTTTGTTTGCTTGTGTTTGTTTGTTTGTTTGTTTGTTTGTTTGTTTTTTGTTACCGGGGATCAAACTCGGGTCCTTTCTCTTGCAAAGCAGGCAACCGAACCACTGAGCTAGATCCCCAGCAGGAAAGTGTATTTCTGTTTGTACGCAGCTAGCTGTATCATGTTGGGTACAATTATGCACTTGGTATTGTATTTGGGGGTTACATACAATTTAAGCAGATGTGTCTGGTTGTCAAGTAGACAAGAAGTGGATTGTGACAATTAATTGTAATATGTCAACTGGACTTGAATAAGAATCACTTAACAGATTAGTAAAGCTCTGTGTGTGTCTATGGGTGATTGACATATAGGCCAGCTGAGGTTGAGAAGACCCCACTGGATATGGGTGGTACCAGCCAATAAGCTTGTAGCCTGGATGGACTAAAAAGGGAAAGAAGGAAGAAGCATTCTTATTTGGAAGAGTTCCAGTTTTTACCATTGCCTTTGGACACTGGTCTCATTTCTTTAGGCTTCCAATGCAGACTCACTCTAGAAACTCTACAGGGAGTTTTTAGACTTTGACTTTGACTGGTACTGTATCCTCTGGGTCTCTAGTGTGCAGAGGACCACTGTGGACTCTTTAGCCTCTCGTCCTGTAAGGTTACATAATAAATCACCTTGCATAATTGTACATATATTTTTTCCATTGATTTTATTCCTCTGTAGAACCCTAATATACCCATTGAAGGACATATGAGTTGTCTCTAGATATTGGCAGTTGTGAACAAAGTGGGTGTGAATGTTCATGTCTGAGTTTGTGTGGAAACATCTCCACTTCTCTGGAGCAAAATTCCTAGAAGTGGAAATGCCAAGTTCTATGGTAAGTACACATTTAACTTCTGAAGAAACTGCCAGGGCTGGGGTATGGCTCAGTGTTACAGCACTTGCCTAGCCTTCAGGAGGCCCTGGATTTGATTCTTAACAGTGAATAAAGAAAAAAAGAAAATGCCTAAGGATTTCCCAGAGGGACAGTGCTATCTTGCACTAAGCAGTGTGTGGGGGTGCAAACTCCAGCTGCCCTGTGTCCTTGCCAGTTACCCTCAGTAGCTCTTCCATTTTTGTTTCTGCTGTTTTGCTTTATTTTTGTTTTTTGGTACCGGGGATGGAACTCAGACCCCTGAGCTTGTGAGGCAGGCAGTGAAACCACTGAGCCAAATCCCTGGCCCTGTAGCTCTTCCCTTTATTCTCTTCAAAGTGTCTTTTGCAGAACGAAGCTTGTATATATGTTCTTTTTTGGATTGGTCTTCTGGTGTCACATTGAAGACTTCCTTCCTTAACCCCAGTCACAAAGGTTTTCTCTTGTATTTTATTCTAAAAGTTTTGCATTTTACATTTAGGCTCATTTTGATCAAACTTTTATAGAGTGTACAAACCACATCAAAGTATTCCTCCATCTGAGAATGGCTTTATTTCACCTATATTCTTGAAGAGTATTTTCACTGGATATAGACTTCTCATCAATAGTTCTTTCTTTCAGTATTAAGAGGTTCTGCTCCTATTATGGCTTGCCTCTAGATGTTCCCCCAAAGGCTGATGCAGTCACGGAGAAGGCTAACTTCTGAAAAAGAGATGGCTGGACTTAGTGTGGTGCTGGGATGAAGGTGTGTGACTACTCAATCATTCCACTTACTGCTTTGGCATAGTTCTGGCTAGCATTGAGGGTTCTAGTGCTTCACTGCTCTAGGGCAAGTAGCCTTCATAAAATGTAAGGGACATAAACAGGACTAATGTGCTCCTATGTGCCTGCTTGCTGTGGACTGTTTCTCCTCTATGGTGCCCC
Source organism: Fukomys damarensis (assembly GCF_012274545.1). Lineage (NCBI taxonomy): Eukaryota > Metazoa > Chordata > Mammalia > Rodentia > Bathyergidae > Fukomys > Fukomys damarensis. The sequence goes on from NW_022900917.1 coordinate 83,663,561, forward strand.
TCTGCCGTGCCATGCCATGGCCTTGGAGCCAGCCGACTATGGACTGAAACCTCTACAAACTGTGAGCTAAATAAACCTTTCCTCCTTTAACTTTGGGTGTCGGGTATTTTGTCTCAGAAATGAGAAAAGTAGCTAAGACAGCTCCCCAGCTTTCTGGCCTCTGTGTTTTCTAATGAGAAACCTGCTGTCTTTGGAGTCTGTTCTACCTATATGTTCTTCTGGGTGCTCCAGGATCTTTTTCTTTGCCTTCAGTCTTCAGCACCATGATTGGTGTGCCCACTAAGCTTAACTGTAAACTTGACTGGCTTGGGAGTAGTGAAGCACAGTATACTTGGGTGGCTCATGGAGATATCACTTTGGGAATTATGTCAGGTCCCTAGACTCTTCTCAGGCATTGTTCCCTGCTGTTTCCCAGATGCTGTGAATTGAACAGCTTTGCTCCACCATACCCTTCTGCCACGATGGTGCCTTGGAGTCAACCAACCATGGACTGAGTCCTAGAGACAAATTAAATCTCTCCACCTTTAAATTATGGGTGCCAGATATGTCTCAGGAGAAGGAATGAATGCTGACTAATGCCACTGTGATGAGTTTGAGCACAGGATTCTTTTATCTTGTTTCAAGCTCATATCTGATAGTTTGTCTTTGCCAAAATTGGAGAATATTTATCTATCTTCCTCCCAACACCATTCCTACACCATTCTCTTTCTCTCTGTTGACAGCTCTGAAGATGCAAATGTTAGATTTGATTTGATTCTCAGTTACCTACGTCTCACTTCATTTGTGTTCATCTTTTCCTGCATTTTTGCTCAGGTTAGATAATGTCTACTGATCTATTCTCAAATTTGTTTCATCGCCATTTTGCTCATGAGACCATCCAGTGAATTTTTCTTTGGTTTATTACATGTTTTCATTTCTAAAAATTCTATTCTTTTTACATTTTATTTACTTTTCAATCAACATTTTATTTTTAAAGTTATACACACACACACACATACACACCTCCACCCACTCCCACAGTTTCCACTAGTTTCCACTATTATTAGCATCTGGCATTAGTGTGGTTTATTTGTTACAATTAATGAGCCAATATTGACACATTATTAGCAACCAGAACCCACAGTTTTCATTAAGGCTCATTCTTTGTGGTGTACATTCTGTGGGTTTTAACACACGCATAATGACTCGTATCCACCATCACAGTACCTTACAGGATATTCTCCCACACCCAAACTGGCTGTGTGTCCTCTGTTCCACACCTCTCCCACTTCACTCACTCCTGGGGATTTCTGATCTTCCCATTTCTGTAGTTTTGCCTGCCCCGGAATGTCATAGAGGGAATCCCACAGTCTACAGCCTATTCAGTAAAGTGCATTTATAATTTCTCTGTCTTTTGTGGCTTCATGGCTCATTTCGTGTCAGCACTAAGTAATGGCCTGCCTGCTCAATGTATTGCAAAGCACTTATCTACTTACCTATTAAAGACGTCCAAGTGGCTTCTACTTTGGGCAATGGTGCCTAAAGCCTAGGGTAGACACATGCACACAGGATTTCATGTGGACATTAAATTTTCAACACCCTTGGATTAAGGCCTCAGACTGCTGGGTCAGGGGGTAAGACTATATTTAGTTTTGTAAGAAAGCAAGGAACTGTCTTGCTATGTGGCCAAACCACTTTGCTTTCTTGGCAGCAATGAGCAAGAGTTGCTATTGTTCCACACGCTCAGAAATATGGTGGTATTACCAGGTTGTTGCTTTCTTGTTTTGTTCTGGGTTTTTTAAAGCCATTCTAATATATGTAAACACTGCTATTGCTGAGCTATTTTAATTTGCAATTCCCTGATATCTATGGTGTGGAACATCTTTACACATGCTTATTTGCCACCTATATGTATATCCTCTTTGGTGAGGTATCTGGTCAGATTTGTCTTTGCAGGGTCTTCATAAGCTATATATCCAGTCTTTTTTGTTTTTTGTGTTGGTAAAAGGTAAAAATATCACTAAGTCATTTAGATAACCAGTCTGGGCTCAAACTCACAGTCCTCCTGCCGTAGCCTCCCAGACTAGGACTGTAAGCGTGTTCCACCACACCTGGCTAGTTCAGATCTTTTGTGCATTGTTTTTTGTTTTGCTCTGTTTTTCGTACTGCTGATCAAGCTCAGTCTTTCCCAGGGTTTGGCCAGGGTCTAATCCATTACTTCTCACTGCTTCATAGTTCCGTATCATGCCTTCCCTCTCCATTCTCAAACTTTGCCATCACAAACACTGCTACACGTCCTTGTACAGCTTCCTCCGGGGCTGGTATGAAAAGGCCGTGGTTGGTAAGCTCAGGAGAGGGATGGATGGCTTCAGAGACTTGTGGACTTCAGCTGGCCATGTGGCTTCAGACCATCTCCACAATGACACAGCACTGCAGCTGTCAGGCTGCACTAGAGCTCAGTGTTTACACCTTCTTGCCAACTCTAGACATCAACGAGAGGCATGATGTGACGTGTCATCGTGTTAATGTGTATTTCCCTGATCACTACTGAGTGTATTCTTTCTGCACACTGGGACTTTGGAGGATCCTCTGCTGTGAATTCCACCTATGGTCATGACCTGTTCTGCTAGGGCTGCTGCTTCACTGGGTTCCTTGGCTGCAGTTCTTGGTGTGTCCTGGACAGTCCATTCAGCCATTGCAGGAGCCTCATGCTTGGCCTGTTTCTTCATTTTATCCATGATGTTCTTCATTAGAGGGAAATACAGTGACTGCAGTATTGTCCAGAATTGTAGTTCTGGCTTGCTGTGGACAGCCTTTCATTTTCTTCAGCTTTTGTGTTTTGGTTTTCATTTTCATTTTACCATCATCCGCACATATCCCACCAGTGCACACAATCTCCCCCTTTTCCAGTCCAGCACAAGCTCCTCAGCAGTGCCCATGGCCTCTGCTTCCTATGGTGGCATTAGGACCCTGGGTGACTGGCTAATGTGGCACTGAGGCTCCCTGACTCATCGCGACTGTGCAGTGAGTACAAACCAAATGCTCAGTTGGACCTTCTAATCCCAGTCCTGCCTTAGCCTAAGTCCCTGGGTTTTGCTGTGATTCCGTGGCTGTTCTGGGGTCAGCTCACTGTTAGGGTTAAATTTTGTTTTTGGTTTTTAAGTCTTTAGAATTTTCCAGCAATACATTAAAAAGTGCATTTATTGTAATTTATCCAAGATCAAGCAGTAGTCTGGTGGGAGGGATTTTCGGAGTATCCACTCTGCTCACTGCAGAGGATAAAAACCATCCTGGCTTCTGTCCCCACCAAACACCCCAAGTGCTCTGGAGAAATGCGGTTTCCTCCCTGCCTTCCCAGTCATCCTCTCAGGAGCGTCTCACATGGTTGACAGCTCATCCTCATGTCCATCTCTCCTCTTGGTTCCTGCAACAGCTCGCTGCCCCCAGCTCCCTTGTCTCTGGCTGTGAATTCTGAGCATCCTCTCCTGTGACATTCTCCTCCAGACACAGAAGGTTGGAATTTCCCACAATTCTGTCCCCAGCTGGTGCCACCACCCAATGCACACCCTCCTCCCACACCATGGCTTCAGCTCCCTCTGTACACTGATCTTGGAAACCTGTCAGCACAGGCTGACCATCCAGGCCCATGCCTGCTCTCCTTGATCCTGAGACCCAGCCAGATGCATCTGTGCCTGAAACCCCACTGCCTTGCCTCCTGCCCCTCAGCATACCTGTCACAGTCTCCCACTGGGGACAGCTGACTGGATATGGAGTAATGGCCACTGGGGGGAGCAGAACTCTGGCCTTGAGCTTTTGCCCTCAGCTTGCTGGGAAAGGCCAAGCTGGCCAGGTATCCTCAGGCTCAGCCCCTTGGTCAGGCAGCCTCAGCTCCCCCCAGCTTCCCACTCACTCCAGATGCCTCCATGGCTGAGCTCAAGCCCCAACTTCTCTGAGTGTGCCTCTCTGGGATGTGGCTAGGAGGTGAAGATAACATCTGGGCAACTAATATGGCTCATTACCTGTGTCTGGGGCAGCTGCTGCAGGCATCTGAGCTTCTCCAGGGAAGCTTGTAGTATTGTTGTGGGATAAGAACCACATCCAAGGCACTGACCCCACTGAGCATTTGCACTTAATACATGGTCACTATGAGTTAGGGAGCCTCAGTGCCACACCAGCCAGGCACCTGGGTCCTAATGACACCATGGGAAGCAGGGGCCATGGACACTGCTGAGGAGCTTGTACTGGACTGGGGAAGGGAGAGACTGTGTTCACTGGCAGTGTAGTGGGTAGGTGTCCACACCAGGAATCCACACAGCAGAGACACAGTCAAATTGGAGGAAGGGAGAGGGTAGCCCCTGGGCTGGGGCAGGTGAGGGACTCACAGCTAAAGCACAGCAGATAGATGGTGGGGGTGGCAGATCACCAAGAACCTTCGGGCAGGACAGATGTGGTTCAGAGGTGAACAGAGAAGGTTCCACTTGGGCTGAGGAGTGGGAGTGGATGGAGCCCTAAGAGAGGCTGGCGCCTAGACCAGGCAACATGTGGGACCATCCAGGAATGCTAAGAATAGGAGAGGGTGGGGAGGGGCTGTGGAAGATGTCCTGGGCTCCCCCATACCCTCAGCTGCTGGTGTCTGGGCAGAGGGGAGAGCCCAGGCCACATGCACATATGGCTATATGCAGGGGTGTGGGCAGCCAGAGCCAGGTCAGGGTGCATCCTGTCAGCATTTAATAAAAGTAGAACTCAACAAGGACAGGGAAAGGATGGGCTGAGTAGCTGCTGAGCCCTGCTCTAGGCCACATAGTGGGACAGCTCCATGATATCTCCTGAGAAGCTCAGGTAGAACCTGCGGCACAAATCATCTGGGTCCTCCTGCAGGGCATCGAAATCTGCAGTGCAAAGCATGGTCTGACTGCATGGCCACGGAGCCGGGGGCGCCCTCAAGGAGCACAGCCTGTCCTCAGATTCCAGTGTGGCGGGGAGGCCCCCACCCTCGGCCTGAGGTACCCTGGGAGTGTTGGGAAGAGGCTGCCCCTTTTGGCCACTGGCCCAGCTTACACTTCTTGAGGGTTTTTGTGTCACTCTTCTTCAGGCGGAGGCAAAGGTCCAGAAAGTACTCCTGCAGCATGCCCCCTGGAAGTCAGGCGGGCCTGGCATCTCCTGCTACAGAGGATGCTGACCACAGGGTCGATTGCCCTCTCCTAAGGATGTAAGGTCGTCCCCTGTGCAGGCTAGGGAGGGGAGTGAGGAGGATGCAACAAGCAGGGGTAAGGTTGCCAGTGCAGTGCCTACCAATGAACTTCATGGCTGCCAGCTTCAGGTTCCTATGCCGGCTGCGCAGGTAGGTCAGGGCCTGCATGAGAAATTGGTGGTGGCTGCCAAAGTTGCTCTCCACCTAGGGAGGAGAGACCTCTGAAACATCCCTCCACCCAAGGCCCCCACTGGTAGCCCCAGCACCCCTTCCCCAGTGCCCAGGCCAGGAAGTGATGAGGGCAGTTACCGCAGGCGAGGCCCAGAGCCCTGCAGGCCCCACTTCTCTACTCACCTCCAACTCGGGATTGGGGGTGGCGGAGTCAAGCCATCCAGACCAGCAGAATCTGCAGCCGCTTCCTAACCTCACCCTGGACATCCTCCACTATCCCCCAGTCCACCCCAGCCCAGCTCCCATCCCACCCCAGTGTAGCACTGAGCCAGGGGCTGATGGAATGCAGGGAGTGTTGTCAGGTGACGGCAGAGGTCTGCAGGAGTGACAGGTGTGGTAAGGTGGGTGGACACCTCCAGGAGAGGAACCCTGGGGATGAAGCCAGCTCAGATAGGGTGGAGTCAGGGTGCTTCATCTAGAGCAGTGTCTCCCAGGCCTTTCCCTTATGTAGATCAGTTTATTATCTGAGCCTGTTTGAACTGTCTTCTTTGCCACTAGTATGACAAAGAACCCTAATAAATCTAGCACCCTGGCGCTTGGCCCCAGGCTACCCCTCAGACCCTGGGGCCATCTCAGTGCTGTCATGCTGCCCTGACCGCCGACATGGCTGGATATTAACTTTTAGCCATCTCTGCCCAGCCCAGACACACCGATGGGCACCCACCATCCACCTAACACAGAGCTGTCTAGATTGTGGCCCCTCCACCTGAGCTCTGTGGGGATAGACCCCGGGCAGTCTGGACTTCCACAGCTAGCCACACCTGGGACTGTGATATCCTCCCTGCAAACCCAGGTCCTTCTCAATTCGGTCCACCTTCAACATACAAGGGCACCTCAGTCATCAGCAGACCTGAGGGCACTGTGCGTTCCAGGTAAAGTTTGACCACCACCAAACCATGCTGATGTTTTCCAGAGAAGCCTGAACTCAGGCTGCAGAAGTTGACCCTGTCTTGGAGTGGGAAAAAAATTAGGAAGGGCCTGGAACATTCTAATGTTGCCAGAAAGAAGAGTGCTTCCTAAAATGTCCAGGGCAATAGTCAAAAGGAAAAAGGTTGCAGGGAAAGGGGTATCTGTCTCCCTAGATGGAATGGCTCCAGAGTGGAAGCCACAAAGCTGCTGATGGCAACAGCAATCCCCAAAATAAACTCAGTCTGCCATTGGCCACAAGGGTAGAGTTGCATCCAAAAATGGACAAGTTGAATTCCTGACCCCCAGTATTTCAGAATGTGACCACATTCAGAGACAGGTCTTACAGAGCTGATCAAAGTAAAATGACATCCTTGGGAAGGGCCCTGATTCAATATGACCGGTGTTTTCATAAAAGGGGTAAGTGTGACACAATGACAGACACACAGAAAGGGAGAACACCTCACAGTGGAACTATGGCAGCAACAGCCCAGGGGCTGTGGAAGCCAGGGAAGAGGCTTGGGCAGATTCCCAGTGGACAGGCATTCCTGATGCTGGGAGAAGAATGTGGGTGTCCCCCTGTTCAGCCTACTGTGGTGCTCTGCTTAAGTGCCCTAGCAGGTGATGCAGGCCATAGACAAGGGCATCATGATGAAAACAGAAAGGAGGCACCAACCAACAGGAAGGGAAGCTGCAATTCACCACATGCAATGTTCTTCTGGTATGACAAACTGGGGAAGCCTGTAACTAACTATGGGTATTTTGTTTCTGTACTTAGGATTATAAAAAACAAGGTGCTCATGTAAGCTGGCTCCATATGGTTGTGCAATCAGGGCTATGACAACCCCGGACAGGGTTGGAGAGGACTGTGGGACAAAAGGGAAAACAGCCTATGGCATGGGGCAGTCCTGTATCCCCACCCAGCAACTGGCAGGAGAGGCTTAATCTCAGGACCCCATGTAGTGAGAGGCAGAGAGCCATGACCTACATGGAATTTAGTTATCACAAGGTGGCAGCCTCGAGGAGGAGTGTCCCCACCTTGCAGACCACCTTTGAGTACACCAGGACACAGAGAAGCCAAGATTTCTGAGCAGGAAAGTCTGCTGGGGAAAGCAAAGGTCACTGCAGCCAGGCCCAGAGGTCAACAACCCTGTGCCCTGGTGATGGGAAGGGTGCTGCCAGGCAGCTGTTTCCTCTGGGGTCTAATAAAACCATAGCCTATCTTGCAGAGTTGGAAATGCCCTAAAGGCTGAGCATGGAAGGAAGAGCGACAGGAAAAGGAGGAAGAGGGAGATCAGATGCAAGATCAAGGGACCTGAAGACACCTAACCTTGTCTGCAGTGTTGGAAATGCCTAGAAAATCTGATACTTGAAAGCAGTATTTTAATTAAGTACTCAGAGATGTGTCAATAAGATATGTCATCAATAAGTTCAGGGAAATTCTGTTAATAAGTTTTAACATATGGGTCACTCAGTAATTGGCAAATGTAATGTTAACAATGTTGATTTTTAATGCTTTAAGAAGACATTTTGATGAATCAATAAGATTAATAAGCTGGATGTTAAATAAAACACATGTGGTAATGCATATTTCTTCTCCATGCAAAGAAATATCTCCAAGATGAAAGAATCTATTAACAACAAATTTCTCTTTAACTGCTTGGCTAAACTAGCTCAAAAGAAGAGGAATCCTTAAGGGCAGAATTCAGCAGGAATACAACCAGCACTCGCAGTCCCAGAACTGAAGCTCTGGCCACCCTGAGTATGAGGCTGTTTCCCCACGTGGAGGCTGGAGTCAACTCTGCCTCCCATGGTGAAATCAGCCCTAAGGCCCGAGAGCAAAGAAGAGGAGGGGCCTTGGGAGCAGACTTGGAAGACCCCAAAGTCAGGCCCCATATAGGTCATTTTCAGCTTAGCTGGGAAAAGAACAATTTTCTAAGGCATGACACCTATGGGTGAAGGCCACATGAGGATTAGAATTGGAATTTACAGGGCCTGCATTCCAGGGGGACCCAGGCACCTAACCGCAAATTCATCCCATGTCAGTAGCAACCACAGAGATGCATGAGTGCAAGACCCAAGATCCCCAGGAAAGGTTGAGCCATGCATAGGACAAGGGTTGAGAAGATGAGGGAAAGTCAGCAAGGGTAAGAATTTGAGCACAGGGATTCAGTGAGATCAGCCACTGAGCAGACAATGGCTACTTTCTTAAATGGTCACATTTGTGGGAAAAGGAACTCAGAGGACAAAAGCAAGACCCTTGAAGGGAGCAAGTGCCTTGAAAACACCAGAGTGGATGTTTCAAGACCAAGTCAGAGATAGGGGAAGACAACTTCAGGAATGGAAGACAAACCTGGAAACAAGACAAACCCAAATTGCAGCATCAAGAGGCAAAGAAGATGAAAACAAGAAATTGAGGGTAAGTTGTGAGAACTATAACAGAATGAGGTCAAACACACTTCTAAGGTATAGACCCTTGTGCCCACTGCCAATATATATATATATATTTTTTTGTCTTTCAGCTTCAAATTCACCCATTTTCCCTGCTCTATGAACATAGATCTGGGTTGTCTATCCACCCTTTCATAGCTGGCCTTGCAGGTCCAGGGGTGTTGGGGATCAGGCTACATGACTTGGATCCTGTGGGAGCCAAGGCCAATGTAACTTGCTTTAGGAACAGAGAAGTTAGTGGAAAACCATAGGACTCCAAGGGCAAGATGACATCTACTGAAGACAGTATAGAGTGCAGGCATCTGGGTATACGGAAGGACATATTTACCATTAACTTGTTCCCCATTTAGTAGTAACACATTTACTGGCCTTGCTGTTCCATGAAAAGCACACTACCCCTAACCCTTGCTTCTTGCTTGTTAATAAAAGTGGGTCAACTGGAGATTACTGAGCTTGTCCACTAGAGGCAGGATCCTCCCCGTCCTCTTGTACCTTGAATATTGTCTCCGTCTCTCTATTCCCCATTGTTCCCCCCTACAAGTATCTGAGGGTCTGATCAGCCCTTAGCACAGGAGGCAGCAATGCACGGGGCAGGGCTTCCATCTAGGTCTCCAGAATCAGCTCTTGCAGCCCTGCAGTAGTAGCTGCCTCCAGATGGCCAGGACAATCTTGTAGCCTATGCTCTGTGTGACATAGCCTAGGAGAGGCTTTTCCTCACATTTCTGGATGGGTTCTTCCTGGGTGCCCATCTCAGGGGATGGTAATTACTTATATATGTTATACATGCCTCTGTGTGAGTGCTATTTAAGGTTCTTGCCGCCTTGTACTGTAACTCATTTCCACCTGCAGATCATGTCTTTTTCCATGAAGCTTTCCCTGCTCAAGTGAATTTGCCTGCCTATCTCCTAGGTGGGCTCTGATGGACACCAAACACTTAAAAATCAGAAATGAGGTGCTTGGACTCCCTCCCAAAGTCCATGCCTCTGTTGTCAGCATTACCAACTATGTGATGACAGGTGGCACCACTGCACACATGGGTAAGCAGCATCCCTTCCCACAGGCAAGGAGCTCAGCACCACATTCAACACAGAGGCCCCTCTAGGACCTGCTGGATGAGGTAGTATCACAGGGAACAGGGAGAAGGTTTTTAACAAGACCCCAAAACATAAACTGCAGAGAGAAGTACATCCCATTACACAATACTGAACTTGAAAACTTCTGCACAACCAGAGACACCATCAGCAAAGCAAATGCACAAGTCACTGACTGCAAAAACAAGTTCAACACAAATAACCAGCCCAGGATTCAGCCCTGAGGGTAGATCTACCTGCATGAGGAACCCACACACATTTCCAAGCCAAAGACAACCCTGCAAAGAACAGGGAAGAATCTGATAGGGCGACGGTTGCTGGAAGCCTGGTCTGTTTGCTGCTTGTGAGCTCAACCCTCAAGGCTGTGCTAAACCCCAGGAAAGGAAACCTCCATCCTTTTCTGGGACCAGCTGGCTCTGTCCCCTGCAGGAAGCTTCCCGGACTGTTCCGGTCCCTGGTGATTTGGCTTTTTCCATCCTCCAACTGTCCACAGCGTCTAAATGTGGCCTGCCAGGGACTGCTGGGGCCACTCTGGCTGGCACTCCCAGGAGACTTTTCACTGGTTTTCCCCTCCGTACATGTTTTCCTCCCTCCATATTCAAGCAGGAAGTGGCTCTGTCCTTCATCACCCTGGAAGAAGGAGGTGGCCAGGACAAAATATAGTAGCAAATCTTCCTGTTTTTCTGGTCCCCCAGTTCCCAGCCCTGGGGGTATAGGACTTTGAAGTACAGAATGGAAAAGGAACCCTCCAAGGCTGGAATTGATAGAAGGGAGGCTAGTGGCTATGGAGGCCTGTGGGCTAAGAGGATACTTCGCCCTCCTTCACTAAAACACCAACAGGACCACCTGTTCACCCCTACCCCAGCCCTCCTCAGGGGATGGGGTGACTGTACACGTCCGTCTCCTCCTCCTTGTCCCCAGCCCTTCTCCCAGAGGGTGCCCACATCTTACCATGTACATAAATATATTATACTCAGCTCCCAGGCCTTGGCCCCATGTCAACTTGCTGAATAGCTCCTTCTGGAATTCCCACTTCAGCAAGATGGCGCAGCGAAAGAAAGTGAACTTGGTCCTCTGTGGGTGCAGAACAGATGGGTCACTCAGAGTGTCCCCAGCCTCCACCCCATCCTCATGTCCCTCAGTGGCAGACCCCAAGGGGGAAGGGATACTCCCACAGGACACTTGGGAGTCCTGGCTATGCTATCTGCTTGCCCAGGAAGGGAGAACCAACAAATTGTCTCCATCCTAAGCTCCACTGAGCCCGCACAAAGCTTACAGAGAGGCCAGTGGTCACCATGGCTGCCCAGGCCTCCTACCTGAGGCCAAGAAGGAGGTGGTGCCACCCAAGGAGTCTGCTCCCCCCGCACCTCAGAGAAAAGAATTATACTAAGTCCAGGAAAGGGGCTTAACTTCCCACAATGGACATGGAGCCTGAGTGCGTTATTTGGTTATTAAATGTGAGGCCTAGAAAGGGTGGAGAAGCCCTGGGGTGGGACAAGGGCTACAGGGTACAGTGGTACAGGTCTGAACAGAGCAGGCACCCAGGGAATGCAGAAGTGCCTGGCCTGCAGGTAAAGAGTAGAGGCAGATCAGGTGTCCAGGGAAAAGAAGCGGGTGCTACGCCAGAAGTGAAAGGGGTGTTACAGGAGGTCACAGACACTACACAAAGGCAGGACCCATAAAACCTGGGGGTCAAGTAATGAGACTGAGGGCTCTTGGTGCCCTTGCACAGGACATGGTCTGGCCCACTGGTCATGGAAGGGGAAAACAGAGGCAGAAGATTGTGGAGGCTAGGCTCCCAAGGCTAGTTTTAGATGCAGGGAGGAAAAGGTTTCTGCAGCCAGTGGAGGTGCCCAAGTCCCTGGGCCAACAGGGCAGCAAGAGTGGAAAAGCTGAAGGCAGGTGGCCAAAGAACTACCATGGAAATGTGGTTTTTTTCTTTTCTCCATCCACAGATTCACCTTCAAGATGAGGCCCAACCTGACCTGTTTTACCCAGCCTAGCTCTGGTCTCCACTCATAGATCTGGATCCACCCACAGCCTGACCTCACTGGCCACCCTGGCCTGGGAAGCCTGCTCACCATGACCACCTCCTGGCAGGAGTCAGCCAGGTGGACGAGCAGAGGAACCAGGGCCTGGAAGGCCAAGTTCTTGAGCAGCTGCTGGAACTTCCTGCCACGGCTGTGGATGACATCCCCAAACAGGAAGATGGCATTTCCACGCACCTCTGCCCTCTCCTAGGGGACAGGAGTAGGCCTTCTGCTCGGGCAGGCAGCACACCAGATCCCTTCAAGCCCTCTAGCTCTGCCTGTGTCTTGCTATGGCCAACACCTGCCTCATTTTGGCCACGGGGCAGTAAGGGCCAGCTGACATTGCCCTAACCCCACTAATCAGCAGCCCCTGGGCACCTGAACCCAACTCATTCCCTTGTCTCCAACTGCCCTGTCCCTGCACTCTCTCCGTGGTCCTCCTGCTCTGCTTGCCACACCTCCTTCAATCTCCAGCAGCTTTCTCCTGCATTTGCTCTGTTTGGTTGCTCCATAGCTCCTCAGGCAGACCTTGGTGCTAGATCTGTCACTTTCTGGCTCTGTGACCATAGCAAGTTCTCTTCTTTTTGTGACTGAGTTTCATTGTATGTAAATAGAAGGTAGTAACCTGCCTTTGTCCATGAGATGAGGTAAGGGTTGAGTCCAGCACCTGCATTGGTATGCCCTACTGGCATCCTCGGTGGCACTGATGGCCACCTCTTCAGTCTTTACCCAGCCCCCTCCCCTACATGAAAGGCCCAGCTCTGTGCAGCCCTAGCCAGATTCCTGCTGCCGCCCCCTCCTCGCCTACAGGAACCGCAGCTCCCCCTCACCCCAACTCCCCAGCTAACCGGCATCGTCCAGTCAGCTTCCGGAGTCTGGCATCCCCTCTTCCTGCTTCTGCCCCGGTACCGTTTAAATCCTGCTTGCTGCGGACCTCCCTACCTTACCACACCCCTGAAACCACAGGCTCCGCCCAGGCGGCTCCCCTTCCCAGCCATTCTCCCAACGCTGCCTCGGGGTCTTTCTAAACACGAACCCGCGTCTCTCTTCTCTGTCCTTACCACAGCCCCCAGCTCACTTCCCAGGTGGAGGACTTGGGCTCCACTGTCTCTTGGGGTGGGCAGTGAGCGCGATTTTTAAACGGAGCCACCACTAGGGCAGGGCGGCGTTCACCCCGCCTTAAAGATCAGCCAATGAGAGAGCGCTCCGCGACTCGGGCGGAACCTCCCATCTACTAGGGGGTTCTCCGCCGGGCTCCGCCGCGGGACAACTGTACCCGCAAGCCCACCACAGAACGGTGACGTCCTCTGATTGGTGGGCTCGAGAGAGGCTGCGTACAGTCCCGGCGGGCAAGGGCTGCAGAGCTGCAGGGTCGCAGGTTTCCTGGAGACCCCTAC
>NW_022900917.1:83677178-83698818 GCF_012274545.1 Fukomys damarensis
CCCCCCCACCAGTGGGGCGGGGCGTCTGCTGGCCTTCCTCCAGCCTTTACCTGCCTGTCTCCAGGATGGAGAATCGAGACCCTGGCTGGGCTGGCCACAGTCTCACCCACCGCCTCCCCTTCACGCTGGACAGGAAGATGGATGGAAGCAAGGCCATGTACCCCTGCCATAGTGTCATGAGGCGATGGTCCTGTTGTAGGAGACCCAGCAGACAGAGGGAGGTGTGTGGGCATGACAGAGGGACACAGCAATAGGCTAACAGTGCTGAACTCAGAGCTCCCTGCAGCTCAGAATCTCCACCCTGCATAGTGCCTTCTGCTCTGGTTGGCATGACTGCCCCATCTGCCTACCTTGGTGGCTCTTCTTTGGCCTCCTCTTCCCTGCAATCCTCCTGGGATGGAAAGGGCATCTCCCACAAATGTCCCCATCTCCTTCTCACCTTCTTGGGGTTCATCAGGGTGCTGCTGAGGCCTTTCAGGCTCATGGCCCGCACCAGCCAGTTGGGGCTGTTCAGGCCCAGGCTAAGAAGGCTGTTCATGGCCCTCTGGTCCACATGCTTAGAGACCTCTGGGCTGTTGAGAAACTGGAGGGTCAGCACAGTCAGGGAAAGTCAGCCTGTGACATGTATCAGGCAGAGGTTATGATGCCTTCATATCAATGACAGAAGGAAAGTCCAGCTCTGACCTTCTTCCTAAAGGGCAAGGGGACAGTATAAGGAGCAGAGTGTGGGTGGCCAGGGAGAGGCTGACCTCTGCAATGATGAGGATGGCCATGATGTTGTCTCGTGTCTCAGTGCTCTTCAGGGAGATGATGGCCTGCCCCAAGACAGCCTTGACCTCACAATCATAAAGGGCCATGGCCCTGTCAAATGGAAGAAACAGAAACAGGTTCTCTGAGGCCCCTTTTCTCTGACCAGGCCAAGGGTGAAGATGGGGTTTGGGGGGCTGGCACGACACAGCCACAGATCTCAGGCACTGGTTAGGCAGCTGAGTTGAATGCATTATCTAGTAGGAGAAGTTGCAGGCAGGAGCTCCATTAGGGTGTGATCCGGCTCCTCTCAGCCAGGGCACCTAAATTTGGGGATTTACCTGGCCAGGAGGGTCACTCCCTCTGTGTAGGTCTCCAGGTGCTCAAAGAGCTCCCAGCCCCTGAGCAGCTTGACATGGGCGAACACTTCCCAGTACTGGGTGGTCCAGAAGAGGCCCTTCAGTGCTTCTAGGCAGGTCCTGAAGTGATGCAAAGTATTGGGAGGAGATGGAGGCCCTGGGGCCTGGGCCAATTGCTGTCCTCTGGGTTCTCCTTGCTCAAGACTTCACTGCCCCCTGCCCTATCCTGCAGAATAGTCCATTCCTTCCTCAGCATCTAGAACCTATTGGGAGGATCCCTGAACCAATAGGAGGGTCCAGAAGTGCTGGTAGGGAACTGGGCCCAAGACTGCCTCACATCTCACCTGCAGGGCCCAAGGGGCTTGGAGTCCAGGATGTCTTCCTGGTAGTCCAAGAAGCCTTCAACCATGTCCATCTCTAATAGGTAGTGTAGCTGTGTGAGCAGGCCCAGAAGGATCCCTGCAAAGGCCCAGCGGACTGTAGTCCTGTACTCTTGGGTGTAGAGGAGCTCATAAATGGTGTCCAAGGCCTGCAGTGGAGGTAGGGTAGGCCCAGATGTGCCAGTGAGTGGAGAAGTGGGCAGCAATGGCCACAGGTCCATTTGTCTCCAGGTCCCACTGCCTTTTACCTGGTCTCACCCTGGTCTTCAGTATCAGGAACCATTGGCTACTTGTAGCTGGACCTGGGCTGGCTAACCTCCTCCTGCTGCAGCCAGAGACAGGACAGGCTGAGCTGTGCAATCCCCTACCTTTGCCTGGACTCCAAGCTCTGCCCAGATGCTACCACTGGCATCCCTTCCCTTGCTTGGCTCCACCCTCTGGAGACCTGCCTGGCTCTCTCTAGCATCCTTCCTGTGGAGAGATCCCTTCCAGACCCCTTCTTGGTGAAGGCCTCTCCGGGTCTCATTGGTTTCCTAACCTGTAGGGAGCCCATATGCCACAGTGATCTTCACTTCCCAAGTCTGCTCTGCAGCCCTCCCAAGTCTCACCTGCCCTCCCTGAAGTCTCCTTGATTCTTTTGCCACCCCTCCATCTGCTCTCATGGTTCTTGTCCCCACAGTATGTGGTCTTTTGTGACCATGAGCCCCTGAGGGCAGCCAGGGCTCTCTGCTGCTGTTTCTTAATGGGACCTGGGGTCCACCTGCTATGAGCAGATGGGATGTTTGGTCTTTCTGCACTGGCTCCCTCATGGCGAAATTAGCTCTAATGGCAACAGTGAGGTCCTGTGGCCAGGCCATTGGCCAGTTAGCCAATGTCCCAGACACTCAGTGGTTCACATGTGGAGGTACAACATGGTGTCCATCTTCACGAATGATAACAGTCTTCCCTCAACAGCACAGTCACAATCTGACAAGGGTCTGACTGAGGGCCAGATCTAGGGTAGTAGCAGTGTTACCCAGGGACCCCACTGGAGCCCTGAATGCAGAACCTGGGGCCCAGCTCACCAGAAGGGAGATGAGCTGGACCTGGTGAGTAGGCTGGATGACCTCCCCAGTGGGGCGCAGTTTGAGCTTCATGTAGAGCAGGGTCATGACCTTTCGAGCCAGCTGGCAGTTGGCAGCCAGGGCCATCCACAGGGTTAAGGTCTGCCTGGGGAGACAGGAGCCTGTGCTACCCCTGGCCATGTAGGTGCCCAGGTTGCCTCACAGCCCCAGAGGAACTCCTGAGCGAAGGGGAGGCCTTCCATATACCAGTAAGTGGTGGCTCCCCAACTGACAGTCAGCAGGGTGACCTGCTGGATGTGGTGATGTGGGCACAGCCAAGACCCTCAGGAGTGGTGACTGGGGAGGGGTCCTGGGTCTCTGTTCTGATGATTGATGGAGGGGCTGCTCCAGGCTCTGAGAAGAGGTAGCTTTGCCTGGCATTTGCATGTACTCCCACCCTGCCACACCCTTTCCCTGTGAGCAAGACATGGCCCTCCTCAGCCTGTCTGTTCTTCAGGAAAGGGAGGGACAAGCTCCTCGGATGGCCTGAAGAGAAGAGAGTTCCCAAAGGCAGGGACCATTGCAGACACAGCTTTGAATGTCTGCACCAGGCTCCCTGTCAAGGGCTCCCTGTACACCCTGAGATGGTGCACCAAGTCCCAGTGTCCATCTGACTACAAAGTGTAAACCGTCTGTGCGATGGTGACATACAGCTCCTGGCCCTGCACTCCTAACACACTCCTGGGCTACACTGCTCTCAGTCCTGCCCATGGTTTGTAGATTCAGGACTTGTCATCCAGAGTGCACTCAGAAAACCCAGCTGTACTCAGCATGGTGGCTGGAGCAGAGTAAGGCACCCAGGACTCTGGCTCTGGGCCCCTCTGGTCACAGGGCAGCTTGTAAGAGTCATTGTCTTTTGGCACCCAGCTGATGTCTGACTGCAGCAGATTGGTCGTTGGGGTCTCTCTGAGTCTGAGAGACATTTCCATGCTGAATCCCCCACTCAATGCCCTTGGCCCAGGGTACCCTTGGGGACTGTGGGCCCTGGGCCTGAATTCCAGGAAAGGGGTGTGCCTGGCAGAAGCCCTTAGGAACTTGCCTCCCGGTGCCTGTGACAGAGCCCAGGCATCACTGGTAGGCCACACAACACCTCCCCCCTACACACACACACTGGGTGGCAGGCTGAGGAGGAAACCTACCTCTCTGAGGGGTGGCACAAGGACAGGAGCACTTCAGTCACCTCCAGTGTGTGCTGGGTCCCCAGAGCCATCATGGCCTTCATCATGGCCTCCTGGGCTTTCTTAAAGTGGATGCTTGGCAGCTCCTGGAAGAGGCCATGCAGGACTTCGGCCACCTGAGCAGGAGGGGCAGGTGGAGCAAACCTCAGATGAGACCAGAGAGTAGACTGCAGGGGAACCCTGGAATCCTGGATGGGGCCCAGCTCTGAGGAGCTGGCTCAGGGTTTGTGTCACTCTGCCAATTAGCACACCCTTGCTCTGCCTGTTTGTCCCTGGAAAAGTGGGATGCCACCTCCACCAGGGCCAGTGTGGAGCACCTGAGTTGGTAGGGCTGGGAAGCTGTGTATGATATTAGTGGGGGTGCATCTTGAATGACACTGGCCAAGCCAGACTACCTCATTCATTGCCTCTGGCATGCTGCCTGTAATGTGTCACTGCAATTGCATCTCTGTTGAGACAGGAGTAGGGGACAGAACCTATTGCTCACCCAGCCTGCCCCCAGAAGGGCAAAGGAAGATGAAGAAAGGGTCGCTGGGAGGAGGCTGATGAAAGAGGTGCCAGTGGTCTCTGGGGGGAGGTGTGGTGTGTGGGTGCACACACATGGACAGTACATATAGCCCTTGATGTATGTCCATCCACTCCCCTTCCCGTACGTGTAGGGGACACAGGCAAGACTGAGGACAGGCAATTTGCCCACCCAGGGGAGCCTGAGTACCAGCTTACCTGCTCCAGCTTGATGCCTGGGCCCTGGAAGATCCACAGGAGGAGCTTGGAGGCTAGCCTAGACTGCAGGAGGCTGCAGCATCTGAGGCTGTGCAGCAGCGTGAGCACCAGCTGTGTGTGCTGTGCCACACTCAGGACCTTGTCAAAGGCCTGGACCCAGGGCAAGAGAGTAAGGGGCCCTGGTCAGCACTGGCCCAGGGGTCCAGGCTGGGCTATCCTCAGAGATGGAACAAGGACCGTGTGCACCTCCACATAGATGCCTTGTGCACAGATGTGTGGGGACCCCAGAAGGGACTGGCCTGCCTGAGCTGCTCAAACACAGACCCATGGGCTGGCACTGGGTGGTTCCCAGCTGCCCCTTCTCTGCAGAATTTTCCTGGGGCAATGGGAGTAGGCAACTTTGCCTGGGACAGTAGGGTCCCCATCCTGCAGCCAGTGGCCAGTGCCCTGCCTGTGTATATCTCTCACAGCTCCTTGTGGGTCCTACCCTTGCCCTACCTCACTTCCCTCACCCCACTTCCCCTGAGAACAAGTCCTTGGTGAACACAAATGCCTGCCCACTGTCTTTTGAGAGGGAGAACCTGAGGCATAGGCTCAGCTGGGTGTGTGGCCCAGCGGACTCCAGCTGCACAAAGGTGGCTCTGTCCTACTTCACCCACTCCAGGAGCCTAAAGGACCCTCATCTGGAAGGTGAGGAAACCAAGGCCCAGAAAGATGGGATGTTCCACCTGAGGTCTCCTAGTACAGTGCAGTGCAGTGCGGGCTGGGCCTGGGAGGTAACTGTAGGGAGGGAACAGGGAGCAGGGCAGTTCCAGGTTGCCAGGGCAAAGGGGCATTGCCAAGACAGGACATGCCCTACAAAGTAAGATGAACTGTCTTCCTCCCATGGAGCCCCCAGGGGAGGCCCAGGAGAATCTTAGGCCTGCAGTTCTAAATGGGCTCCTGTCTGGATGGAATCTGCAAGGTGAGGCAGAGACAGGGTCCTCTCCCCAGGAAGGGCAGAGTCTGTTAGGCTGTTCCATCTTGACTGTGCCTACTTTCTCCCAGGCATAGGCCATACAGGACCCCCTCAGCCCCTTCTGTGTAACTGCTGAGGGGACCAGAGAAATCCAATACTCTTGGGGAGGACTGGGGGTCCAGTGGGAGCATCCACACTCTAGTCAGCCCAGCTCTGGAAGGCCTCACCTTTACCAAGTGTTGGAGCTCCGCCTCCCCTTTTCCAGAGGTCCTGACCTTGAAGCACTTCGCCTTGCTCTGGTACAGACCTGTCATTCTCCCTGTGCAAAATCAAAGCTATAGGTCTGCCCCACCTGGGGAGGGAGCTCCCTGCCTCTGCCCTGTCTTTGGAGCTCACCCTTCTGCTGCACGGAAAGCTGCAGGAGTAGATAGACACACTGGTGGGCAGGGCTCTGGGTCTCTGCATCCCTGTCCCACCACAGCAATGTCAGCAGGCCTAGCTGGCGGCCCAGTGCAGAAGGCATGGCCTCTTCCTAGGGATGGGGGAAGTAAGTGGAGCCAGGTGTGGCTTCCTGGGGTCCCTTCTTCTGCCCAGCATCTTATAGGAAGTGCCCTGGTTGGGTCAGAAAGGGGCTCTTGTTCCAACCCAGGTCAGTCTTGCACCTCTCTGACCTCAGCATCCTCCTCTGTGGAAGGGACCCTTATTGTTGCCAATAATGAGAAATTAGGCTGTGTTTATCCTTACCCCCTGGAGGCTCGCATTTCTTCCTTTAGGCAACTGTAAGATTTTTCCATTTATCATAATCATTCCCATTTCCAACAATTTTTGGTTGTGCTGTGCCTTGATATCAGTTTTGTTGTGTTTATCTTTTGGGGGTTCATTGATATTCTCAGATCTCTAAGTTTGTATTTTTCATAGAATTCAAGTAATTTCAGGTGTTGTGTCTTCAACTTCTTTCTATCCCTGTGTTCTTCTCTTATCTTGTGATTCCAGTCACACTTGATGTAGTTCCACAGCTCACTGCTGCTTTGTTTGTTTTTGTTGTTTTGTTTTTTTGTTTTTGTTTTGGTACTAGGAATCGAACTTAGGCCCTCACACTTGCCAGGCAGGCACTGGGCCACTGAGCTGACTCTGCTTTGATTGTTTTTAATTTTTTCTTTTTTAATGACACTCGGGTCTTGCACAAGCTAAGCAAGTGCTCTGCTGCTGAGCTAGATCCCAGCCTGATTGTTTTCTCTAGTCTTTTTCCTTTTATTTTGATGGGTTCAGTTGTCTTGTCTTTAGGTTCACTGTTATTTTCTCCTGCAGTGTCTGACCCACTAGTAAACAGAACCCAGTGGCTTTTTTTCACTTCAGGTACTGTAGGTTTTATTTCTACAATGTCTATTCAACTTTTTTTATAGTTACCATTTATCTTTTGATATTTCATATCTATTCTTTTATTATGTTCATGTTTTTCTTTAAGTTGTTGAATATATAGTCATACACTACTTAACAACATTTTGTTTTAACATTTTACTGTATGTAAATTTTGCTTCAATAAAGTAACATAGTGTGAAAAGTGATAGTGTCTGCCTCTTGCAATATTTACAACTACAGTATGTGTGTGTGTATGCATGCACACACATGTGTGTGTCCATGCAAGTGCATCTTGGGGGACGGGTCTAGTCTGCAACCTCTCCTCTTAATATCCAGCCTCAGAGATTCAGGGAGTAGATATAGCAGGCCTTGAAATGGCCAGGATCTGCTTTTGAGCCCAGCAGTTAGGACCCAGGTGGAAGCAGCCCCATGGCTGGGCCTATCCAGCTGGGACCCATTCTAATGAGGCGTGTGGAGAGTGTCATTGGAGACAGCCTTCTTAAGTCTAACAGAAACTGTGGGAAGTTCTGCTGAATGGTCCTTACCACTTATACTCCCACCCACCCTTATTGTGTGGTGTTTCTGGCTAGTCCACACCTGCCACACTTGGTATCACTAGTCTTTAATTGTACCTTCCTAGTGGATATGTAGGAGTTTCTATCTCATTGTGATTTTGATTTGTATTTCCTTTATAACAAATTATTCCAGGCCTGTTTGACTTCATGTGCTTTACAATATGACTATTTAAGTCTTTTGCCCATTTGGGCTATCTTTGTACCAAGCTGCAGGAAGTCATTACGTTTTCCAGATACAAGTCCTTTGTTAGGTGCACTCATAGTGCACTTTTTCTGCTGGTCTGGGCCCTGTCTCTTGATGCACATGTTTCTAATTTTTATGAATTCCATTTAATCAATATTTCCCCAATAGCTGCAGCCCTCTGCATTCTGTCCAGGTAGTCTCTGCCTGTCCTGACTGTGTAAAGAGACTCTGTCTTCCTCTACAGATTCCTGGTTCTGGGTTTGTACCCAGTTCTGACCTTTCCAATGCTCTTTTGATTCTGCTGTGAGCTGGGACACTGCTATTCCTATAAGAAGCACTGCTTGTCCCAGCACTCCCTGGCCAGAGGATTTTCCTTTCCCACCTGACACCTCACAGGCCATGGAAGAGGGACCTATTTCTTCACCCTCTGTTCTTTTGTGCTTATGTCTTACCAACACTCTGACTTGGTTCATTTCCAAAATTGTTTGGCTTCTTTGGTTCCTCCCACCACTATGTTCTTTTTGTCCCCTCTAGGGCTGTTTCCTCAGGGATCACTCTTCTTCCAGGTAGCCGCAGCTCCCTCTCTTCCTTCCTCCAAGCATTTGTGCCCTGTTGGCTGCAGGCTTCCTGACTGATTTCCTTAAATCCTCCAATTTGAACTGTAGCACCCTCAGCCCCAAGCATGGGGACTCAGGGCAGAGTCCTTCTCTTCTTCTCCCAATACAGCCAGGAGCTTGCATGTGCAGACAATTCCAGTCCTTGGGGGCTCCTGGAAAGGTCCACCAGGTGGATCCACCTTGTGCCCCCCACATGTGCTCCCTGGAGCAGTGGGCAGAGACTCACTGTGGAATTTAGGGTGTCCACCACATACTTCAGAAGCAGGAGGATGGATCGCACAGCCCGCTGACGCTCATGGCTCTTATCTGACTGCAGCCAGTGTTCCAAGTGCTAAGAAGGGAGAGTAGGCCTGAAGACCAGCACCTGTGGGCTCACCTGCATCCCAGCTCCAACCCAAACCTGTGTGGGGCTAACTAATGGGAGTAAGGGTGGCCAGCCAGACCATCAGCCTCCCCACCATGCATTGGGTCAGCTCCTTCAGCAAGGGGCCACCTTCCAGGTTGGGCCTGGGGCCATCTAAGATTCGAGATCAGATGTTGTCCTACTCTCACACAGGCAGTACAACACCAACCAACAAGTTCACGGGACAACACATAGGCATCTTCCAGTTCCACTCAGTTCTGACACTGTCTACCTCAAAGTGATCAGATCCCCAGGTCAGGAGCTCAGTACTCACGGGTGCCCCCACTTTGGAGCAAATGGCAATAAATGGAGTATAACTTATCTTTCATTTAAAGAGCACCTATACACTTCTGAGAGTCTGGGGGCTTTGGCGGTTGTGGGCCAGAACCAGGCCCGGGGGCCAAGTACTGTATTCCTTCATAACACCATAGGCAACACTAGAGCTTCCAGATGCCCAGGAAACCCATGAGCCCATGTCTCTGGAGATAGCATCCTAAGGCCTCATGCTGCATCACATGGGGTAGGTAGGGTGCAAGGGAGGCCAGGTGAGGAACTTAGCAGTCTCTCTTTTCTCTGTTTCCTGAGTCACTTCAGGGATTTGAACACAGTCTCTTCCTACTCCTCCTGCTCCGCTCCTACCTCCCCGATCCCTGAACTCTCTTGTTCCTGGCTGGACCACTAGCTCCCTGGATGTTGGTCCTGCCCCAGACCCCAAGCCCTCAAGGACAGATGCTAACCATGGACCCAGACACCTGGGCTTCTGTCCCAAGGGAGCTTCTGTCCAACAGGGGAAAGGCAGAGGAGATGTCTATGTCCTAAACTGGTCATCTGTAGCTCTATCCAAGCCTTAACCCAAATCAAGCCCTGGTCAGTGGCACTGATAGTGGACAGTGTCAAGTTGCACAGCCCCAAATGAGACAAAAGCCTTTAACAGCTGGCTTCTCAAGAGTTTCAGCCTTCTCATGGCTACCCTGGTAGAGCCCACAGAACCACAAAGGACTGTGCCTGTTCTCTCTCAGTAACAGCCTGGCCAAAGGTAGCCACAGAATGCAGAGGATCAACTCTGACCCCCACTTGATCCCAGCCTGCCATCCCAAGCCTGGTCTGCACTCCAGCCACCTTCACCCCTCCTGGGCCCCAGGCTGTCACAGAGCAGCTTAGACAAGTTCCCTTCAGAGCCAAGAGGAAAGCATCCAACCTGAGCCTTGCACCCACAAGCAGACCTCATATTTCCCTTTGAGCCACGTGGCCTTCTTGGGGATACACCTGTGCCTGGGTGTCCTGGGCAGGGCCTGGGCTTACACAAAGCAGGGTTCCCTTCTCCACCTCCATTGGGAGGTCTGGGTGAGGTCCTCTCAGGCCCCTTTCCCTTATATGTAAAGTGGGGACACAGGAGCCCCTCTGGGCCACAGGAATTAACCCTTGTGAAGCACAGTGCTCAGGGCCGGTCATAGGTGCTGTCAGCCCCTCCACGAGGGCATCTACTCCTGCTGCCCCCCTTGCCAGTGAAGAACAACTTGGGCAGGAGTGTGGGAGTGTGCAGTAGGCAAAAATCTGCCAAGTTGCGCAGATCGCCTGTCATCACTGAAACCCTCTGATTCCCAAGACAATGCAGGTTCCACTGGCCCATGCAGCAGGATCCTGTGGAGAAGAGACCTCCGTGCTTGACTGTGCTGCTGAGGTTGGATCCCAGGGGGTGCGGTGAGTCTCTCTGCTTCCCTCTGTGCTTTCCTGTCTCCATCTCTCTCACAGCACAGCAGGCTGCTTGGCTGGGTCTGGAGCCCACCTCACCTGCAGGAGGAAGCAAGCCTCATCCATGCTGGGGTTCTCAGAGAAGAAGCTCTGGAGGAGCAGGTCAAGGGCACGCACTGTCTTCCTGTATAGCATCTAGCAGGGGAATCAGGTCAGTTGTTGTCACACCCTTGCCCTCCCCACCCGTGAGGCCTCAAAGTGTCTGCCTTGGCCTTGCTCCGGGGTTGAGGACAGACTGCAAATAAGTGCCATGGGGAACCACAGAATCTGCCATGGATAGGATGATACAGGTATTCCAGGGGAGGCACAGCCTAGGTGCTCAGGCAGGGCCCTCTTGCACAATTAGGGCCTCTCCAGCTCGTGGTTACTGTTCCTCTGCCCTTTGCTCTGTGACACTGTGTCCCTTGGGGCCAGCTGGGCACCCTCCTTTCTCTTGACCCTCTTCCTTCTCCCAGGGTTTTTTTTTTGGCTGATGTCCTCCAATATAAGACCCCAGTAGGTACAAAGCCGCTCTTAGATCTATCACCCTAGGTCTGTTGCTCTGGCAGCACTTGGCCCTGACAGTTCCCTTTGGCTCATGGGACAAGCAGGTGAGAGTTACACTGCGTGTGAGTAATAATCACACATGTGGAGTCACACAAGCACTTGAGGAACACCTGTGGCATCCACTCAGGCACAAATATTCTGTGACAAGGCCATGCCATGCTGCCATTCTGCTCAATCCTTCTATGATCTGCCCGTAGTCGGTGTGAGAGCTAGAGATTTCTCAGGATCCAAGAAGGATGGGTGTGCTATGGATGCAAGTGTAAGTACAACTGGAATCCTTTTCTTGCAGACAGAGTACTTTTTGAGCACAAGGGCAAGATGGCCCTGGACCTGGGTACTGCCTTGAGGATCACCCAGCACCGGTGAAGAAGAAAGACAAGGAGCAAAAATCCAATGACAAGTGTGAGCATCTAAACAAGTTTTCCATCATATGTGGGCTGCTGATTTTCCTTGTCCTAGAGGAGGAGAATTGTCAGGCATGGGGCAACCACTTTGATCCCAGGGGCACCAGGACTACCCCCAGGCTCTTCTGTGCCTTTCTCTCATGGATAAGGGCCAGCTGAAAGGCAAGGCAGTGAAGGCATGGGACAGAGAGTGAGAGAGGAGAGGGCTGCTCGAGGGAGCAACTGCCCTGAGAGGGGCCCTCGAGTTCTGGCTGTGTCACTGCATAGGGTGTGGACACTACCCTGGGCTAGGGAAAGTAGCCTCCCAGGGTATAAGAAGGGACAGTCCCCAGAGCTCACGCAGTTCTGGGCATAGTTCCTAGTCACAGCAGCCTGAGAGGAAACGCACTATCACATCACTCTAACTCAACTGTGCTACTCAAATCCATGTGTCAGAGATTTTCAACCAAATGATTTGTCAATCTCTACACACATGTACACTCAACCAGGAGAACAACAGAAGCTATCAGGTAGAATATTTTTCAGAATCAATAGAAATCTATCAATCTAAGTATAGTGTTAGATAAAAGTATAAATAATGGTATAAAACCTATAGGTACAGAGAAATAGATCTAGGTGTATATTTAGGACCTGTAGATATAAATATAGTCATAGGTATAAGCATAGATATGAATTTATAGGACAGGGAGAGAGGGGGAATGAATTAAAGATGTATACTATACATCTTAATACATTCACCAAAAAAAAAAAAAAAAAACTCAATGGCTACAGCTAAGTAAAAAAACAGGTAAAAAGTCTCCATAAAAATGTTAAGTTACTTGAAAGAAGGCAGAAAGGGATGAAGAGAGGAGCACAGACTAGACAGACAAATATAAAATAAACAGCAAGATGGTAAGGCCACTCCAACTTCCTTATATACAAGTGGGCTAGAGCCCCACCTCCAGCATAAGGCAGGAACTAGCACACTGTGTGAAAAGCAAAACCTAATCTAATCATATGTCTCCTTTTAAAAAACAAATCCATGCTGGATACAATGATACAAACAGGTTACAGGTGAAAGCCTGGAGAAAGGGCTCCCACATCACAGATGGAATGGGTTTCAGAGCCAAGAAGTGTGCCAGCAATAGAGATGTCACTTCAGAGCAACATCAGGGTCAAGTCCTCAAGAAGACAGAGGGATCGTAAATGTTTATGGGCCTAGTAACAGAGCTTTGACATAAATCAAGCAACAACTGATAGAGCAGCAAGGGGAAGTAGACAAATCCATAATGTCTTTCAGGGATTTCAACTGTGGATCACAAGAGTACACAGAATATCTGCGATGGCAGAGAAGGTGTGGACAGCACTGTCAACTAGCTTTACGTAAGCTGTCCCGCCGAAGAACAGCAGAAAGCATATTCTTCTAAGTGCATACTGGTAATTCACCAACATAGTTCACATTGTGGGTCAGTAAATTTAAAGGGATTCATGTTATACAACATATTTTCTCTGACAAGAGTGGAGTTAAATTTGACACTAGTTAGCATACATCTATGTAATCAATAAATCAAAGAAAACCCAGACATTATAAAGCATTAAACATGAACTAATGAAACACAACATATCAAAATTGATCATCTCCATAGATTGAGAAAAAATAATTTGACAAAAACCAATTTTCATCCCTGATAAACATTCTTAGAAAATTAGGGATAGAATTTCTAATAAAGAGCATCTACAAGGGTTAGGGATACAGTTCAATGGCAGAGTACTTCCTTTGCATATGTGAAGCCCTGGGTTCTATCTTCAGCATGACACATGATAATAATAATGACAATGATGATTATAATGATAAAACAAAGGCCCACACCTAGCACCGTACTGAATGATGAGACTGGATGCTTCCCCCCTCAGACTGGGAGCAAGTTGGGAATACCCATTCTCACCACCACTATTCAAAGCAGTACCAGAAGTTCTAGTAAGTGCAATAAATTAAGAGTGAGATATAAAAAGCAGCCAGATTTGAAAGGGAGAAATAAACTGCCCTGATACAAAGAAGACATGTATAAAGCTAGATACAGTGGACTATGCCTGTAATCCTAGCTACTGGGGAAGCTGAGACAGGAAGATCAAGAGTTCAGTGCCATCTTGGGAACTTAGCAAGTCCCTGTCACAAAATAAAAATATAAAAAGAGTTAGTAGCTCAGTTCCCCCTCGATTCAATCCCCAGTTACCTCAGGGAGAAAAGAAAAATCAAGTACAAAATCCTATGAACAATCTCATGGGTATATGGGATATAAACCCATTGATTTTTCACAAAAGTGTGAAGATAATGGAATAGAGAAATGATGGTCTTTTTAGCAAGTGATTCTGGAACAGGTGGATATTCATATGCAAAGAATTAAATGTCAATCTGTACAATATACCTTACAGGAATTAATTCAAAATAGATCATGGACTCTTATGGACTGAATATTTGTGTCTTTCCAAATATATATGCTGAAACCCTAACCCCAGGTGATGGTGTTGGAAGGTGAGGCCTCTGGGAGGTGACTAGTCATGAGATGAAGCCCTGGTGATGGGATAAATGCCCATATAACTGGGATCCCAGCAAGTTCTCTAGCCTCCTTCCTGGTGGATGAGGAAATGGAGGGGTCAACATGTGCACCCTGGAAGCAGCTCTCACTGAAACCAGACATCTGGCACCCTCATCCCAGGCTCCTAGCCTCCAGAACTGTGAGGAGCACATGTCTGTTGTCTATAAGCCACCTAGGCTGAGGTATTTTGCTACAGCTACGCAAGTGGACTAAACTACCCAAGTGGACTACCCAAGTGGACCTACGTATAAATCCCGGGTATAAAATTTCAAGCAAAAAAAAAAAAATACAAGATAAAATCCTGTTACCTTGAGCTAAGAAAATATTTTCTAGGTACAATGCCCAAAGCATAGTCCATGAAGGAAAACACTAATTTGAATTACATTTCCTCAACATTTACCACTTCTGCTCTTCAGAAGACACTATTAAGAGGATAAGAAGCCACAAATTGGGAGAAAATATTTTCAAGTCACGTATTGACAGAGAGAACTTCTGTAAATAGTCTGAAACCTACAAAATGTTAAAGAAAATATAGAATAACCACTGTCTTTTGCTACTGTAATTTGCTTTGCTTTGCTTTTTTAACAAAATACCCAAGATTTCACCATTAAAGCTTAAAGGCACGTAGCCCCAATTTAAGATTAACAGATGCTGGAGGTGCTTAGCCACATCCCAGGATGAAACCAAGATGCTCAAGCTAAGATAGTAATCCCTAAGCCCTAAAACGTTCTGTAAGCCATATGACTATAAAGGAGTTAAGATGAAAGGAATGTCACCAGTCCTGCTTTCCTAACCCTGACCCCCACTCTTGTGGGCTGGAAGAGCTAAAGATAAACATCCTGAAAGAAAATGCTACATTTGGGTTAACATTGAACTGTCTTGTGACCATGATTTGTGATGGGAACTGTGGGAACTAAAATATCTTATTACCTAAAATGAGGTCATCATTGTAAAACTCCTATAAAAGGCAGATTGTAACCCAATCCAGATTTGGTGCAGGCTGACTGCTTGTTAGCAAAATAAAAGTGTTTTTTGGTTTTTCGTTTTGTTTTTTTTTTCCACTTCTGTGTCTCTGTGTGTCATTTACCAGTCCCTTCTGCAACAATATCAGATAAAAGACACATCTAGAATATAAGAAGAAATCTAAAACTTACATGATAACTGAAGGATTCACTTAACTTTAAAAGTAGTTGTAACATTCAGACACCTCATCAAAGACATAGAGATGGCAAATGAGCACATGAAAGGACACCCAACATAATTAGTAGGAAAACAAGATTTAAAAACGCAGTAAGCTACACACTTATCACAATGGGTCGTGTGTCAAAGACACATGGTGCCCAGTTCTGTCAAGGATGTGGAGCCACCAGGATCTAGGATACTGATCCCAAGGGCACAGGAAGGTTTGGAAACTGACAGCCTTGATTCTGATGATGGTTTCACACACACACACACACACACACACACACACACACACACACACACACACACACACACATATGTCAAAACACACGCAAGTGCACACCCTGGAGTGTGTATTGTTCTGCATCTCAATTTTACTTTAAGAAACCTGTTAAAGCAAAACACTTCCTTCTTGAATCACTTCCTGTGTCCACGTGTCTGATAACCTCAGAGTGTAGACATGGCTGCTGGGGCTCGCCTGGGTCTAGCTAGACATTTGTGGTAGAAGGCAGGGCTGCTGCTCAGCCCTCCTGGGGGTCCTAGCACCCATTCCCTAACTGTGGAGAGCCCCAAGAATTGCCTGATATAGTCTCTCTGGTGTTAGAACACAGCCCAGTGACTGGCCAGGTCCAGATGAGCAGCAGAGGGCCAGGGTTTCCACAAGACTGGCAGCTGCTCACTGGTGACCCCCTGGAGATGGGTTTCCTCCTCCGATTCCTGCAGAACCCTCCCTTTCTGCAGGACAGAAGGCCTCTGTCTAGCAGACTGCCCCAGGAGCCCAGCCCAGATACATAGCTCAGCTCCCACTTGGCCTGTTCATGGCTTTTGCTGTACCTGATAACCAGCTTGTGGCTGTGGAGACATGCATCTTCCACTGTCACTACAGGCCCTGTACAAGACCTGGCATGGAGAGGGGGACAGAACCTAACCATTGAGTACAGAGCTGCCCCAGCCTGGGGTGTGGTGGTGGTGGAGGGGGCACACTTTTGGTTCCTGGGACCATGCTGTATGCTGACTGGGCAGGAGCAGTGGGAGATGAGCAGTGGGAGACGTGTGTGACTGGACAGGACAGAGTCCTGAGGCAGGCAAGTTCCTTGCCTGCCTAGCTGAGGAAAAAGGAGCAGGAGCACCTGAGGCTGCAGGCAGTCTGTGGGCTCTGCAAAGCTGATTCGTGAAAGCTGGACACAACTCACAGAACTGCAAGAGACCCAGGGCTGGGGTTTTCCCAAGGTCATAGCAAGTCTGTGTTGCAGCCAGGGTGGAACCAAACCTGGATTCCAGCTCCTGCCTTGGCCCTGCCCCAAGCAGGGCTTGACAGCTCCCAGCCCCCTGCCCCTAGCCCAGAGAGAGAGGATGGTCAGAGCAAGTGGTCACCATAACATCGATGACAGGGGATGGGTCCAGTGAAGGCCAATTGCTGGGTAGCTCCTCTGTAGGGGGCAGAACATACACACTTCGCAGGCAGACTTCTAGGACCTTGGACTTGACCCAGGGCTGGAGGCTGGGCCGCAGATTGCTACAAGAAACCAGGGAAGACTCC
Source organism: Fukomys damarensis (assembly GCF_012274545.1). NCBI lineage: Eukaryota > Metazoa > Chordata > Mammalia > Rodentia > Bathyergidae > Fukomys > Fukomys damarensis. Next base: position 83,693,765 of record NW_022900917.1, read on the forward strand.
TTTACACAGTCAGGGCTCATAAGGAGACCTGACTGGGAGCCCCTACAAACCCGGCGGGCACAATTTAGTGAGGGAGAGATCTGCATGCAAGCCTGTCTCAGACTTCAGGGGGGCTGGGGCTGGGGGGAGTGGAGCATATTTGGACCAGAAAGAGCCCATGGCAACAGGGACTGCAGCCAAGGCAACTCCATGGCTTCATTCTGTTGGGTTCTTTGGCACTTGTGAGAAATTTGGAGATTATTCTTTTGTCAAGACAAGGCTCTGAGAGCCACCATGGGACAAAGGTCAGTACTTAACCTATGGCCAGTCTCAAGGCTTGAGGGGCAACAAGGTCAAGGCTTTTTGTATGACCAGAGTTAGGGTTCAGTGAGTGACCATGAGTGGTCTCAGATGCACCTTGGGTTAGCATTATAAACATATCTTAGTCATGAGATAAAGCAAACCTAAACTCCCATGTGTGATATGCCCCAGCCTCAGCCCACCCAGCACTGTTTAGCAGTGCCATCCCTGTCCCTCATCCTTGGCACACTGAGCCCCCCCCCCGCATCCTCATAGGGCCTGGCCTGTCTTCATCCTGGACCCCAGGGAAGTTACCTCAGCCCCACAATGACCAAGATGATCTTCTGCCGGAAGAGAGTGGCTAAGAAGTTGGGCTCCTGGAGGATACACTGCGAGGGCAGAAAAAGAGCCCAGGTGTCAGTATCGTCTGGCCCAGCCACTGAGTTTCCTCACCCTCTGAGGGATCCCTGAGTGCCCACAGGGCAGGACACCTAGCGTGTTACTCACCAGGAGACACTGAATGAACTCTGGTATCTGGGTGTACTTGTACTTCTGGACGCCATAGTCATACCTGAGAACTCTGGTGAGCAGGACAGCAGCCGAAAGGAAACTGGCTTTGAGAACATCATCCTACAGTACACAAGTGCCTGGGTCAGAGGACAGGTGACAGAAATTATGCCACACTGCCAATCTTGGCCAGGGTACCAGAGAATGCAGGTGCACACACAGGTCTACACATCACTTGTACACACACACACACACACACACACACACACAAGCACAGCACATCCACATCCACACTCACTTAACTACACAGCATGCACATGCACACACACACACACACACACATCCTCGCATCACTGTCACACTCATATCCATACAGCACAGCCTCATCCTTCTCACACTCACATACCCACCCAGTGCACAATCACACACACATACCCTCACAGCACATCCTCACACACAGCCACAGAGCATACATAGAACACGATTTAGACACTGCACGTCTACATACACACAGCGCATATATGCCGCACATGCAACACAGTAACATATACACCCCTCCCCCGGCAAACCCAGGTGGCTCTGGCTGTCCAGGGTGATGAGACCCAGCCCCTTCGTAGTATATTCTGGGTTGCTGGAGTCCCCAGATGGATCCTTCAGAGATGTAAAAGACACACAGCCTCCTCTGCCTGCCTCATTGCCTGGTCCAGTACAGGGACAAACAAGGGGAACTGAGGGACCCTGCTCTCCCACCCTCCCCGGACAGACTGGGGCTCACACAGTGGCTGCAGGAGAAGTAGTGCACCATCCGAGAGGTGATGCTGTCTACCCAGGGCAGGATTTGTTCCTTGGCATGTGTGGCCATCTGTCCGTAGCACAGCAATGCAGTGCTGTTGACCCATTTCCAGTGCAGATCTGTGTCTGGGTGCTGCAAGTGAATGAGTGGCAGGGGCTGCTAGGTGTCAGCCCCAGCCCACCCCAGGCCCTCTCAGCTCACACCAGTCTCCTGATCGGGGAAGCTGAGCCCGTGGCACAGGTCCAAGGTGGTAGCCAGCTGTGTTCACACCCCGCAGGAACCAGGTCCCAGGCCTGGCGCTAGCCCTCTCTTTCAGAAAGACCCTCCAGACAGCACCCTCACGCAGGCAGGTCTTCTGTTGCCTACTCCTCCCATCAAGGCTACTGGGGCAGGGAGTGGCTAGGAAAATAAAGTTGCTCGACCTACTCTCCTGGGCTAGGTGCACAGAGAAGAAACTGAGGCCTGGGCTGCATATAGCATCTGCAGCCCCCATGGCCTCAGATCCTGCACCCAAGAGCAGCTCTGAATTCTGCTCATGGGGTTCCAGAACAGAGAAGTACAGAGAAGGTCTTCATCCAGCCTTGTCCCATATACCAGCCCTCCGGGATCCTCTTGTTACCATCAGGCACCAAGGCCGAGGCCCTCCCCATCCTGCACTGCCCTTGCAGAATGGCCACCAGGGGCCTATCTACCTGTCCTTCAGGGGACAGTTTTCTCCACCTCAAGAACCAGGTGCTGCCCATGTGTTCCAGCAGGGTCCACACCTCCTCCAGGTGCATAGTGGATGTCAGGCCCACAGCCAGTGCGATGTCCTGTGGGGTGGGGTACCAAGGATCAGGCCCCCAGGAGACAGAACTGGATGTTTCTGGTCCCCTGAGGATCCACTCCTCCCATTGAGAACACTTTCTTCTGGGTGGGGCCTGTCAGCACCCTGACAGTGCTCCTTGCTTTGAGCAGAGGAAACGGGAGTGAGGGCCAAGGGACAAGGCTGGCAGGATTGAGAGAGCCAGTTGAGGTCCCAACGCACCTCCCGCTGGCTGGAGTCCTGATGGGACAGCTCCAGAAGACGGGCGAGGTGGCTCTTCACCAGTGCCACACTAGTGCACTCACGAAGGATCAGCCCAAAGAGGCGGAAGAGGAGGGTCTGGGCAGCAGGAGGGGAGGATGAAGCACTGAGCCAGTGGCCAGCTGGGGCTGTGCCCACCCCAGGCCTGGGGTTTGTCTGTATGCAGGGCCCTGTGGGGAGAAGCTGGTGGCCCAAGGATGTGTCACACTGGTGTCCTTGTGCAGTGCTCTGAGGGGAGGGGCTGAGCACCCCGAGGGTTGCTCTGGGTGTACTGACTACTGCAGGTGATGCCCGAACGCTGTGCTGACTATGGTACCACCCGCCAGTTCTGGGCCCTTCAAGGCACACTCTGCGCTCCCTGCCCGCTCCTAGGCTGGGCTATGCTCAAGAGTGGTGGGGATAACCTGCTTTGCTGTGGGCCAGGGGACTGATCATGAAGTCCCCTGAGCCTCTCAGCTCTTCCTGTGGACTTGGGCTGGGTCTTGTCCCCTCCAGCCCTCTTGGGAGGCTCTGAGTGGCCCTGACCTGGCACTAACCTTCTTCTTGACCTGCTCCGGTGCCAGGCTCAGGGACTCCAGGAGCTTCTGCATGCTGATGTCTGTGTCCATAGCATTCTCCTGCCCGAGGTGCTGTGGCAGAGCTCAGTGCTCAGACCCTCACCTCCTGCCCCACCAGTAAGGGGCATAGCCCAGTGCAGACAGGACTGAGATCCTGCTGGGTGGGGAAGGGGTGAGGGACAAAGCCCTACAGCAGCCAGGATCACTCAAACTGGGCTGCTGGGGCAGTTTGGCCCATATGCTGATGTAGAGGACTCTACACGCTCACTGTGCCAAATGTGCCATAGGTTTGCCACCACCGTGTTGGAATAATTTTAAAATCAATGACATCCTTTCCACCTCTCAGGATGTTATTTCTTAGCTAGTGTCACAAATGAGACGTCAGCCATTCTGCTGAGCCAGATGCTTCGAGTTATGAGGCCCCAGCAGATCCCTACCCTTTGGGCAGAGGCTGAGTACCTTAATGTGGCCAGGGAGTTGACATTTGGGAGCATTCCTGCCCTTCATGTTGCTGCTATGCTAGCCCCTGGGCCTTTTCATGACCAGTTCCCTCTGACTGAACACTTTTCCCTAACCCCCAATCTGAGCCCAGCTGTGTATGCTTGTAGTAGGGCCTCTGTAAGCACACAGGCCCTGCTGTGTATCCTCTGTTAGCCCTCAGAGTTCAAAGAATCTGTCACTCACAGTGGCCCTAGGAAGTGACTGCAGGCTCCAGAAGCTAGAGATAAAGACTGGAGCAGACATTGAGGAGAGGGGCCAGGACAGCCCTGCCCACCTCAGGATCTGCATGAGCTCTGGTGGCATTCAGGCCTTGAAGCTGGTCTAAAGGGTCCCCCAATATTCACGGTGGGCTGGGGTCCTATCACTCCCACCCTATGCCCAAAGCCGGTTTGAGACCACAGCAGGCCCAAGGGGTGGGGGCTTCAGGAACACAGATCAGTAGGGGTGTCTGGGTCTGCATGGGGTGGAGGGGACTAGACCCCAGGCCTTGGGTGTCTGCCCCATCACCTGCTGATGTGGAGTAGACACATGTGCCCTGAGTTCCTTGTACCTTCTGATACTTCCTGGTGAAAGGTCAGGAATTCCAATGGTATGAAGGTCTCGGGAGGTTAGTGGTGGTTGATGGTGATGCCAGTCATGCAGTGAGCCCTGGAGGGGATTCAGACTTCCCCCAGGCCCCAAGACTCTGCAGGAGTCCACAGAGGGCTTTGGCCAGCAAGGAGACACTCTAGGGCCTTACCTGGCTGTACCCTTCCAGGTAGTGACAAATGATGCCCAATGCCAGGTCCTGCTCTGTGGCTGACATGGCCCTGATCCTGCTGACTAGCTGTCTCTCCAGGGGTGAGGGGTCACTGACGCACTGTCTCACACCTCCCAGGAGCCCAGAGTCTGAGCAGTCTGCAGAAAGCCCAGAGCAGAGGGATAGCATGAGAGCCACCAGTGATCTCAGGCCCCATAACTGTCATGGCACGTGTGCCTGCAGGGTCCCTGTTGGATGTGCAGTAAATGCTTTCTTTAAAATGCATTTGGAGGAAATGGAAAGCACAGCACATATAGGGCAGACATGTTTCAAAGCCCTGCCAACCAACCCAGAGCAGGGCCAGTGTATAGCTGAACAACCTGGAGACAGAGCTGAGACCCAGGCCACACATACCACAACTCAAAACTTCAGACCCTCTAAGAAAATGTGGATGAAGCTGGGCGTGGTGGTACACGCCTGCAATCCCAGCTCTCGGGAGGCTGAGGCAGGAGGATCGCTGTGAGTTCAAGACCAGCCTGGGCTACATAGTGAGTTCCATGTCAGTCTCAACTACATAGTGAGACCCTGTCTCAAAAAACCAAAAAAAAAAAA
>NW_022900917.1:83698990-83705753 GCF_012274545.1 Fukomys damarensis
TAACACACAAAGAGACCCTGCTTAAAAAAAAAAAAAAAAAAAAAAAAAAAAAAAAAAAATTGTGGATGGACCAGTGATACCACAGCAATGGCCAGTGGTGTGGAGCAGCAAGTTACCTGTACCCCAACCTACACCTACACAAAAATAGAGAATAAATGGTCAACATATTTATATTGTAGAACTAAAACCTTAAACATACAGAGAAGATTGTGAATTTTGTCATCTCTAATCCAGAGTTGGGGCGGGGCTTTGTAAATATGAAACAAGATAGAAACCAAAGGAAAACAACTCTTATAGCCAGCTACATAGTTTCTTGAGCCTGAACCACCCACTAACCACTGCAACTAAACACTCAGAATGATTTGCTATACCTGTGACAATAAGCCCAGCACTGAGAGGCTGAGGCAGGAGGATCACAAGTTCCAGCCCAACCTGTACAACTTATGGACTTCAGAAGATGCTGTCTCAAAAATAAAAAACAAAATAAAAAGGCCTGGGGTTGTAGCAGCTCAGTGCAAAGGTCCTGGATTGAATTCCCATTATTGCAAAGGGGGGGAAAAAAGCCTCTTCCAGTCAATCAGCAAAGGATTCCCTCCAAATCCTTTAAGCAAAGGATTCCTTTGCTTAAACACAAGCAAAGGATCATATGGGCCAGTAATTAAGTGGAAAGATGGCCGATAATGAAAGAAATGAGTATAAAAAATGAGATGTGCTTTTTCAACTGTCAGTGAGATAAAGATGAGAAAGAATGTGAAGAAATACATTCTCACACTTTGGTTTATATGTGGGGAGGGGATTCTTCCTCTGAAAAATCACTTAGCAGCTGGTATCAAATTGGAAATAAAAAATCAAGGGCAGAAGCACACATACGATAGGTTCCTTTCTCACTAATAAGATGAGCTCTGGAAGCTCTATGATGATAGCGCATAGGAATTTCTGCATAATTCTAATGCTTTTACAGGGACTGTCAGCACTTTGATACACAGGAGAAGAAAATGACTTCAAAGCTAGCATCATGTTGGGATGAAAGTAAAGTCAGTCTCTGGGTCAGGTACAGCTGTGTCACTGGTCTGTCATTACTCAGCGGCAAACTCAGCCCCTGTGATTCATGCCCTTAGGACAGGGCTCTGGTGTCACCTCAAAGGCCCCTACACTGTCCGACCTAGGCCTCGGTCCTGTGTCTTTTGGGGAGGGGCTGGCTGTGAGCTTCAGAGTGTCCTTGTCCTGACCCTGTGCTCTAGCCAGGACCTGAACAGTGTTTCACGGTCACAGCATAAGTGCATCAGTCCCTATGCTGTGGTTTTTACCTTTGGGTATGACTATGGATTTTTTTTTTCCATGAACCATCATGCATTTTAGTTGAATTTGCAAAGTGTTTGCACTATATCCTACCTCATGACACCCGTGTGTAGGTACCTGTCAAAGGGGAGAACCTAACCTCTCCCTTGTCTATAGACCCGGAACACGAGGACTCCCCATGGTGCATGCTCATCTGTCCTCCAGTGTCAAGGGCTGTGGGCCACTGACCAGCAGGAGCAAGCCTGAATCTGAGGGGTTAAAGGGGCTTTGCAGGCTGGGTGTGTGTAGGCCTAGCACTGGGTGAGGCAGTTGGTCCTGTGCCTTAGAGACCAGCCTGGATGCACAGAGCTGAAGGGACAGAGTGGTAACAGTTCCAGCGTATGCCAGGAGCCACTTTTTCACTCCTGCATGACTCGCTTATCCAATAACAACCCACCCATCATTTATCAGTAGGGCAATGGGGCCACTCTTCAGCACAGGTGTTGTATTTGCAACAAATGACTGCCCTGTGTCCCCTAAGCCCTGAGGACAAGGATGGGCAGCAGGAGGAAGCTATGAAGTCCCTGCCCAGCTAGGTGGCAAGAGGGGTCCCACCTGTCCGACCATTCCTAGGGTTTCTTGGGTACAGCCCTGGCTGTGGCCACCTTTCCCCTGGACCAGGGCTCCAAAGAGGAATGAGGCAATAGGGACAGAAGGGCTGGCAGCAAACCCTGTCCCTGCCCACAGGGTCACAGGCCTTCCAAAGGAGTGTCACCTCAGTCCCTATATCAGACAGTCAGGGGCAGAATGGACCTCGTGCCCCTGTGAAGTGGGGATGCCAGCACCCCCCGCACACCCTGTAGCACACAGGCTGTCCCATGTGTATGCTCACCAAGCTCCAGCTCCTGCTCCTCCCGAGGAGACAGGTGGCTGAACATTGTGAGGGGCCGATGGAAATTACCACCTCAGGGGGCCAGCATGGGCCCTAGAGTCTCAGGGTGACAGCATCTGGCAGGGACAGATGGCTGTGTCTCTCACCCTGAGCAGAACCAGAGTCAGGCCATTCAGTGATGCCTGTGATCATCCTAAACCTGATCACTACAAGCCTGACCTGCTCATAATCCAGTCACCCCAAGCCCCACCAGTCCTTAAGTCCATTACCCCAAAACAGAACAGCCCAACCTCAGTCACTTCAGGCTTGACTAGCTCCCACCTCAGTCATCCCAAGCTTTACCAGCTGCCATCACTGGGAACCCCAGGCCTAACTAGCTCCCACCTCAGTCACCCTAAGCCTCACCAGCCCTAACCCATCAGTGGAGGTGGCAGGGCAGGGCTGGAAGGTACCTTTGGGATCTGGGTGAAGGGAGAAGGGGGCTGCTGTCTGCCAGCCTTCAAGCTCCCAGCCACCTCTGGGAGCCTGTGGGCAGCACTGATGGCCAGAAGGCCCTGGACCCAGTAAATGGCCAAGTTCCTGCTCAGTGACCTGGGTGAACTCCCAGGACTGTGCTGGTTCTGAGGGTCTCTGCTGCCCTGGCCCTGCCTGCCTGTCCCCTTTGTCATCCAACATGACTCCGCCCAGCACTCTTTCCCCATTAACTCTGAAACCCTGACTGTCCACCCCATCCACACTCAGAGTCAGACAGCAAACCAAGTAAGTGGAGGCTGGGGTTGCATGGGGCAACCAAGTCCAAAGAATAATTTGGCCAGAAAAGGCACATATGAACTGGGAAGCTTCTGGGCAGAGTGAAAAGGAGCCTCCAGATCCTAGCAACCATGCTTCTGCCCCAGATCACTCATTGCAGGGCACACGCTTCCTGTTCTTGTTCTGTCATGGGCCAGTCAAGGCTCTGCCTGGTCATAGCTGCCTAGACGGACTCAGAGACAGGGCTTCGTAGGCCCTTCTGACTCCCTACTGCTCTGTTGGTAAAAGACTACCCCAGCCCCCAGCCTATCCTTCCAGCTCCCCCTGCCACCCCACTGCAGCCAGCTACAGCCCCTCCTTTACCCCAGAGAGACCACAAGACTCCGCTTTAGGTCTGGGGGGAAAGGCATGGGCCCATCCTTCCCACTGCCCAGCATGATCCTCATCTTTCCCTCCCTGTTACCCTCTTAGCTCTTGGCCCTACCCCCTAACCCCACCCCAGTCCCAGCCCTTCTCCTTTTTACCCTGTCCCTGGGCAGCTGCTGTCTGTGCTGTGGGGCAGCCCAGCTGTGTGCAGGCAGCTGCCTTCCTGACTTGCAGCTCAGGTAGGTAGATGACAATGACTCCTATGGGTTCACAGGCTCAGAACTGACCTCCAGGGTAAGCAAAGAGATAAAGAAAAAGACCTGTTATCCACGTGTAAAGGACAAGAGTGAGAGCCAAGAGGAACCAACACAGAAACCCCAAAAGCCTGGCCAGGTGATGCACTCAGATTCCTACCCATGGCACAGCTTCTTGGCTGGGAATCTCCCATCCAGGAATTCAATCTCCAGAAAAAAATTAGAAATTACTAAATATTCACTACTCCAGTATTCTTCCCAGGTTTAAAATAGCCACACATGCTCTAAAAGAAAGAAGAATGAGCAGTTTAAAAACTCACTTTCTCCAGACTACTCGATGACGTGGTGGTTGCTTGGATCCAAAGGGAAAGAAAAGCCATTCAATTCTAATTTAAAATGCAGTTATCTCTGGGCCTTGGGGTTCCAGGCAATCTTGCTTTCTGAATCCTTTTTGAAATTTTCCAATGTGTTCACAGTGGTCATGAGATGCTCTTATCAGGAAGAAAAAAAATGCTTACTTAAAACCAAAAAGGAGGTGAGATTTTTGAGAAGGCTCGGAAAAGGCCGTCACATGCGCTGGATCTAGGAAGGGGCCGCAGCCCAGTGGGGAGCTGGACACAGTCCCTAGGTCATGAGCCTGGTGGCCTTGGGGAGCCTGAACTTGCTGCCTGGCCAGGAGGGGCCACCTGAGGGGAGGCTCAGCCTGAGGGCAGACTTGCTGAGGACTTTGGTCTCTGGTTCCAGTTTTTTGTGGCTGTGCCAACATCTCAGGGAGCTCAAGGAGGCCTTCCCCAGAAACAGTGATGTTTTTAGTATAGTCACTCGGCCTCTGCTCCCGTGTCCAGGAATCTGTGCCAGGGAAATTGACGGGACCCAGCCAGGAGTGACTTCCCACCCATTCACCCCGGAGCAGCAGTTTGTTGGCATTCTCTGAGTGTTACCTGCGTGTCTAGAGAGACCTCTGGCTGTGAGGGAGTCACCGGGAGAAAGTGAGCTGAGGCGGGCAGGGAAGAAACTGAATCCCCTGTGGGAATGTCCTTGACTGGGGAACAAGTGGCAACAGCTGGGGAAGAACAAGGAAGAAAGAGAAAAAGGGGTCCTTCTCAGGGCACAAAGTGGCTATATGTTTCGAAAAGCCTCGTCACCACCAGCTGCCCTGGAGAAGCATTTGGGGAGGCTTGCTGAGGCCCCACCTTGGGCTTCTGTTCTCAGGCAACAGATGTGGGGGCTCTGAGGTACTTAAAACTGGATCATTTCCAAGACCAAGCTGCTCAGCCTCCCCCAGCCCACCTCAACATCCGTCTTGGGGTGGGGTGGGGTGAGAACAGATACCTTCCCTAAGAGAGACTCCTTTCGGGTCAGTGAGTTACTCTTCCCAGGACTCAGTGGGCCTGTGTCCTGAAAAGGCCTTTCAGGCCCTGGAGAACCCGGTTCCAACAGCCACGGCCTAAAAGCTGAAGGACGTTCACCCCTGAGAATTCCATCTCCAACTGACAGTGCTGCAGACAATTGGGGACACTTCTCGGCAAATGTGCCCACAAGACAGAATGCTCTGGTGACATCCGTGCCTCTGGCAGGCTTGAAAGTCAGGCTCTTGTCAGCTGAGAAAGAGAACCAGAAAGAGCCAGTTGCCCGGGCTTCCCCTTCTGAGATTCTTCCCATTCTGACAGCCACTAAGAGGAGGATTCACCCCTGGGGAGGGAGCCTTGGGTACCAGGAGCCTAGCTATCTGCACTCACTCCATAGGTTTGGGCTTGCTGGATTGCAAGCTTTGCGCTCATACATACCCAAGCTCTGTTGCTGAGGCAGGAGAACAGGACATGGCAGATCATGGCTGGCCAACCTGGCATGACCTGTTGATGACAAAGAGCTGCCAAATCACGGCAGAGATGCGGGTACAGAGCAGCTTTGAAGCCCTGCAAGGGGCAGCCTAGATCTGACGCCAAAAGAAGATCTAAACAAATAGCCATTGACTTCACCATCATTGACCTCTTGTTCTTGCAGTGGGCCATCTGCATGCAGGATCTATCTTCTCTTCTCTTCCTTCTTTTCCTCTCCTTTCCTTCCTTCATTTTCTTCTCCTTTCCTTCAATAAATGTTAAGTTGTTATATTCATTGGTTGTCTGAACAAGGCAAGAGCCAGGGATCACTGAATACCACATTGTCCAACAGCACTATTAGTTGGGCTGCCCAGACCAAGTTCCAAGATTGTCTGACATCCGAAAAGGCAAAGCATATAGCTAGCCATCCAGATGCCCTTGGGATCCCAGCAATGTCCAACAGGACTCCTGACTCCTCCAAGAAGACACCTTGGTCAATTCTGGTCTTGGATTCAGGACTAGCCAGGGTGTCCACGGGAGTGCTACTCTCTATCTGGAGATCCCCATCCCATAAACAACCCCACTGGAGACACTTGGGTGACAGACTGGGCACTGGCTGCAGCTGGCGAAAGGCCAGCTACCTGGAGGACACCCAGCCCCTGAGGCGCCCAGGCACTGCCACCATGGGACACCAGGACTGACCCCAGTGCAGGACTTGGCCATCTTTAGGACTTGGCCATCTTCAGGCCATGGCTCATGCTTGAGAGCCTTGTTTAATATCAGATGAGCCTGCCTGTGACTGAGTCTTCACTTGCTTACTGCTAAGATTCTTTTCCCAAAAAAAGCAATGGAGGAGACTTCCCATGGGCAGTGGCGGGTAGCTGCACAGTGGCTTCTCTGAGCCTTGAGGTGAGAAAACTCAGAAGCTGCTGCTGTCTGGGCAGAAGTCTCCTTGCAGCGAATGCCAGAGCCCTTCTTGCCAAGCTGGCATGAGAGGCAGAGGGATCCTAGAAAAGTGAAAGGTTGTCTGGAGGGTTGTCAGGAAGGCACAGGTGGGGTCATTCCACGACACACTATCCCAGAGAAGCGCAGGCTCTGAAGAGAACAAAGGTCTGGGACACGGCCATGCTTTCATGCCCCTGTGAGATGGGGACAGGGCTCCAACTTGTCTCTGAGTCAAGATGCTTGTATTACAATGAAGCATGGTTGTTCTGGGTCACTGGTACTGCTCCTCAGAGTGCTTTGTTAACACTTCTTCAGAAAAACACATTTAACTTGGGTCATGAGAGAGAGTCTGCACCCCACTTTCCATGGGGCCCCTTTCCCTGACAAGATCTCTTGGCTGAACAGAAGAGCCCTGTCCTATGTCCTAGGATGGGCAGATCCTGGGGAATCTGAGGACA
>NW_022900917.1:83705957-83760098 GCF_012274545.1 Fukomys damarensis
CCTCAACTGCCCTACACTCAGGAACTCTAGGAAGCTATTTGTTCCACCCAAGCCTCACGCTGCCCCTGTGTTTGCTAAATTGCATTTGAACCAAATGCCTGAGGGCTGAGGTCAAAAGAGCAGGATGGGGTGGCAGCAAGAGCCAGGACTCCCAGGCAGATCCTAGGCCAGCAGCACTAGGGTCTCCTCTGCCTCTGTGTCACCTGTAGTCCTGGCTGCCACCTGCTGACTCATTCATTCATTCTGCAAGGAATAATTGATTGCTCAGAATGAGAAAGGCAGCAAGGCAGTCATCATCCCAGTAGCCAACGTTGTAGCAAATAAAACTCACGGTGTTGCCGCTCTAGGTGGTATTGCAGAGTCAGGCAGAGAAGAATCAAGCACACACCTTGGAAGTTGGAGGCAGGTTTATTTCACTAGCAGACTGATCAGGAACTTCTCCACACAACGATCAGTCCCATCTTGGTGGTGAACAGGGTTTATACAGATTTGGGAAAGGAGGGGTAAGGAAACAGTGGCAAGACTCTCAACATTAGTTCATTGGTTGAGGTGGATACATTCAGCTTATATGATTGGATAGAAAGGCACACTAGGAGTTACCTTATTTACATATAGTGGGAAGCAGGGTTCACAGAAACTCCACTGAGAACAAAGGACAGGGGAGGAGGAGAAGACTGTGTCCTGCTTGTCTGAGTGAGACCTGGATAGACCTGTTTTAGGTGTGGGAGGAGTCAGAGCCAGGAGGAGCTGTGTGTCTGCTGCCCTGTTGGCTGTAGCACAGGCTCCTTCTAATCAGCACCTCGAGACCCTCAATACCTGGGCCTCCTAAGGGCTGTCCCTCCCAGCCTCCCCCTTCTGGCCCATCTGTCTGCCTCCAGCCTAGACTGCACAGCACTGAGACTGAGGGACCCAGAACTGGAAGCAAGGAAGGTTTGGGCAGGAGACAGTGGGGATGGGGTGAAGAGACAGACTCAGGGGTTACCAGGCTGAGTCTTCCTTGTGAGCATGAGATGTAAGGGCAAGTCCTGGGGGTTCAGTGGGGCCACAGCACACCTTATGCAGTCTTCCTATGTCTGTGTAGCTCTGGCCCTAGCCAGGGCCACCTGAATGCCCATGGGGACCAGTGAGTGGCAGGAAGTGAGGTGGCTGCCTCTGTTTCCTCAACCCTTCTGTCTTGAAGGGCCCAAAAGCCTCTCCCTCACTGTGGACTTTAAAACCTCAGGGACTTCCTTTCAGCCTGCATTTTAAAGGACTTTGCAAATAGATACCAATTCACCCACTCCCTCTACCACAGGGCCATGGGGGTCTTCCTAAGGACAAAAGCCCCAGGCTTGCTGTGTCCTTCCCCTGAGCTCTGGTGCGCTCTTATCTCTGCTTTGAGAACTCTTTGCCCACTGGTTGGCAGACTCTCTGTGCTTCAAGCCTCAGCTCCAATGTCCTTTGCCCCTGCAAGTCTTGCCATAATCCTCCCAGCAGATATGCCAGCCCCTCTGATCATATGTCCTTTGGAAAGGCTGTTTGTTTGCAAATCTGTGTCCCCTGCTGAACAGGGAAATGATTTCTGACCAGAAGAAGCCTGTGCTACAGCCAACAGGGCAGCAGACACACAGCTCCTCCTGGCTCTGACTCCTCCCACACCTAAAGCATGTCTATCCAGGTCTCACTCAGACAAGCAGGACACAGTCTTCTCCTCCTCCCCTGTCCTTTGTTCTCAGTGGAGTTTCTGTGAACCCTGCTTCCCACTATATGTAAATAAGGTAACTCCTAGTGTGCCTTTCTATCCAATCATATAAGCTGAATGTATCCACCTCAACCAATGAACTAATGTTGAGAGTCTTGCCACTGTTTCCTTACCCCTCCTTTCCCAAATCTGTATAAACCCTGTTCACCACCAAGATGGGACTGATCGTTGTGTGGAGAAGTTCCTGATCAGTCTGCTAGTGAAATAAACCTGCCTCCAACTTCCAAGGTGTGTGCTTGATTCTTCTCTGCCTGACTCTGCTATACCACCTTGAGCAGCAACACTGTGAGTTGCTACAGTCTTGCCAGGCAGATCTCCTGCAGCTTGCCTGTGTGACAGCACCTTCTTCAGCCCACCAGGGCCAGGCAAGGACATGGATGACTGCTATAAGCTATTCTCTTCTAGCTGGGATTGTGGGCCTGTGACCAAAACAGAAGGCTCTCCTGCTTAATCCATCTGCAAACGTCCAAACTGCTGTAGGAGCCATGGGAGATCTTATTCCAGGGCCAATGGAGGGAAAAGAGTTCCTGCTCCTGAGGTACCTTCTCAATAGCAGGGCTGGGCTGGGTTTTACTAGGACTAGTGACAATAATGGAGTGTGCTAGCTGTCACCGGAACTGCTCAGAGGAAGGCAGAAGGTTTTAAGGGATCCGGTGCCTTCTATTTCTTCCTAAATTGGGCATAGTAGGATCTGTCATGGTGCCAGTGAGTGTGTTTCTATCATTACGAGACTAAAATGAGCCCGAAGTCCTCTGGAGTGTCAACATGGCCCAGAACCACGTCCAGCTGCCCGGTGCTCCTCTAACATGGCAGGAGGGTGGGAATGAATGTCACATCTCTCATTTACTCTCACTGCCATAAGAGGCCTCTGTAGGCAAATGGAGCTGACAGGACAAAAGGCTCTCGGTGATTTGGGATTCAATCTAGGGTCAGCCTTGTGCAGATTCCTGAGCTTCTCTGCCTTGGTTTCCCATGTAGGGCAGCACCTACAGCTACGGTTGTGATGAGGTTAAGTGAGTTTACTTGTAAGGTAAGTTTGGACAGAACCAGTCCAACTCCAGTGCCAGACATGAGAGGAAGATGCATCAGGCTGGGCACTAGGAGATGGTGTCAAGGCAGGTGACATTCTCCTGGAAGGGGAAGAAGCCATGCACAGGTTGGAGGGCAGTGCTGAGGCTCCAGGTTGAGCGAACAGCATGCAGAGATCTGCACAGGGCAGAGCCTGAGGCCTCAAAGAAGCCATGACATTGCTGGGAAGCAGGGCCCTGATTCAGGTAGAAGCCGGCCCCTCACTTCCTTGGCCCTCAGTTCTTTGTGCTCTTGATGAAAGAATTCAGTCGAGACACATAGGCAGCCATGCAGAAGTGTAGGTAGCATTTATTGTAAAGTGGATATGGAGAGCGTGAACACCGTTGAGCAGGAAGGCAGGCAGTACCACTAAGGCACCTACACTAAGTGTGAGTTTGGATACTTTCTCATGCTTCCACCCAGGGAACTGGGATAATCATGATGCTTATCAAGTTTTTTGTTTAGAAGCTACTTTGGAAATGCAAAATGTCTTTCTGTCCTTTTTAGATGCTCATTGTTTTCTAAGGGGCATTAATCATGTAATAAACTAACAAAACATAAGTTCTTATTTTAAACCAAGTCCCAGCCCAAGGCGGTGGCGGTGAGGGGGGGTCTTTAAAGAACATTTCTTTCCTGACATTATTGGGCTGTAGATATGGCAGCCAGCAATGCAGTATGCCTTGTTCCAGAGTTAGAGACCACCAACTATCAGAAGAAATGTGCCTGATGTACTGCACAACCTTAAGATGTCTTTGCATTCTGTGGGGTCACCTTGAGCATGAGCGTGAGACCTAATAAATAATTATAAAGGCATTAGCCATTGAAGTCTTCAGTGTCTTTATTCAACTGGCAAGTCCTGTTACTTCGGACCCACCCCTTTTGTTTCTTCAGGCCTGCTAATGTCTAACTTCTGACCTAACAAGTACGCAGGAAGAGTCCTTGGCAGAACAGCTTCCACCCTCTCTCTTTCCTGCCTTTCACCCTTTGACAAATAAAATAAGGCCCCACCACGAGTTGGGCACAGATTGCAGCAGGCAAGGGGCTTGGTCCATCCATGGCCATTGGTCTTTTCTACCACCAGCCTGTGTGTGGGCCCCCAGGGCATTCGGAAAGGGCAAGACTGTGATCTTGGAAAGGCACTGTAGGCATTCCAAGAAGATTTGAGGCTCCCACTGAGGCAGGACTGTGCTCAGGAGCTGCAAGGGAAGCAAGGTAGAGTTGGCCTCCAAGATCCTGTCTAGCACAAGACATGGTCCCTAAAGGACAGAAAGGCTTGTGTGCCAAGGCAACCAGGCCCCAGAGGAAGGAGGCTGTGGAGAGAGGCCAAGAGGCTCTGGATCTCAGGTCTGCATCCCTAGACTGCAGGACGAAGCAACCCCATCCTCTCCTAGGACTGCTTCCTCCTGTGCCATTGTCACCAAGGGCTAGTGGGAACTAAAGGGAGTTGAGCAGGGGGCTGCTCCTTGGTCCTCTGCTGCCTCCAGCATGAGCCCAGGCTGTCCCTTCTGGAGCCTCAGGGCCTCTCCCTGCCCTCTCAGATTCACAAGTTCCCAGCTGGCTGTAGCAGAGAATGACCCCGACCTGGTGTGCTCAGCTGATACATATGGAGGATGGGTGTGTATGTGGAGAGCACCTACAAGGCCTGGCACAGAGAAAAAGGAATGAAAGACTGAAAACTTGGCTTCTCCTTCCATAAGGCTTTCTGTCCTGGCTGGGGGAACTGTGGTCCTCCTTTGACTTCCTTGCCTAGGAGCTGTAGACTCTTCCTCCTTTATTGTTTTCTCTAAGGAGATTTTAAGAACCTTGGAATAAAATGATTTTTGCCTTATTCCTCAGATACTTTGTAGTCCCCGAAGTTTGTTGAATGACTGAGTAAGTGAGCAGATGGAAGGATGGAGCAAAAGAATAGCCAAAGCTGAATTACACATCTGGGCAGTGGATAAGCAATGGCAGGGAATCCCAGCTGCAGCCCCCAGTCAGGGACACCCAAGGCTACACTGTCCCACTTCCTCCTTTTCCCCAACAAGTGAGGCCAGAGGTGGGGGTCCAGGGCTCTGCACAGTGGGGCTGCAGTGGACTTGTAGAGGTCCTGGGCACACACTGGCTGCCCTACCAAGCAGCAAGGTTGGCTGGACCATTGTGTGACCCAGAGTTTCTGTCCTATTCTATCTATCTTCCCTCCCCCGGGAGCAGGGTCCCTGGCCACTGGGACTTATCCTTGACTTGGGGACAGGCTGTCCCTACCACCAGCCTCTTGTGGGCTTCTTGGACAAGGGCATGGGGCAGCCTCAGGCAGCACCGTGTAAGAAGCATAAAGTAAGCCACTGGTGTGACTTAGCACTTTCTACCAGCCACACCAGATGTAGGAGAAAGGGAGGACATTAATTTTAATTATGTATTTACTTAACCCCCATGCGGAAGTGTTCCAGCAGCTTGGCAGGTGCAGTCCAGTTGGGCTGTGGCCCTGATCTGAGCCCTGTCTGAGGGAAGAGGCCTGGACCCCTGTCCGAGGGGGAAGATCTGGCTCGGTGCTGGAGCCCTGCCTCAGGGGAAAGGCTTAGTCTAGTCCCCAGCCCTGACTGAGGGAGAGGGCTTCTCAGAAGGGAGGCCTGGCCCATCCCCTAGGAGCCTGGCCTGGTGGGGTGCAGGACCCTGCATGGATGAGACCCCTCCCCACACTTTCTGCCTTTCCTTGGTGCCCTCTCTGCAGACCACCCTTCTGCCCCATGGGTCCCTCCCTCTTCACTGGCCAGGCTGGAGACAGAGGGAGGAAGCAGCAGCCTATGGGGGCCTGGCCCCAGCACTCCTGTCCACCTACACAGCTGCTTGGGACTCCAGGCACGAGCTCCCAGTGGGCGGGAAACAGTGACAGGGCTGCTGTCAGTGAGGATGGCCGCTCCAGGCTGAGGCTGGGCACAGAGCTGCCCCTGACTGCCCACCTCCTTCAGCTCTCCTGCAGGTGAGGGAGGACAGGAGGTTTTGGTGATGTGACCACAATCAAGTGCTGCCTCTTCAGAAAAGGGAAGGCAGGGCATAAGGAGGGAAGCCCTGTGTACTGGTGGGGTAATGTAGGAGCTGGGCCTGCTGTCCTGCATCTGGCCGTGACTGTTTTGCTGCTGGGAAGCCCAGGCCTGAAGGGGGAAGGGAGCTGGGCCAGGGGAAGGAGGGGCAGCAGACAATGGGGAGGGAGTTGAGGCCACGGTGACAGTGACGTCCCCAGACAGTGATGACATGTAACCGTCCCTGGTGGTGATAAAAGGGGGGAATCCTTGAAGAAAGGGAGGGTGTCAGTTATGCAGTTGTGTGCTGGGTGGGGGTGCTGGACACAGGGCAATGAGGATGTTGCTAATCATCCCACTTCTCTCTGGCTTTTGTTTAGCCCCAGGGACTTTCTCAAACCCAGCCCTTATGTGCATGTGCATATGTACACACACACACACACACACACACACACACACACACACACACACACTTGAGGACTCCCAGAGCCCGTGGAACCCTCTATCAGGGAAGCCATGGGTTCCCTGGCTGGTTCCCATAGCAACGCCTGGTTGGAGGAGGGGAGAGGTAGAAATGCAGAGAGACAATGAATAAAGAAAAACAGCTTCTAAAATGAGCACCAGTGGGGAAAGGAACCACCAGGACACCCCAGGCTGGCCCAGGCCCCTCAGACACCCAGCCTCCACCCTCACCGTTGCTCTCAGCTACATGCATGGGCCAGCTTTGCATTTGGTGCTCAGGTGCAGCCACAGCCAGTGCTGACACCTCAAGGGCAGTAGCCTAGGTGGGTATCTTCTCTCATCTGGCCAGAGCCCAATCCTGCAGCAGCTGTAGCAGACACCATTTGTTTTGGCTTCTGTCTAGATGTCCCCACAAAGCCTCATGTGGACGTAGGTAGAGTTCTTTGGAGGTGGCTGGATCTAGGGTGTGTGATGATGGAATGAAGGATCCGATGCTAGGATTAATGGTGCAATTCTAGGAGTGAGGATGTGAGTACTATCCACTCAAAGAGTATGGGGATGAGATAGAATGTAAGGGACAGAAAGATAGCTGCTGGCCTTTGTTTGCTGCATTGCTGCCTTCTGCCCACCTAGGACTCTTTTTCCTCCGCACTGCCCTCCAAATGCTGCTCTGCTTTGGAGCGAGCCAACTATAAATTGAAACTTCTGCAAACCATGAGGTACAATAAACCTTTCCTCCTTTAACTTTGAGTGTTGGGTATTTTGTCCCAGCAGTGAGAAAAGTACCTAAGACATCATCCTTCCCCCATCTTACAGGTGAGGAAACAGAGACACTGAGAAACCACACAAAGGAGGAGAGGGCCAAGGCCCAGAGAGCCCAGAGATCTACCCAGGCCAGGCAGCTGAGCTGGGACCCCAGCCTCAGAGGAGACCACAACCAATGACAGCAGACTCAGTGCCCCAAACACACACCAAGCTTTCTGAGTTCTGCAGTCAGAACCCAACGCTGGGATCTCACTGAGCTAAGATCAAGGAGCCAGCAGCTGGAGCTGCACCATCCTCTAGGCTCTGCAGATAAACCTCTGCAACCCCTGACCCTGCCTTCTGGGGCTCTGGCACCTTCCTGTGCCTGTGAGGCCACTGTGTCTCTGTCCTGTCTCAGCCCTCCTATCCCTCTTGCAATTCCCTGTGATGACACCAGGCCATCTCATCTTTTTTTTTTTTCTTCAATTGAGTTTATTGGTACATTTTAGGTATACAGTACAGTTATTCATTATTGGGATCTTGTACCTTTACATGACAGGTCTTGGTTCTCATTTTTTCCCCTTGTCCCTGCCCTCCCTTCACCCCCTCCTCTCCTCCCCATTTACAAACACTTTATTTCCATTTTTTAATTTTCTCATGATTTTTTCTTTTCCCTTATTATCTTTCCCCTACCCTTCCCACTTTCCCCACACCTTTAGCCCTTTTCTTCCTATTTCACATTCTCAATTATCTCCCTAGGATCTTATGTACAATTATAGTTTTTCACACCAGAGAAACTATTTGGTATTTACACATGTGTGACTTATTTATTTCACTTAGGAGTATATCCTCAATATGTATCCATTTTCCTATGAATGAATCTAATTTCCAATTCTTTACAGGCCATCTCATCTTGACGTCACTGGCAAGCACTCTGTCCTCTGTGCTGGGCCAGGTAACCTAAATTGGAGTGGAGACATTTGGGACCACTCTGCCCATCACAGTGGTGACATGGGGGTGAAAGGGCCTGGCCAGATGGAGGAGTGCAGAGGCACTTGACACAGGAATGGGCACAGAGGTGAGTGCATCCCCCAAGGGGTGGCTGGGAAAAGGCAGGGTCAGTGACCTGGACAATCTCCTGGTCTGCAGTGTCCAGGGCAGGGACCAGACCCCATCTGTGACATGGAAGACTCCTTTGGACAGGCAACACAGGGGCCTCCTGTGGAAGGCAGCTTGTGCTGCGCCATTCTGCAGTGGAGGATTGAGCCATGAGGACATCAGCCAGCCAGAAGATGTGACAGAGAAAAGCTGCTGGGAGGATGCCAGAGCCCAAGTGGGTTGCATCCCTGAGGAAGGGCCATTCCTGCCACCACTTGAGTGGCTTGAAGCTTGGAAACAGGGGAGTCTATGGCAGCAGCAGCCTCACAAGCCTGATGTGTGGTCTAGGGTGGGCTCTAGTTCCCGCTCTGCCAGTCACTGCAGCCAAGTGACCTCAGGCTGAGAAGCAAGCCCAATCCAGGTCAACCCTTACCACACATGCCTACTTCCTGCCCCGTCTGCTCTGGGAGGAGCAAGGAGGCCATACTAGTGAGAGGCCTACCTGCAGGGACTGGAAGAAAGAGTCCCAGTCATGTTGCCTCACAGCTTCAAGGAGCAGCCAGAATTCACAGGGCACCATCTTACCAAGGTCAGAACCGAGGGACTAACGGGTCTGGGTAAACCACAAGTCTCCTGCTTCTTCCCAGGACCAGAGTGTCTGCTTATTCAGGCCAGGCCTTATTGTGAGGGCTGTGGAGGCACAAGGAGACCTGCATCCTGAAACCCCCAGCCCCTCTCCCATCCCTATTATGCTGAGCGGCATCCAAACCTCCTTTGAAGCTGTCCTGGCCTTTTGGGGGTGCAGCCAATCTCCAGGAGGGGCAGAGTATCCCCAGAAAGGTGAGGTGTGAATAAAGAAGGCTCTTGACTGCAATCACCACCCCCCACCTTCCTTGAGACACTGACCTCATACATTCCCAATAGCCCTGAACATGGAGAGATGGACTGACATTTTCCGTGGGACTGTACCAGGTGCCAGGGCAAAGCAGAGACAAGATAATTACGGGGGATAGCACAGGCTAAAAATAGTTTTCTCCATAGCCCTGTCTCCTGGCAGGGACAACGCCAGACAGGCAGCAGCAGGATCTGGCCCTGAGGGTGGGAGTGGGGGAGCACAGAGGCTTCATTCTGGGAGTGTGCTGGCCAGGGAGGGTTGCACAGGGCTGACCCAGGCTCTCTATCCTCAGGCAACACTGGGAAAGTGCCATTGCGGAGCAGGGAGGGTCAAGGATGCCCATGGTACAGAGTGAAGGGCAGGGTGGCCTCTGGGCAGAAGCTGTTGAAGGTGAGTAGGAGTTTGGCACATTCTCTTCAAAAAGGTGGCCTTATGGTCCTCAAAGAGCATCAAGAGTGGCAGGGAGGCAGACAAGGGCTGTGTGTTGGGAACAGTGTGGAGGCTGCCTGACCTCTCCCAGCTGACGAAAAAGCTGAGCCATCCTGGCCAGGGCTTCCAGTCCCCTTTGAGATACTCTCAGAAGGAGGAGCCCCCCGTCCTCAGAACTGCTGTCTTTGGGGGACAGTACCCAAGTGAGACTTGCCTCCTTGAGAGTGGCCTGAGGGGTTCTCATTGACCCCAGCCAAGGCTTGGTGCACTCAGGACAGGGCTGGGGTCTGATATGAATGTGGAAGGGAATCAGGACTGGCTGCTGTGCCCCGGGGGCCTATCCAAGGAAGAGGACTTCTGGAGGAACACAGGGGACAGAAGTGAGCAGGGAGGAAGCTGATGAGCACCAGGCAGGGGCAGGGGTCCTGCCTATCCACCCAACAAGCTCTGCTTTAAGGGATTCTAGAGGGACAGAGTGCTGAGCAGGATGTGGGGGGGGGAAGACAGAGGACTGGGGAGGGGAGGGGAGGGGCACAGCCCCAAGAAAAGGATCTGGGCCTCTTGGGTGGGCATGGATGAGCTGTCCTGGAATTGGGCTTTGTCAAGAAGCTGAGGAAGTGGCCCAGAGGCCTGGGCCAAGACTCTTCTGCCCGAATTTTAGTTTTAAAGATATTTTTAAACCAGGAGTGGGGCTCTGACTCCAGGAACCAGACAAATCAGGGACAAATCCAGGAGTGTTCCTGAGTGTCCTGGGGTGGTGGATGGAGTTGGGGAATGAATGGACAGTAGGGGAAGCAACACAGCAGGCAAGAGGGAGAGAGAAAGAAGAGGGAAAGAGAGGCATCACAGGAGGCTGGGTCAAATGGGACCTCTAATCCTACTTCTTTGAGGTATCTCCATATTGATTTCCCCAATGTTTGCATCAGTCTACACTCCCACCAACAATGAAGAAGGATTCCTTTCTCCCCACAATCCTGCCAGCCTTTGTTGTTGATTGGTTTCTGATAGCAGCCATTCTTTCTGGGTTGAGGTGGAATCTCAGTGTTGTTTTCATCTGCATCTCTCAAATGACTAGTGAAGTTGAACATTTTTTCATATGTTTATTTGCTGCTTTTACTTCTTTGTCTGAGAAATGTCTGTTTATTTCAGATGCCCATTTTTGAATTGGTTCTTTATATTTCAGGGGGGGTCTGATTTTTTTGAGTTCTTTATATATGTTAGATAGTAGACCTTTGTCTGAGGAACAGCTGGCAAAAATTTTTTCCCACATTGTGGGTTGTCTCTTAGCTCTGCTTGTGATTTCTCTGGCAGTGCAGAAGCTTTTTTAAAAGATGAGATCCCAATTGTTGATTCTTTGTGCTAGTTCGCGTGCTACTGAGGATTTGTTCATAAAGTCTTTTCCTATGCCAATATCTTCAAGAGTTCTACCTAACTTATCTTCCAGCATGTTTATTATTTCTGTTTTACTATTTATATCTTTAATCCACTTGGATTTTAGTTTAGTACATGGTGAAAAATAAGGGTCTATTTTTAATCTTTGACAAGTTGAAATCCAATTTTTCCAACACCATTTATTAAAGAGGCTATCTTTCCTCCACTGAGGATGGTTGGCTCCTTTGTCAAAGATGAAATAGCTAAGTATGTGAGGAGTTGTTTCTGCATCTTCTAATCTGTTCTGCTGATCCTTGCATAGTTTCTTTGCCAGTATCATGCTGTTTTTGTCACAGTGGCTTTGAAGTATACTTCCAAGTTGGGGATTGTGATACCCCTGCCATGTCTCTGTTGCCTATAATGGCTTTGCTGTTCTAGGTCCCTTCTGATTCCAAATGAATTTTTGTATTGTTTTCTTTAGTTCTGTGAAATATACTGTTGGGATTTCAATAGGGATTGCATTGACTCTGTATAGCAGTTTTGGAAATATGGCCATTTTCACTATATTGGTTCTTCCTACCCAGGAACAAGGATGTCATTCCATGTTCTTATTTCCTTTTCGATCTCCTTTTTTCAGAGTGTTGTAGTTTTCAATGTAGAGGTCTTTTGTTTCCTTTGTTAGATTTATTCCTAGGTATTTCAATTTGGGGATGCTATTGTGAAAGGGATTGTTTCCCTAATTTCACTCTCAATGCATCTGTTATTTGTGTATAACAAGGCTATTGATTTTTGGGTGTTGACCTTATATCCAGCTACTTTACTGAATCTGTCAATTAAGTCTAGAAGTCTTTTGGCAGAGTTTTTTGGGTCTTCTATGTAGAGTATCATAGCAAATAATGACAGTATAACTTCTTACTTTCTTATATTTATTGCTTTTATTTCTTTCTCATGTCTAGTTGTTGTGGCTAATGTTTCCAAAACTATATTGAACAGGAATGGAGATAGTGAGCATCCTTGTCTTATTCCTGATTTTAGCATGAAGGTTTCCAGTTCCTGACCATTTAGTATGGTGTTGGTTATTGGTTTGTAGATAGCCTTTATCAAGTTGAGATAAAGACCATCTATTACAATTTTCTGCAGAATTTTTATCATGAAAGGGTGTTGAATTTTGTCAAATGCTTTTTCTGCATCTATTGAGATGATCATATGGTTTTTGTAGTTGACCCTGTTAATATAATGTATTACATTTATTGATTTATATATGTTGAATCATCCTTGCATCCTTGGAATAAATCTGACTTGGTCAGGGTGTATGATCTTCTTGATAACCCTCTGTATTCTGTTTGCCAGTATCTTAGTGAGGATTTTTGCATCTATGTTCATTAGGGAGATTGGCCTGTAGTTCTCTTTTTTGGTTGGGTCTTTCCCTGGTTTTAGAATCAAAGTAACACTTACTTCTGGAAATGAATTTGGAAGTATTGCTGCCCTTTCAGTTTCATGAAAAGTTTAAAGAGTAGTGGCAGTAGTTCTTCTCTAAATGTCTTGTAGAATTCAGCAGTGAAGCCATCAGGACCTGGGCTTTTCTTAGTTGGTAAATTTTTATTTACATTTTCAATTTCACTGATTGTAATTGGGGAGTTTAGAAGTTTTATATCTTCTTTGTTCAACTTTGGTAATTCATATATATCTAAAAATCTGTCTATTTCTTCTGTGTTCTCCATTTTATTAGAGTACAGTTTCTCAAAGTAGGTACTGAAGATCCTCTGGATTTCTGCTGGATCTGTTGTGACTTCACCATTTCCATTCCTAATTGCATGTATTGGAGCCTTTTAATTCCTTTTTTTGATAAGATTGGCCAAGGGTTTATCGATTTTATTTATTCCTTTGAAAAACCAACTCTTTGATTCATTGATTTTTTTGAATTATTCTCTTAGTCTCCATTGCATTGTTTTCTGCTCTGATCTTTATCATTTCCTCCCTTGTATGAGCTTTGGGTTTGTCTTGCTCTTCTTTTTCTAGGAGCTTAAGACTCAGCATTAGGCTATTTATTTGAGCTCGCTCTGTTTTCCTAGTGTGGGCATTCACTGCTATAAATTTCCCACGTAAAACTGCTTTCATTGTATCCCATAGATTCCTGAAGGTTGTACTGGTATTATCATTACATCGTAAAAACTGTCTAATTTCTTCTTTTAATTTCTGCTGTGACCCAGTGGTTGTTCAGAAGAATGTTATTCAATTTCCATATGTTTTTGAAGTTCTTACATTTTCTTATGCTATTGATCCCCAGCTTAATTGCACTATGGTCTGATAATACACATGGGATAACTTCAGCTCCTTTGCATTTACTTAAACAGGTTCTATGAACTAGGTGGCAGAGATTTAATGCTCCTTTTCTTAGAGGATGCCCTAAGGTTAGGACCTGCACTATGAGGGCCTACTCCCCATTTCCCAATTGCTGTGATTTCTCAGCCCCCAGTGGTGATACCTGCACTCAGCCTGACTTTGCAGGACAGGAAATCTCCTGGCTGATCCTTGGAGGTAGCAGCTAACGACATCTTGAGCACCCATGTGGCTCTCATCCCTGTGGCACTGGCTCCCTGAGGCAGTGCTTGGGTTAAGCAAGAGCCTGCCATGCAGGGTCTGCAAGATGAGCCCTCAGCATTCCCCAGGAACTCTTGCTTCAGGTCCAGTCCTGTTCCAAAGCCCTGAGAAAGCATCACTTCTTTCTGTGCCTCAGTTTCTCCATTCTGCAGAGAGGAGATGAGACTGAGTGTGATACCTAGCTGGAAAGATGGTCAGGGTGGTGATGGGATTTGGAGGTGTGGGGTAGGTTCCCCAGCCCCCACATGTCCCTCTGCCCATTTTCTTGGGAACAGGTATGGAACTGTACCAATCACTGGGCTTGTACAGCCTGCTAGTCATAAGGTGTGGTGACTTTCGGACAACCCTCAGTTTTCCTTGGGTTGCTGTATGTGCAAGCAGTGTTGCCTATAGTTCATGACTTTTCTCCTGCCCCTGTGCAGCAGTTTCACTATTTAAAAGAAAAAGGGAGAGAATGAGGAGGAGGGAGCCTTTTATCTAGTGCTTATTCTGGCCTGGGACAAGTGTGATATTTCCTGGTGACAGGTGGCCCTCTTGGCTCCTCCATCTGTGTCCTGTCTCCCAGACCTGCTTTCTGTAGCCTGCAGGCTCTATTCTCTCCTTGGCAGGTGTGGTGAGAGCTGCACTTTGGCCAGAAGTCCAGGAGGTGCCCTCTGCTCTCACTGGGCTTGGCTGGTACCACCCTGGCCCCGCCAAGCATAGCAATCCCACCTGAGAAGCCAGGGGTAGCTGACAGGAACCTGCACATGACCTTGGAAGATGGGATGGTCCAGCCAGCCAGCAGGTGTCCAGTCATTCAAACCCCAGTCCAGAGACTGTGCTGAGCATGCCTGTGGGAGTGAGAAAAGCCTACTTAAGGTTTAAGGACAACTATCCTTTACCATGTGGATAGCCCAACTCAGCCTACTGAGTTGTAGGGCAACCCCGAGGCTTCTCTCATGGAGAACAAGTTCCATCTGTGGATGCTAGCTTCAGCCCCTGCCCAGACTTTCAGCTGTGTGGCAGATTTCGTGCTGGCCTGGGGAGACTCTGGCTTCTTACTGCCTGTCTCCTCTGAGTACTACTTTCCATCAAATACTGATGAGTGTAGGGGTTGGAACCAATTCCAGGTCACCTCTCCCTCCCCTTGGGAAACTGGCACCCTCTCCAGAATCAGCCTCCAGGGAGGCTGATTTCCCACAGGCAGCAAATTTCCCTCTTTGTCAAGTTCTTGGCCCGGGTACGGGTAGTACCACTGATAGTCTGCCCTTTGCAGGAAAATGAGGGCTAGGGAGACCAACTGCAGCAACCTGCAGCCAGGGCTGGCCAGGGTCCCCTTCCTACACTGATCACATCACCGGGACTCTAGGGTCTGAGTAGGCTGTGTGGGCAGTGGAGACCCTTCACAGGCCCTGCTGCCTGCCAGAACTCCAGCCAGACTCACTGAGAGATAGTCCTCAGCTCAGCAGAAACCAGCTCCTATCCTGCCCCACTGCCTCAGGCTGGAAGCCAGGCTTGGGTGTGGGGGTCAGAGCTGGTCCCTGGCTGCAGAGCCCTTGGAACTTTCCAGGATCTAGGACCCTGACTGAGCTCTCTTTCTGTACCCATGGAGGCTTCAAAGTCACCTCAGGTCAGGGGGCCTCCCCACATCTGCTCCCACCTGCTCATACCCTTGGAGAAACAACACAAACACTCTGAGATGTTTCAATGTTTTATTAACAAAATCTTATTTAAAAAGCCTGTCTTCGAGGTAAAGTGGCAAGGGTACACGTCCTGGCTGGAAACTCATGGCCTGGTCTGGTAAGGCGGCAGTCACGCCCTCTTGAGGTACCCAAGGCCTTCCCAGGCCTCAGAGCCTCTGTGTGGCTGGTGCCAGCCAATGAGTAAAAGTTATGGCTTATGTGCAAAAAATAAAATCTGGGGGGGTTGGCAGGGGAGCAGGGTGGGGGATTGGCTGAACTGGTCCCCAGAATCTGGAATGAAGTGGGCAAGGCAGAAAGAGGAACCTCCAACTAGGACCTGCTCAGGCTGTAGACACCAGGGACTCCCAGTGCCAGGGTGCTGGTGCTGGGACAGTGGCAGGGGTCCATCCTAGGCAACAGCAGAGTAGGACAGCGAGTCTGGGACTGCCTAGCAGCAGAATCCTGGGGCTTGCCTGGGGCTGGGTTTGTAGCCATTGGGCAGGAGTAGCAGCTGGGGGCCTGGCCTCAGAGCTCCTGAAAGGCTCTGGCAGCAGGCAATGGCCATGCAGCGAGCAGGGGGTGCCAGGGTAACAGACCCCCGCTCCAGCTGCAGTGGCTCTGGAGGTAGGCAGCTGGTGGCCAACGGGGCAGGCATAACGGCAGGCCCTAGCCCTCATGCTGGCCTATCTTCATCACCGGCTCTTGGGTAGAGCTGGGATGCTGCCTTCTGCCAGGCTGCTTCATCTCTGTAGCTGCCCTCTCTCAGTCTTCCTGGGACTTCCATGCAGACTGATTTGAGAGAGGGAAGAGGACAGTGCGAGGTGCAACAGCAAAATTCTGGAGACAGCCTTGAGACCTGAAGAAAAGAAGAAAAGGCCGGGCTGTTAGCAACAGTGCCTGCATATCATGTGGGCCCATGGGAAGGACAGGGGTAGATGACAGATGGGATGGAGTTCTAGGATCCAGGCAGAGCCTTTCAGATTGCCCAGAAGGCTCGGGAATGCCCAGGAACTGGGGCCTGGGAAGGAGCTTGTGTCTGGTTAGGATGGAGGAGGGACACTCTTGGGCAAAAGGGATGGGGTTCCCTTACCTGTTGTCATTCTCCTGGCTCCAAAGGATCTGGCTGCTGCCTCAGCCAGATTTGACGATTCAGCCCCTCTTGGGACCCTCCGCCTATCATAGGTGAGTCACCAAACTGAGTTCTGATCTTTCTCCAGGTTGGCATGAATCACTGTGCTGGGATGAAAAAGAACAGGGTCCCTGTGAGCCGGCTCTGCAGGCTCCCCCAGTGCTGCCTCCTACCCAGCCCTCTCCTTGTTCCTTGGGGACTCTGCACCCACATCCCTTCCTTGCAGCTAACTTGCTGGGAAAACCTCTAAGCCTTAGTAGTTTTACTTGGAAAATGAACCTGCAACATGGACCTTCCCAGTTCTAAGATGCCCTGGGGGCAGGGACTCACCTGGGGGCCAGGAGGCACCAGGATGTCAGGTCTGCTGAGGCTGCTGTTGCATTTGTGGTTTTGGCTTTCCCTGGGGAGGAAAGCCATGCTGTCCAAGGCTGACCAACTGTTCTAGGAGGCAAGGAGGATGTCAGCTGGCTCAGTAGTGTCTGCCAGGCATGGTGTCTTCGGAAATTGAGGTTCTTTTGGCACTGGTTCTGCCTTAGCTTCTGCCATGGGGTGCCCCAGGAGCTTGGAGCCCACTGGCCCCTGTCTTCAGACGCTTGGTTTTCTGAGTGTCTAGAGGGCCCAGGCATTGCCCGCAGAATGAGGAAGCTGAGGATGGTCTGTGATGGCCTGAGAGTGGGGAGGGTGGAGCCACTTGCCAGCCCAAGCAGGGCCAGGGCCAGGAAGACAGACAAGAGGGGAGGGTGACAGGCAGGAGCCCTGCAGGGAAGGGGATCTTTTGCTGTTTGGGATGTTGCACACAGCTGGATGGCATATGTCTATACGAGCAGGGCCAGGAGGCCAAGGGATGGCCTGACTAGACAAGGGATGCCCCTGTGCCAGTCAGCCAAAGCTCAAGTCCTGGTTGGCAAAGGCCACATACTGGATGTGGCAGGCAGGTTGGGGGCTCTGGGGTGCCCTCTACTCAGGCTGAGTCCGGTCACTGGCCACAGACTCACTGGTAAGGGCAGGTGTAAGGGCCTCAGCCTCATCTTCGGTAGGCAGTGGGGGCCCTGCTGGCTCGGCCACCTGCTCCAGGTCATCCTGCACCTCCATGCCCCTCTGGATGAGCTGTTCCAAAGTCTTGGGTAGTGGATGTCGCAGAAAGCGCTTCAGCTTGGGCTGCAAGGTGCCCACCACGTACTGGATGATCTCCTCCTCCTCAGCGTCCACATACAATGTCTGGTACAGGTCCCGCTTGCGCCACAGGAACTGGTCCAGTGGCTCGCCCTGCTTCTGCGGCAGGTCCAGTTCACGCTGGATGGCCTCCCGGGATAGAGTGCCCTCACTGTACTGCAGAAACTCCTTCTTGAACTCCACCCAGTTCTTCACTGAGCCCTGCTTGAACTCCCACCACTTCTTGGCTGGCCCATTCATGTGGTTCTGGATCTGTGACAGCCAGTACTCCTCAGAGCCGCCCACCTGCCGCAGGTACTCCTCCAGGTGGCTCAGGAACTCCCGTGGGTCCTCGAAGATCTGTGTGTCCACTCCAGGGCTTGGCTGCCCATCCTCTCCCGGCACCCATGGTTGGTACTGCTGGGCCTCAGCTGGTTCCTGTCCCGGCAGCTCGCCAGCTGCAGGCGGAGGGGTGATGGCATAGGGGCTGACAGTGTAGTCGTAGCCATCTGCCTCATGGCAGTAGCTCTCAGGACCTCCGACACCCACAGAGACGGTGTGGCGGGCTGGCTCACTGCCCACCGGGTACTTGCCTCCCATGGACTCGAGGCGGTCGGCCCACCTTTCTAGCCGGTAGAAGACTTCTCGCCACACATGCATCTCGCGCTTGACCCAGCGTTCCAGGTTGGCAATGGTCTCCTGGCAGCGGCAAAGGCAGGCCTTGATGGACTTCTTCCAGCGCTGCGAGTCCCCCGTGGGCACATAACCGTCCAGGTTGTTCTCCAGCTTACCCACCGACCTGTGCAGCCCCTTCAGCTCGCGCTCTACCTGCTTGGACACCTCGGTCAGTAGGTGCCGGTGGGTCCTCCGCACGTGCTCCAGCATCTCCGCCCGGCACTTACCGATCTGCAGGATCACATTAGGCTTGGCAGCTGGCGCACCCCGCGGCCCGGGATAGGCGTGGAGGCCGCCGCTCGTCATGTGGTCCAGCTCCATCTGCAAACTGGCGGTAGGATTCCTAACTGGCGGGGACTGGCGGCGACGCTCGGACAGGCGCAGCGGCCGGGCGGCTGCAGAGCGGCAGGTGCTGCGGTCTGATCAGCGGGAAGCTGGCAGGTGCTGGGGACGCTACCGAGCTCTGCGCTGAGCCACCGCCGCCACCGGCGCTTTATGCAGCCCGCGGCCGTGGGCGGCTTCTCTCCGGGCGCCAGCTCCCATTGGCAGCCAGCGCCCCGCCCGCCGTAAGCCCCGCCTCCGGCGCCCACTCGCGCCTCCAGGCCGGCACAGAGCAAGCGAGGACCCACCCCCTGCACACTCGGGGTGACTAATGCTGCCGCGCACCTCCCACCAGGCTGGCTTGTTCAGCCTGGAGGACTTTGCCACGTCTGTGCAGCGAGGGCGGGCAAAGGCAAGTGGCTAACTGGTGCCCTCCTCCCAGGATCTCATGATCTCTTTCCTAAAGGAGGGTGCCGGCTGGACATTGCTCTTCTGGGTCCTTTTCTGCCCTGCCCCTGCCCAGCCTGGCTCTACAGGATGGACCACTGGTGAGGAGCCCTAGTAAACCCTCCCCTCCAGGCCTCTCCGCCTTCAGATGGGGGTCCAGTGAGTCTGCACCCACCCTCTGTCTCCTCCCACCCCTGCCGCAGGGCCTGAGGCCAGAGCCTGGCCTGTCCTCGCTCTGTGTGAGAGATGAACACCATCTGAGGCTCTGCCTAGGCGCTGGTGTGGGTGCGGTTGTTGACACAGGGACTGGATGTGACTGGACCGGACTCTACAGTGCCCCATAGCCAGGCCTTTGGTGAGGCCCAGGACTTCATTTAGGCCCCAGAGTATTTGGAAGATGATACTTGGCTGAGGGGTGGGCTAGGGGAGTTAGAGGACGTGCACGGTCATTTAGCCTAGGGAAGGGTGACAGGTGCTGGGCTTGAGCCCTCTGGTCACAGCCAGAGCCTGGCCAGAGGCTCCAAGACTGGTCACAGCCAGAACCTGGCCAGAGGCTCCAAGACTTCTGTCAGGGTCAGGGAGGGAGGAGGGAAGGAAGAGAGAGGGAGGAGCTGGGAGGAGGGAGGAGGGAGAGGAGGGAGGTGCAGAAGGCAGCTCTGGCAGCCAGGAGAGGCAGAGGAAAACAAGATGCCATATAAGGAATGGGGCTCCGGAAGCTGAGATTCCCTGGGGAGGGAGGCCCCTTCAGCTTCCCTAGCAACTCCTGTGCAGTAGGGGAGGAACAGAGATGAGATGGGACACCCTTCCAGGGTTACTCCAGTGCGGGATTGGATGGATGGTTCTGAGCCTCTTGTTTTCTGATAGTACCTGGGAACAGGTGACCACTACCCCAGCAGAGGCCCACAGATGCGCAGTGACAGCCAGGGCACCATATCTTCTGCTGCTGCTCCCTGTCATTCTCTCAAACACGGCCACACTGCACACTCATAGCTCCCCCCGCCCTCACTCCCCTCAGAGAGCCCTACATACACAGTCATACTTCTCACAGAGCCTACCATATACTCATCCTCCCACTCGTACCCCAGCCCACACTCACACCCCCCACTCAGGGACTCGAATACGCTCATCCCCCTACCCAGAGCCCTTTGTACACTTAGCCCTCACCCAGAGTCATGCATACACTCACAGCCCCCACTCAGGGACTCGCATATACTCATCCCCCTACCCAGAGCCCTTTGTACACTTAGCCCCCACCCAGAGTCATGCATACACTCACAGCCCCCACTCAGGGACTCGCATATACTCATCCCCCTACCCAGAGCCCTGTGTACACTCAGCCCTCACTCAGACCCCTGCCCACACTCAACCCCCCACTCAGAACAGTGCATACACTCACAGCCCCCACTCAGGGACTCGAATACACTCATCCCCCTACCCAGAGCCCTTTGTACACTTAGCCCCCACCCAGAGTCATGCATACGCTCACACCCCCCACTCAGGGACTCGCATATACTCATCCCCCTACCCAGAGCCCTGTGTACACTCAGCCCTCACTCAGCCCCCTGCCCACACTCAACCCCCCACTCGGACCAGTGCATACACTCACACCCCCTACTCAGGGACTCGAATACACTCATCCCCCTACCCAGAGCCCTGTGTACACTCAGCCCTCACTCAGACCCCTGCCCACACTCAACCCCCCACTCAGAACAGTGCATACACTCACACCCCCCACTCAGGGACTCACATATACTCATCCCCCTACCCAGAGCCCTGCATACACACATCCCCAGAGCCCCAACCCACCTGTCTTGTTCTCCTTCCCAATGGAATCCCCACATCAGCCCCTCCCTCCTTTTTTTGCCCCCTTCCCTGTTCTCCTGGGCTTCCTCCCCTGAGGGGAATGTCTTTCTGGGGGAAAAAAACTCCCCCAAAATGGCTCTCCTGGTATTTCTAATTAAAGGTGAGTGGGCGAACAAAGAAGGAGGCTGGAGGGGCACACCACTGGGAGGGGGAGCTAGGCAGAGAAACTGCAGGAATGAGAACCAACTGGCACCTTCCCTTCCCTTGGAGGAATCCCGGGAGCTGGAGGCTGCAGGGGCGTCTGAGCCCAGAGGCATCCACACACAGCTACTGCAGGGCCAAGAGCCAGCAGCTCGGGTTGGGCTGACCAGGCAGTTTGACACTGGCTATACCTGTGTGTCCATGTGTGCAAGGCCAGGGGCCAGCTTCCATGTTTCACGGGTTTGTGACCTGATAGGCCAGGGCAGTCTCCCAGCCCCACCACCAGAAGACCCCAATGGCAGCTTCCTGGAGTGAAAGGCCAGGAATGCAAAGCTTGGTGACTGTGACCTGGAGTGCCACAATGCCATATTGGGTCTGGAAGGCTGGCAGCAGCCCTGTGCAGGGGTGGACAGAGAAAGGAGTTTCCAAGGTAGTCCAGAGAGCAGCCGAGAACTCAGCTAAAACCAGACTCTTGGTGTGGGGACCCGTATCCCCAGGATGCCATGCCCATCACCACCTCCTCCCATTGCCTATCCAGACCACAGCTTCGGGAGTGTGCTTTGTACAGAGTGGGGGCAGGACCCACAAAGTCCCCACCCCCCTCCCCACAGGGTCTATAGAAGCTGTGAACATAGAGTTATGGTGACAGGTGACAGGCAACAGAGCTGCTGCTCTGGGAACACTTAATCGCTGCCCAATTATCACCCCAGAAGCCCTTAAGGAAACACCCCCACCCCCACCGCATTGGAGCCTGAGGCTCCATTTTTCTGCTTCTGGAAAGGAAGTTGGGATGGCTCCCTGCTGCCCGGGAGGGGGAGCCTCTTATAAGAGGGGACTTTGCTCCTCCAGCTTCCACAAGACTGTTTCCTGTCAAAAGGGGCTGGGGCTGAGTGCTGGTCAGCCGGGGAGGGGCTGGGGCTGGGTCTGTGTAGAGGACCAATGCTCCCAGAGCTAAGCAGTCTGTTTTTTGAGGCCTGGAGGACACAAAGCAGGACTCTGGAGGACCAGAGCAAGCAGTCCTGCAGGGAAGGGGGCAGGCCAGGGCGACCACAGGGATCTGCACAGCACTGCAGATCTAGCAGCCCTGATGCACATGGCTCCATGTTCTGGCCTCTGCTCCAGGGCTCCAGGCTTCCTGCCCCCAGATTCTGATCCAGGGTTGCAGCAACACCCATTTCAGTCTGGGGGTCTCCCTCCACAGTGCACAGTCTGAGATCCCTGACCCACCAGTCTCAGGCCTCTCCAGTCTCCCTGTCCTGATTCTCTCCCCAATGCCTGAAACTGTTTGGTGACATGTGCATCCTGACAGACTCACACCTGCCTCTATGAACCAGGATGCTATGGACAGCTGGGTCCCCAGAAGGACACAGGGTCTCCTGCATCTCCACCCTGCTCCTCAAAGTACATGCTCCCTAATCCCCTCCCTGGCCCCTTTATGGTGGCTTCAGCCATCCCTGCCTGGCTCCAAGGGCCTGGACATAGCCTGGTTGGCTGCCAGGATTTTCACAGGGGTGGCTGCTGCCAGAGACAGGGAGTCTGGCCTACTAATGCCCCCCCACCCCTACCTGCAGTAGGCACTGAGCAGCTGAGGGTGAGTGCAGCTGCTTCAGGGCAGAGCTCACTTCCCACCTGAACACCCATGCACACTCAAATGAATATGCACACGCGTATGCATATGCACACATATGGAACACATCTGCTTGTACTCATACACACATGTGCCTACAAACACGAGGCCACTGATCATTCACCACATTCTCTAGGACTTCTGTTGCCCCTACTGGACTGGGCTTTGGGGACCCCCACCTTACCTTCCTTGAGCAAGAATCTGGGGAAGTAGGAGGGATAAAGTGGTGATCTGCCCCCTCTTGCTCTTATCTGCCCTGTGCCCACCACCTTGAGGCATACAAATTTTCTGCCCCTGCTCTGGCTCAACTGTAGGGTCTCCCCCATGGTTCAGGCTCCCCAGTCCTGCTGTTCTGCAGGGTCACCCCAGGTCACCTGGCCTCATTCCATCACCACACCCTCCACAGTGGGGATGGGGGACAAGGATCAGGCTGAGCTGGAGCCCCCCAGGGAGGCCACTGTAGCTCCTTGCCAAGGGCTCCTAATGGGCAGCTTCTGTCCACATCTTTATCCCTGGTGTCCTTTGCTATTCTAGCCTAAGGGGCCACAGCCTAATCCCAGCCCTTCTAGATATGGCTGTTACCTCCTTGGCACAAGTGGGGCTTTTCCAAGGTGCTTGGCAGGGGTCCTGAGGAACTGAGGAATGTACCCTTCTCTAGCCTTCTCTAGGCAAAGGCTAAGCACTTGCTCACCTGCCTTGCCTTTCCATCTGCTGAAGGGATGACGGTGCTGGGCATGGGGGCTGGAGGGAGCTGTTTAGGAAGACTGAACCCCACCCCAGCTCCTCCTGCTGTGAGCCCCTCCTCACAGTGCCACATCTGGGACTAGAGGTGAGTAGGTGACCCCCCCAGGGGCCCTTCAGGAGAGGGTTCTCGGTGCTTCCTCTCTCCACTGGCCCCCTTTGCCTTCAGAGGTTTAAATGGGGCTGATGTATGGGTGAGCTGCTGGTGAAGAAAGGATACTACTCCTCCCACTCACCCTGTAAGGAGTGACCTCCAGCCACCTCCACTGCCCACATGTGGCCAGCGTGGGGATGAGTGGTGGAGGGGACAAGCCAGGAGCTGAGGAGTAAGACCCCCAGGCTCTCCACGGAGGGCACAGGGATGCACTGGGACTAGAGGAGGGAAAAGACCAAAGGAGGAGACAAAGGATTGGGATGGGGAAAGGGGGAGGCTAAAAAAGGTGGAGAAACCAGGACACAGCTGTTCTTTTTAAACTTCTCACAAAGGCATCCTCATCCCCAGGCAGAGGTCCTGAGAGGTGGGCACAAGTGTCCGGCCACTGAGCTGGAGAGTGGCAAGCTGGGGCAGAGGACTGGAGCCTCAGGTGACTGAGTCTCCTTCCTCTCCAGACACCCCCTCCGGAGCTGCAGGAACATTTTCTCTCTGCCCCCCCTTTCTTCCTCTTCCGTCTGGCAGGCTGTGTGCTGCTGCATCCTGGTCCCTGGAACAGGCAGCCTGTACCTTCCGGGCCCCCACACACCAGACCCTCCTCCCTCCTCCCTTCTCCTTCCTGCCTCCTGCCTCAGCTCTTCAAGTCCAGCCCCTAAGGGAGTTCGGTATTTTTCCACAGATCCCACATAGCCCTGCCACTCACTGTGCCTAGGAGTCCCTTGGGGTCTCAGAGGCTCAGACCTTTGCCTGCCTGGCCTCCAAAAGGGGACAGGGTGTGAGAGCCCACCCACAAGGGACATCTCTTCCTCACTCCATCCTCACACATTATTCAGAAGGGAAACCGAGGCCACACAGCAAGGAAGACTAGAGCAGGTACTCTGAGGAAGACTTCCAGGTTCCCATGGACATTTTGTGTCATGCCACCTTGGGTGAGTCCTCTCAGCCTCCACACCTTCCCTGGCCTCAGTTTTCCCCAGAGGCTCTTGCCTGCTGCCAGTAGAGCCACAGCCCCTGTGCACTGTGTCAGGACCAGCAGGTGGCCTCAGTCCCAGCTTTGGAATTCTCTGAAGGACACCAGCAGGCAAATAACTCCTCAGGGCTCTTATGGGGAGCAGTGAGGCTGACTGCACTACCCCAGTGGGCACTGTGGTACAGATGGGGGTGCATATGCTGGGACACAGCTGGGAGGCGGAAACACCAGATGGAGCTGGGTGAGGAGACTGTCTTGGCTGCCTTCAGCACAGCCCGCCCCGGGCCTGATCTGAGCACCAGAGTCCACTGAACAGGCCTGAAGACCTCTTGTCCTGTGTCTCCTTCAGGCAAAATGCATGGCCTCATGCACATACCAGCCCCCCAGGCCCCTGCCCAAATCATGCAGGGGTCAGATTGGACAAGGGCTGCTCTTCTCAGTATGGACCGAGTGGGGTAGGAAAGGAAGAGCCAGCTGGACCCATGATAAGGAGCTTCCGTCTGCCCAGAATGCCAGCCCAGCCTCCTGCCCACCACCCCTTGTTCAATGGAAAAACTCTGGCACAGTGTCAAAACATAAGTAGCCTAAACAAATGTGGTTATGCATGCCTGCAATCCCTCTACGCCGGAGGCTGAGGCAGGGTAATGGCAAGTATGAGCCTAGCCTGGGAAACTTAGTGAGACCCTTTCTCAAAAAATAAAAAAAAGGGCTGGGGATGTAGCTCAGGGCAAAAGTTCTGGGTTCATTCCCCAGTAAAACACACACACACACACACACACACACACACACACACACACACAGCCTGAACCAGTGTCTGCACTGCCAGGAAGGCTTCCTGGGCTTCTGTGTCTTGGACTGCCCTGGGCACACTTCCACTGGATCCCTGAGCATGAATGGCATCTTGGTGATGTCCACACAGATCTGTGGCTGTGTGTGTGTACTCCCATGCATGGAACACCTTTTTGCTTTCTGATCTAGTCAAAGCTTCTTCTTGCACACTTACTAAGGCTTTCTCTTACACACCTACTGCCAGCCAGCCCTAGTCCTGCTCTGAGCACATGGAGTCTGCCTTTATCCCCTCAGAATCTCTACTGGTCAAGTGTGCTGGGGCCAGCAGACCAGAAGTGAGGAAGGATGACTGGGTGAAGGGGGTAGCGTGGAAGGCCAGGGAACAGCAGGACTTGCCTACTGGAGGCAGAAGCTAGAACACAGCGGAGAGCAGTAAGAGAGCAAACACAGGGCCTCCTTCGTCTTGGCCACAGTGCTAGCCTTAAGCCTGTTGCTGTCCAAGGCCAGTACAACCTAGTAGGACATGGGGACAGGGCAGGTAGGGATTGCTTCAGGGCCAGTGTCCCAGCAATGGGCTGACAGGATCAGGGAAGAGGTCTCCACGCAGTCCAGCAGCTGAGTTGAACTGGTGTGAGGAAGGCCACCAGGAGCTTCTGGAGCTGGGTGGGGGTCAGAGCCTGGTGGCCACGCCCATCGCTGGCCCACTGGGCCCCTAACCAGGTCAAGTGCCAACCCCACCACCTCTCTGAATACCCACATCCTGAATCGTGCTACAGGAACCCTCAGGGTGGCTGGCCCCTTCATCAGGAAGGGGTTTTCACTACCAGCTGGCTGAGGCAGACACCCTGGGGGGCGGGGTGTTCAGGACTTGTGCCACGAGTGGGTGGTGTCCAGGACAGCCTGCCACCCCCAACCCTGCGGCTGTGCTTTCCTGCTGTTCTCTGCATTTCCATTTAAATGCCTCCCCAGAGCCATCCTAGCATCTGCTGCTCACTTCCGGCACCATAAAAGGAAAAAGGCTGAGAATAGCTATGTGGTGACGCTGCTAGGAGCTTCCCCACGCAGGCAGGCTCTGCACTGCTGCTGCCACCACCACCAGCCTGTGCCTGCCCAGGGACCGCCCTGAAGGGACCCCTGCCTGGCCTGAACCCCACCGGAAGTGAACAGCCTGAGTACTGGGATGGGAGGCCAGAGAACAGGCAAGAGTGGCCCTGCCCTCTAGGAAGGAGCTGAGTGACCAACTGTGATGTATCTCAGTGCTCCCTGAACCTCGGGATCCCATCCACTGAACCCCAGGGTACTGGGCCCAGGAGGATCTGTTTATCCACAGGAGGGACAGGCTGGCCAGGCTCAGCCCAGCCCAGCAGCTCTTTTTCCCTACAAATTCCCAAGGACCCTGCCCAGGCTGAGGGATCTGTGCTTTGCACTGGGCACACCGTGAGATCCCAAGATGGGGACAGTGTGGCCTCTGAACACTCCTCACCTTGACCACCTGATGGTGCCACCACTAGAGGGACACATCTACTCTTATAGGGGCCAGGGTTTGGTGAGAGCACTGCAATGGGAAGAACCCTACAGCCCCCAGCAGAGGAAACCAGAACCCTCTTGTACCCCTTGAGGCCTTTAGCCCTGGCCATCTTTATCTGGCTGTGCACCACACCTCCCCGGGGCTGGGATGTGGACCCCACCCTTCTTAGCTGCCTTCTCCCTGTACTGGGCCAGCTCCTCCAAGCCCACAGCGCACTTAGGCTGAGACCTCCGGCCAAATCCTCTCTCCAGGTCTTGACCTGGTATCCTCCAGCTGCAGACTCCCAAGACCTGCACAGCTACAGACACTTGGTGCCCCAAGTTGGCTTCCTACCTCTTCCAGAAGCCTGGGCACAGACACCTCTCTGTCTGCCATAGGTCTCCCAGGTAACAGGCATGAGCCAGGATCTCAGCCTCACCAGAAGGTGTCAGCAGGGCCAGAACCTCCTCTTTCTCACTCTCAGCTTGGTATCTCCACAAGACCAGCGGGGGTACCTAGATAAACATGACCTCTAGGACACTATCAGCTCACTGTGAGGCTCAACCTGGTGTCCCTTTCCTGCCCTGTGTACCACACATGGCCCATCAGCTCAGTTTCCCAGGTTCTTTCTGCAGTGCTATTCAAGGCGTGTGACCTGAGTAGTCACACAGGACCTCGGACTCAGAGTGGTTTATCCTGGCAATTATCCACAGCTTATCCACTGTGCAATTCTTTCTGATTTTTTTAACAAAGGGCTTGGGTTCCCATTTTGTGCTGGATCTGGTCTTGCCTGCTAGAATCCCCTACCTAATTCCAAGGCTGGTGGGATACAACTGTTTTTCTCTGATATTCCTGAAAAAGGAGGTAAAGCAGGAGTCATTGGGGGCTCGACTGTGTGCTGAACATCTCACTGAGCCACACAACAGCCTGGGAGAGGAATCACTGTCACCCCACTTCACAAATGGGGAAACTGAGGTGTGGAAATGATAAGTAGAAGGCTGAGCTTGAGCCAAAACTGGACCTTCTGGCTCTGAGGTTGCATTCTCATCTACTTGCTTTCTATTGTCTGACTCACACGACCCAGTGGGGCTGTGGCTTCTTCTCCTGACAAGGGATCATTGAAATCAGGAGGCCCAGGGCTCAGCAGTGGTAGGTCCTGGGCTAGCATGTCTCCTTCTTGGTCCAAGATCTTCTGGTTGGGACCTAGGGTCCTGAAGGAGTATGGTAGGCTGAGTGCTGGGCAAGGCCGGGGAGAATGGAGGGTTAAGGAACCTCATGGAGAAAAAGCACCAATCTGCCTAGTGCTTGCCTTCCCCAGAGCAGTGAGAGCTTCCTAGAAGCCAGAGTGGGTGGTTAGGGAAGATCAGGATGCAGTAAGCACCCACCTAGGCCACTTGGGGCTGCTCTGACCCTCCCTGGACAGGGTCCAGGCAGAGTTATGATGGCTTCTGGCCCTTACCTGGGGTTCTTAGCTCTTCTAGAACCCCAGGGACTGTTTGCCATCTGCAGGGGCAGCAAGGAGTTTGTCTCCCTCTGGACTGGGATGCCTTGTCACAGGGGATCCAGGGAACCTCTAAGCAGAGTCTGAGCAGACATCAGCCTTGGCCCTGACCTGAAGTAGAGCCCTGGAGGCTAGTAGACAGAGGTCAGGTATGATGCTTGGGGAGGGTGGGTGAAGCAGTCTTTCGGCCCAAGCTCTACCACCCTTCCAGAGTGCAGTAGGGGAACACTGAGGCCCTGAACCTTCCTCTCTCTATGCACCCCCAGCCTTAGGACTCCATTGATCCCACCTAGGCCAGAGGAGGGAGTGGGCCATGGCCAATATATCTCTATTAGCTGTGATTTATGCACCACTCTGCACCCCAGTTTTAGGACTATTCACTTTCATATGCCCCTCATCCACCAGCAGGAGGAGGAAGTGTAAGATGGGCCCTTGATTTATAGTGAGACCACCTCACAGTAAGGAACTTCTTCACTGAACCAAGGGGACACTGCATGTTTCTACTTGAAAGTAGAATGTTATCTCAGGAACCCATGAAAGTCTGTTTCCACTGGAGAGATGAACATGGGACCAAGGGCAGGTGGAGAGTGTCCCAGCCCTCCCATGTAGGTGCTGCAGGGACAGGATTGAGCCACACAGACACCATTCTCCACAAGAGGTGGCTCCCCAGGATCTGCTGCTCTCTTACAGACAGCTCCGGCACTGCCCTGGACCATGAATGTCTCACTTGCAAGGGAACATAACCACTATCACAACAGCTCTCTCAGCCCCCTGCTACAATCACCTCCATCAACACCACAACTACCATCACACCACAGTACATGCCCGCATTACACCATCATCACCATGGCCACCGTTACCAGCACCACCATGACTCCTAACACCATCATCCACTCCCCAGCACTACAACCGTGAAAGCCACCACCTTGCCCATACTGCCTCTTCCATTTCCACAGCCATCCCAAAGTGAGCTCTGCACATGGCCCAGCCAAGGCCATGATGGTAGCACCATCACCATCACCTCCCCTTCATTCCAGCTGCCATCATGTCCATCCATAGTCACCATTACTGCCATCCCCGTCATGATGACTGTCATTGCCTTAACTTTCTCCATCCACAAAACAACAGTTACTGCCACATCCCAGTCATCTCCATCATCCCCATTGCTATCTCCACTACACTCAAAATCCCCACCTTGGTCCTGTCTGCCTCATAACCAGCAGCAAAATCACCACTTCACCACCACCACCTCAGTTACCAACACAACCAGGGTGACCACCACCACCACCACCACCACCATTACTCTGCCTTCAGCACCACCACACCCATCACCTATTATCATCACCACCGCCATACACGCAGCTTCCCAAGGGTCTCCCTATCACATCACACCTACCACCTCCCCACTGTCACCATTATCTCCACCCTGCCTCTGTCCTTCCCACTGTCACCACCATCCCCATGACCTCCCTCATATCATTACCATCACCAACAACATTGTCACTGCCTCCGCCAACCGCTATCTATCAAACCATCATCACACCTTCATTGTCATCACAACTCACAAGACCACCACCACATTCATCATCAATGATGGTGTGGACTTGACTACCTCAAGTCCAGGGTGCTACCTGCCTGGCAAAATCTTTTACTAATGAAAGGTTAAGGGTTTCGAGGGAGACAGTCAGAGGCTCAGGTATCAGTTCATTACTGGCTATGTGTCCCTGGGAAAAGATGGACATTCGCTTTCACAGCTGATGGAAAGGAGAGGGGATTTCAATCAAGACCTTTGTTTCCTGTTGTGTGACAACCTTGAAAAGGGACATCTAGGCCCCCTGGCTTCTGGGGCTGTGGGTTTGGTTTTCTGACCACACAGACCCCTCTCCTCCTTCCGTCCATAGGGTGGGTCTCCTGGGAGGACATGCTTACGGGATGGTAGCTTGGCTGGTCTAGTAGTGAAGAGGATGCTCTGTCTTGGGTCTACAGAAGCTTCTACTTGGGGTCAGGGATCAGGGGCTGAGCAGCTCCTGGACTCAGGGGTGAGTGCAGAGGATATGGTTGTTTTGGAGAGGCTTTCAAGCTCCCCCTTGTAGGAACATGGCTCCTTGTCCCTGTTTCCACATATGAGTTTAAAGGGCATTTTGTCACTAAGGAAGATGCTTTTCTGGCTGTGAGTACGAGAGGTAAGGGGTTCTGATGAATTTTAAAGCATTTTGTCAGATACCGGTTTTTGTGTTCTAATGTCTGACCTTCAATCCTCTCAACATGAAATAGTGACACAACAATAAAGAACCTGCCAGCACTTGCAATAATCATAACTAGGATGACAATAGCACCTACCCAGCAAAGGGCAGGGAGAATTAAATCAGCAGTGCCCAGCACACAAAGTTCTTGCTAAATGTTAACTGCCTCCGCTGTTATTATCCCCGGAGGTGGCTTGCACGGTCCTGGGCTGGGTTTCTATTGAGAAAGCTCCAGGTCATCCAACGTTTCCTAGCCTGAGGTAGGCCTGGGGTTGTGGCAGACTGACGGGTGGGCCCAGGAGTAATAGAGGTCACTTTAAGGGAGCTTGGGCCACACCCCTTGCCTGGCCCTGCCTCTGACCCTTGAAGGCTCTCCTCAGGTCCCCATGTGCAGGGCACCCTCTGACTCCAAGAGATGTTACCCACCCTGGGCTCCCACAGATGCTGCCACTCCAAAACACATGTGCCATGAGGTCCTTGTCAGCCCTGCCTGAGTGAAGAGCAAGGGAAATACTCAGTGAAGATGGCAGATGGCTCTATGGCCTCCTTCAGAAGCGGGTGTGGGTGTCACTGTACCCACCTTCCCCCTTCAGGGGCTATAACAGCATCTGCCCACCACCCAGGCTGCTTTGCTCAGCCTGTGCCCAGAACCATGGGGCCTAAGTCTGAGACTTCAGACTCTGGGCTGGATAGCAAGGGAACCTAGGATGCCAGGGACAGTGGGTGGGTGACAGCAGCTCAGCCTCCTGAAATCCACACTTGTCAAGCCTCCCAAGGCCGACACTTTTTTGTCCTTCTTGATTCTAATTAAAAAGAATTACTCAGCAGAATGACACATTTATGGGGAGAGCCAAGTGACATTGCTGCCCTGCTTTATTAATAAAATGAGAAGAGGACAGATTTCCACACTGCTGGAGACTGTGTGAACTCTCACGCTCTAGGCATAATGGCTTGGCAGCCCAAGCTATTTCCTAAATTGACTAAGTGAGCTTTTCTCCAGGCTCCTTCTTCTCTTTTTTATTCCCACCTTCCTTTTTCTGTCTTTCACAGACCTCCTGCCTCCCTTCTCCATGACAGGGGAGGCTGAGGGTGCCAAAACCAGACCTGGGAACCAGGTAGGTGACACTCCAGCCAAGAGAAGTCTGCAGCATAATGAGGGCTTGCCTCAGTCCTGGGAAGGGACCCTGCTCTAGGTGACTTGGTCACTTCCCCTCCTCTGACCACAGGTTTCTTCAACAAGATTAGGAATGGTAAGACATGAATGGCATCTTCACTGCCCTTGCATCACCCAGGGTAAAATTTGAGGGCAAGTGGGGCTTGCAGGATGGGATTGAAATCTTGGCCCACTGGCTCTGCAGAGGGTCGCAACACGCTCTCCCTCCAGGGCATGCAGGAGGCCAAAGATGAAAGCAAGGCAGCAGCAAGGGGCACACTGGCCCCTCAGCCACTGCTATCTTTCTGAACAGAGAAGGAGGGGCCGTGTCACAGCCTCCATGGGGGGCTGCAAGAGACCCAAAGGACTTCCACTGCAAGCCCACACAACACAGGGGTTTGAAGGGAAGTGTGACTTGGTTTTATGGACAAGTGGCTGAGCCAGTTCTGCTAAGAAATTCTATCTATTTGGGACTCCAAGCCTGACAGTCACAACCACCACCCTATCTTTACCCACAACACCCACCCAGCCAGTACCCTCATTACTTCTACCAAAACCAAGTGCCACTATCACCAATTCTGCCACTGACGCTAATGCTCTCAATTCACCCCAAGCCATCACCCGTAACACCTCCATGATTATTGTTGTCGTCAGCCTCACTACCATCATCACCATCACTAGTGATAATGGTATCTCTACCACCACCCTCGCCATCATCTCCTCACCCTCATCACCATATCTTCACCGTCACCACCATCACCACTACCATCACCATCATAGTCAGGGTGATCAACGTCACCATTGTTATTATCACCACCACGATCGTGATCACCTTTCCCATCACCTTTATGAACATCAACTTCTTCCCATCACTCTTATCTCTTCTGTTTGTTTTTGAGGCAGAGTCTCACTATGTAGTTCAGGCTGGCTTTGAACTCACTTTGTAGCCCAGGGTGGCCTTGAACTTGCAGCAATCTTCCTGCCTCAGCCTCTGGAGTGCTGCAACTATAGCCATGCTACACCATGCCCAGCTGTCACTTGTATTTTTTTTTTCTGGTACCAGGGATTGAACTCAAGACCTTGTGCTTGCCAGGCAGGTGTGGCACCACCAGGCTACATCCCCAGCCCCTTATCACCTGTACTTTTATTACCATTACTGTTGCCGTTTATCTCACAAGTGTTCCTCTCATTATCACCAGTGCTCTCGATGCTCAGCATCTGCCCAATCACAGCCATTCTCATCATCAGCATACATCAATGCATGATTGGAACAATCACTTCCTATCCACCCATCTCACCCACTTTAGCCTCCCACTCCTCAGCCAACCAACTCCACCCTGTCTCTGCCCCTCTCTCATTCATGATTTGAGGCCAAGGACAGAAAAACCAACTGCACACCTCAGTGGGCCCAGTGCATACCTACTGCTGGGACACCACCCTCCAGGAGTTCC
Source organism: Fukomys damarensis (assembly GCF_012274545.1). Classification (NCBI taxonomy): domain Eukaryota; kingdom Metazoa; phylum Chordata; class Mammalia; order Rodentia; family Bathyergidae; genus Fukomys; species Fukomys damarensis. The sequence continues at coordinate 83,738,888 of NW_022900917.1, forward strand.
AAAAGTGTCTTGGCCCAGGAGGAGCCCTGTGCTTCTGGGGTCTTAAGCATCGGGCCAGAGTGGCTTCAGTGAGCATGCCTCAGTTGTGATCAGCTGCATGGGCCTATGGAGCACCTCCTCTTCAGGCCAGGGACATGAGGCCACACCGGGAATGCCCAAGAAGAACAAAGTTCTGGGAGCAGAGACAGGAGAAACTTGGAGGCCAGAGGTCTCAGGAGTGGAGATTGGTTTGCCATGTTTTCACCAGAGGATCAGATTCTTCACTGAACTCCTAGTTTGTGTGTCAAAGGACTTCGTGTTGATTTATTTATTTATTTTATTACACAGCTGTTTATTGGTGACTTTCTTTGATGATGACATGTATTGGGGAAACCCAGAGATGATTCATCACATCTCTGCCCTTCAGGAGCTCGGGCTTGTTTGCAGGTGACTGTTACACCAGGTAGAAAGTGCCAAGAGCTGGAGATGACTTCACCTTGGGGAAGAACAGGCATCTTGAGATGAGTTATAGCCAAGAAAGCTTCAGGCAGGAACCAGCACATAACCTCCCAGAGAGGAATACTGATGCCCAGGGCATGCTCCAGAGATAGTAGAGAGGGCAGTGACCAAAGGCCTGAGCCTCCTCTGCTCAGCCAGTGTAGCACTATGCTTGCCCAGGCCAGCTCTAGCATCCAGAAGCCCCACCCTCTGCTGGGTCAGCACTTGCAGCCCAGGAAGAGCAGGAGCCCATGCAGAGGAGAGGGGGACACACATGATATCACTGCCCTCACTCCTACTGCTGTTCTGGTTGGAAAGTCATGCTCCCTCTTCAGCCTCTTCCTGAGCTCTCTCTGAGCAACCTCCCCAGAGAGGCCCACCTCTGCATCCAGCAAAAAGGGTTCTGGCCCTGGGTCTGAACTAGTGGTCCAAGTGTGTTCTGCTCAGGTCCTGGTTGAGGAGATCATTGGGTCAGATGTACAAAGGTGTGAGATTAAACCATCTCCCAGCACTTCTGAGGAAACCTGGTTAGCAGTGCTGTGCCCTACTGAGTAGCCATGCCCAGGTCAAGCTTTCTGGAGGCAGAGTCTAAGATAAGGCCTTTTGTTCTGGCAATAGGACTGGGCAGAGGGAGGTCCAAGCAGGGGTTTGTTCTCCACAGAATCCAGTTCTGAGTCTAGTGTGGGACACAATGCAGGTTCTGCTGGCATTGTCATGGGTCAGTAGTCTTGACGTGGCTGGGTAAGGCATAGCACCCCTCTGTCCTCCAAAGGGAGGGGAGTGAACTGTCCTTTGATGGAGTTGGGGATCACACAGCCAAGGGGACCCTATCTCTTCTTGGCTGCTGTCCATGCGCTGGCCTGGGGATTGCTCTCTATGTCCCCATGCCAGCAGCAGTGGTAAAGCAAACCCCTTCCCCACTATCTTGCAGGTCAGAGCTAGGAGGGCTCCTGGAAGCTGGGACAAGCTCCACAGCCAAAAAATCCCCTCTAGCAGAGTAGAGTGGCTCTTCCCACAGTGGGGACAGGGGCTCCTCGGTCCTTCCTTCACCTGACATTTCTGGGTGCTGATTACAGAGGGTGGGCCTTGACTTCTTTGAACTGCCATGTGCCTGGGCACCTCCTGCCTGGGGGAGAGGCTGCAGGGCAGAGACAGCACAGATGGGGCCTGTTCCTGAGTGGGGCTTGTACATGCACCCTCCCCCTACCTCTCTGTGGGATATGAGGAAACCACGTCAGTTCCTGTGGCTGAGGTCCAAGAATGGAGACAAGGGGACAGGAGAGGTATGAGTAGCACCTGTCCTGACTGATTGGCGGGCAGGAAGGAAGGGTTCTGCCTCCGTGTCAAGTGATGCAAGTGTGCATCGCACAGTCGGGCACACACAGGCCACAACAGCTCCCCTCAGACAAGCCGCCCACCCTTCAGCACCTCGAATAGGGCCCTGCACCTCACCCCACCCTTCCCCTGTCCGGCAACCACTGCTGGACTATCTGAACCCAGCCCCTCTCTCTCTCTAGAGATCCCAAAGAAATAGTGGATCCCAGAGGGAAGGGGGGTGCAGAGGGTGGGGGCAGCGGGCACCTCTGCCCTTGCTCTCTCCGGGTCCTTCCCTGGAAAATTTCTAGAATAGTCTCCTCTCAGAGGTTTGCTGGAATCCCACCAATGGCAAAATCTGCAACACAGGCTGTCCCTGGCTCTCCAGGGGTCTGCCTGCCCTACTGCGCCAGGCCCATGCTGCAAAGTCCAGGGCATCTGAGTCTGATGAAAGTCTTGCTCCCCCTCCCCCATGGGGCCACACAGAGCTCACTGGCCAGAATAAGCTCAGTCCTTGCCTCTCACCTCTTTGACTCCTTGTCCCCCGCGCTGCTGAGCCACCCATTTCACAACTGCAGTCTCAAAAAAGCCCAGCTGCATAGCCCTGACCACATAGAGAACTCATAAAAGGGTCCAGCCTTCCTGGAGGCTGCCTCACCCACTCTAGGACCATAACTCTATCCCCTGCTAAACTTTGGTCCTGCCCCCACCCCCTCCAGGGCAGGGCTTTCTCTAGGGCCTTTTCCCTTTCAGGACCATGGTCCGAACCCTCCTGGACCATAGCCACACCCCCTCAGATTATGACCCTCCTCCCTCCTAGACCATGGCCTCCTCTTAGGTTATGGCCCCACCCCCTCCAGGATTACTTTCTCCAGTTCTCAAGGCCTCCCCCTAGCTCACTGGCCCCTCTGGGAAAGTCTGTACTACATCTGCACCCCACCCCTAGGTGCTAGGCCCAGCATGTCTATGGGACCCTCAAGGAGCAGGTATGTTCAGGAAACAACAAGGAGTGCCATTCCCAGGCCTACTGTCCCCCATCTCTTCTCAGGACAACCTCCTGACCCTTGTAGCAAAGAGGCCCCAGTGAGTGAGTAGGGGAGGTGTTCTGCAGCCCAGAGTGGAGGGGTCTTGGCTCAGCCCCAGGATCCCTGCCCACCCCAGCAGAAGGCAGCAGCCCTGGGTCTGGAATGGGGACTCAGCTATGGCATTCATACTCTCTCCCACTGTATAGTGAGTCAGCTCCCCAGTCACCCACCCACCCCCAGGAGGCTGATTGTCACTTAGAGGGCCTGGAGCCTCACTTGGTGTGGAGTTGTGGTGGAGGTGGGAAACAGACTGTGGCCAAGGACAGCACTTAGTCACACGTGGGGAAAAGGCAGGGATAGCTCAGGCTTCTAAGAACAAAACACAGTGGGATTCCCAGCTCTCTGCCTTCCCGTGTGATTCACAGAAGAGAGGGGTCACAGCTCAGCATGTGAGTGGGATTAGGATCAGTATGATGAGGGTCAGGACTAGGCCTGTGAATAGGATCAGAGCTCTGCCTATGACCAGGATTAGGGCTCAGTATGTGATCAGGGCCAGGATTTGGACTGTGACTGGGATCGGGATTGAATATTATAATTAGGGCTCAGACTGCCTATTAGCAGCATCAGGGTTCAGCCTGTGGCCAGGTTGAGGAGTCAGTGTGTGACAGGGTCAAAACTCAGTGTGTTATCATGGTCAGGGTCAGGGGTCAGGGGTGGTCTGATCCTACTCTCTCTTGGTCCCCTATCAGCCCCTATTGATCCATATCCAACAATCACTGCCAGACCTCAGATGTGGTTGGTCCACTGGAAGTTCCACAGGAGGCCAGCAGGGGACACTGCATTGTCTCAGAGAGAACATAGAAGTGCCCTGGTCTGTGAGAGGTGGGAATGTTTATACCTGGCAGCATTGCCTTTGCTCCCAGGTGGAAGTCCGTCCTTGGAGAGGCTGTGACTGATGGTAACAACTAATCTGGCTGTCAATGAGCTGCCTGGGCTGCTGTCAATGAGCCTAGACACCAGGAGACACTGCAGTTCGGTGTCCTACTGTGTCTGCACACCCCAGCTCACTGGATGCCCAGGGCTGGCCCACAGTGAGACTCCTGCCTGTGCCCTGCATGACCCAGACATGTGGGCACCCCTGACTCAGGAGGGCCTAGGCACGGGGCTGGAGCTCTGGCTGTCCATGACATGGGGGCTGAACAGGTTCCCAAGGTGCAGAAGGTAAAGCCAGGCAGAGGGGACAGAGAGGAAAGGAGGGAAGGGAGAAAATGAAAGAAGGTGGCTCAGATCCTGGAGCCCAGTCCATCCCTCCCTCCACTGCTCTCCGTCCTTCCCTCCCTCTCTCTCCTCTCCTCCTCCCTAGACCCTTCCTGATGCTCCCCTCACAGGTGCAGCTGACGCAGGCAGTTACTCACCACCCTCACTGGCTGACTCACCTCCCAGGTATCCAGCCTCCTCTGCAGCAGCGGAAAGAGGCCTTTGTGTCTGGGAACTTTGGCGTCAGCCAGCAAAAGGCTTCCGGGATAAAGCCCGGGACACAGCCTGCCAAGAGGAATGTGCCCTGGGTGGCCTGAGAGCCCTTTCCGGTGTGGGTACAGCGCAGCTCCTGTTGTCATAAGTCCCTCAGTGAGTGGATGCTGAGAGCTAGAGCTCTTGGCAGGGTGCAGCCTCCTCCCTGGCAGTATGAGGAAGGTGTTCACTATGGTGAACTTGGCACACAAGGGAAGAGGACCAGTATGAGAGTGCTCAGGTCCAGACCTCCATCAAATGTTCTCTCTGTGTCTGTCCTTTCCTGCTCTTCCTGGAGTATCTTGGAGCAAACCCAGTCACATCATTTCACCTGAAAGGACTTTGTTATTGGTTTCTGGAAAACAACACAGCATTACTATTCCCCAATGAAACTAGCACCTGGATCTAAGTTAGCCCACCATTCTTTTGCTACTCTAATGGACTAACACCTGTTCTTTTACAGTGGTTTTGCTCCTACATAGTCTTGGGTGGATTCCCGGTGGGCCTTACTTCCTCTCTGTGGCTTTGAGTGTCTGAGGCCCTGGGTCACCTGTGGTGCAAGTAGATTGCTCCAGGAAACCTCTGCTGGGGGGACTTTAAGCAATCAGAGAAAGTAGTCAGTCCAGCCCGGATTACACAGAGGGAGACCCACTGCTGTGGAGTGTCCAGTGGAACCTCTAGAGTGTGGATAATGAGGTGAGCCTGAAGGGTAATAAGGAACCAGCCACCTAAAGGCTCAGGATGAATCTTTCAGATTGAGAAGAAGGCCTGTGCCAAGGCCCAGAGGCAGGTATAAGCATGCTATTTGAGAAGCAGAAACAAGCAGTCTGCAGATGAGACTGGCTGTCCCCTTCTGGGGCACCACTGGGCCAGGTTGCAAGGGCTGTGCTGAGCTGCATCCTCAGATGGATAATCAGATGAACACCTGGGGGGGGGGTGTGCCTGAGACCATGCCTCCAGCACAGTTATGGCTTCATCCAGGACTTGAGGCCAGCTGCCCACATCTCGGTAATACTAAGAGGGAGGGAGGCACACGCAGAGATTCACCCACAGATTACAGAATCCTGGACCCCTATGTTTGTCCATCTTCTGTTGTTGTGACAAACTACCCAAGGCTTGGAACATTATAAAGAAAGAGTTTATTTAGTTCACAGTTTTGGAGGTTCAGTGGCTTGTTACCATCATTGTCTTGGCCCTGATGAGGGTCTCATGACACATAGCATCATGGTGGGAACTCATGCAAGAGAGAGGTCATATGGCAAGATAGGAAGCCAGAGAGAGGGAAAAGGGTCAGTCTTGGTCTCGATATCAACTCTCTGGCAAGAACTAACCAGGGTCCCATGAGGACTGCCTTAATCCTATCCAAGGGAGGGATCCCCATGACCTACAGATTTCCTACTAGGTCCCTCCTCTTAAAGATCGTCTCACATCATTATACTGGAGACCAAGCTACAGCCCATGAATCTTGAGGGACACACAAACCCTATCAAACCACAGAGCCCCTTAGAAGAACAGGGCCCTGCTCAGAGCCCCCTCCTCCACAGCCCCAGTGCTCACTGTGGCTGCAGCTCTGACTGTCACACTGATCACACTGACCCACATGACTGTCTTGGGTTTTCCAATGCCCCCTGAGCTGTGTGAACCTCAAGAGTCCACACAGCAGCATCTCAATCCACCCATCAACCTCCAAGGGTGACAGGGCCAGATAAGCTGAGGAGCACAAAGTCCTGAAAGTAAGAGCTGCTCAGGGATGACAGGAGGTGATGCCAAGGTGGAACAGAGATTGGGCAGCCAAAGGGGTCTACTGGATCTTGATGAAGGGAAGAGCATTCCAAGCCAGAGACAATGTTGAGCTAGTGGCACCATCTTCCTAGACTCCTCTTTCCCCTGCCGAGGGGTCTGAGTCCCCAGGGGAGGGAAGCCAGGTCCTGGTCCTATGAGCACCCTTCAAGCCAATGACTGATGGTGCCCAGGGCCAGACTATGATCTCCACAGCAGCCTGGGTGGCCCAGGACAAGAGGAGGCTGGTAGCAGCCCAGGCACCACTTCCTCCAGGGAGGCAGCAAGTCAATAGCCTTGGGCTATGTGAGATGTAGGGAGCTGGTGGCTGAGCAGGCAACAGGAACTCCTTCAGCTCTTGGCCCCAGGACTTACTGATTGCCAGGCTCTTAAGCCAAGGAACAGTATAAACCCTCTTTCATGGCCATCAGCCCACTATGTACCTGCTCCTTGGGTTCCCTCCCCTGGGACTCTGGGCAAGTCCCTCCCATATTAAAGGAGCCTCCCTTTCCTCTGCAATGGGCCAGCAGTGACAGGGCAGGAGGACCACCTGAAAAGCAAGCCTGCAGATCCCTGTGGCCCTGAGCTCCTGCTTCCCACTGTCTTGATCTCAAGGTCACCTGTACTCCAAAAAAGACCCAAGAGGATTGTGATCTTGTGGTCTGGACTGGGCTGTTGCTCACACTTCCCCTGCCAGGGGCTGTTCCCACCTATGCAATGCCCAGTGTGGCTTTCTGGCCTACCCCCTGGCAAAGGGTATAGTGCAGGGATGGGACCTAGGTCTTCAGGATGCCGGCCTCAATTAATGGGGAGCATCAGTTTCCCAAGAAACCTAGCCAGCACGCTTCCATCTCTCTAAAGATCTAGAGCTCTAGATTCTCTCTAGAGAGTGGATGTCTTCCGTTGGCCAAGCTGAAAATAGGGTGAAGGCAGGGGCCCAGGTGGTGGGACTTGGACCTGGAGGATGTGGAGCAGGGAGGCAGCATTGCTCACTGAGCTCAGGTGACTGCCCTGGGACATGTATGTTTTTCACATCACAAACCCTCAGAGGATGCCAAGGCCCAGGCAAGGACCTGGAACACTGCAGGTACTCAATAAAAGTTTGAAGATGATCCATGATGGAAGTGGAAGAAACAGTGAAGATGAGAGGCACCAAGCCCCCAGGAATGGCTACAGCCTGCTCTGCATCCAGAGGATGGGGACCACACAGCCAGGCCAGAGAGGCCAGGACAGTCCCAGGTAGATGCAGTGATGCTGATTTGGCCCCAAAACATGGTGGCTCTGGGATGGTGGGGTGGCAAGAGCTCCCCTGGTGAACCACAGATAGCTCAGGCTGCATCTCAGCACTAGAACTAGAATAGAAACCCCAGAGCAGGGGACTCCAGGGTAAAAAGCCAGCCCTGGGATTGTCTGGGCATGGTCTGGGAGGTGGAGTACTCTACAGGAATTAGGAGCATGACCATGACTCCAGGTGGCTGTGTGCCTGGGGCCTGGGACTTTTCATCACTGAAAGACTCTGACCCCATGATGAGGTTCCTCCACCTTTCTCCAGCTCCCAGACTTGGCAGGCTTGATCACTGGAGGGCCCTGGTGACTTTCAAAGGGCAGTGGGTGGGCCATTGGATGACTTAGAAGCCTTAGGACTGCCCACCTTCCTAATGGGCATCTGAGAGAATGGACACAGGGGCACACCCTGCCCCTGGGGCTGCAGGCCTCCATCTGTAAAATACGCTGAAAAAATTCTTACCTGTAGGATATAAGGAGGAAACTAGTATAGCCTGTGCCCCAGGAACAGAGTTGACGTCAAGATGGAAGAGGAAGAGGAGGAAGAGGAAGGCTCAACAGGGTCAAGGAGACATTCCAATGCTCAGCTAGTCCAAACTGCAACCTTGCTGCCCCTTTCTGGGCTCCCACTCTCCATCACTAAGGTGGGAATGTCTGGTGAGGGAGTTATGACATCAGAGCAAATGACCGACAAGGAATGCATTGTGAGCTCTGGTGTCAGGTAAGAGAAACACAGCTGTTTTCAGGAGGTTGTGTTGGTTAGTTTCTCTAGAGGAAAGGTACTTTTTTAAAGGAGATTTATTGTGTAAGCTTACAGAATCAGAGGCCAGAAGAGTTCACAATGGCCATCTTCTGGACAGTCAGAGGGTGCAGTAATTGCTTAACACAAGCTGGAAGTCACAGAACAAGGGGGATCCAGGATGTGGCATTAGTCTGAGAATGAAGGCCTGGAAGTTCCCTGAAGAGTTGTTGATAATGAGTTCACACTGAAAGGCTGAAGAAGCTGGAGTCTGATGTCCACAGGCAGTGGCAGTAACAAAAGATGTCCCTGCTCATGCAGCATGAGCTTTACATATGTAGGTTGACTTTCTCTTCTTCCTCCTTTATTTCATCTGGGCTGCAAGTTTATTAGATGGTACCATGTCCAAGCAGGTTGAGTCTTCCTTTCAGTTTTCTGGCCCACATGCCAATCATCTCTGGAAACACCCCAAAGACACATCCAGAAGTGTATTTTACTAATCTACTAGGAGTTTTTTAATCTAGTCAAGTTGACAATCATGATTAATGGTCACAGTATCAGATGGACAGACAGAGACAAAAGGACAGGTCAGTGATTGAATGGTGATGGATGGAGGCATGGAGAGGCAGAGGGAGGATGAGTGGGTGGGTAGATGGGTGGGTAGGTCAATGAATGGACAGATGGGTATGTAGATGGAATGTGTACAACTGGGTGGACAAATAAATGATGGATGGAGGAGCAAGCAGATGGGGAGATGAGTGGATAGATGGATAGTTTAACAGATGAATGGGTGGACGGAAGGGCGGGTACATGGGTGAATACATGCACACATGGGTGGGTTGATAGGTTGGTGGATGAGTGAAGGAATGAGTGACTGAAGTGAATGAGTGACGAAGTTCATTGGTTGAGCCCAACAAAGTTACAGCTTTGAGGTGGACATGCTGCCATGTTTTTGTTTAACCTCACAGATTTCTGCCTTTGTCACATGGAGTCAGATCTCTATGTGTTCTGGCTACATTCTTGGCTGCTTGGGGAGATGAGCCTGTCAGGGTCCTTGTGAATATACAAGCAGGACCTGAGAGGAGATGCAGGCCCAGAGCCATCTCCCTGGACAGCCAGATGCTGAGCACCTTGTCCTCAGAACATGGTCCCCAACTGCAGCTGATGTCTACCTTTCCCAAGCCCACAGACATCTGAGCTCATGGCAAACATACAGCAATTGGTCAAGGCCTCTCTCCTCATCTGCCTCCTTCTGTCTGGGACTCTGGCCAGAGGCCAATGTTCTTATTTACAATGGTATCCCTAGAGCCTGCAGAGAAAAGAGGGAGAAGTTTCCCTGGCCAGGGGAGCCAGTGGCAGGCCTGACGCAATTGGAGCCTGGAGATTACACACCAGGCTCACCCCATCCATGCCATCCCCCCAAAGATATGACCCTGGGCTCTGTGGTCTGGCTCCTCCCTGGTTTTTCCAGGCCCAAATCTACCCCATGGACTGAGCATTGGGATGTGGCAGTGCAGGACCCACAGCAGGTAGGCAGTGATGGAGTGACAGGGAAAAGTCCTGGATAGCCCCCAGGGGCTCCACTCCCCTTCCCTGGCCATTCTTCCTGGCTACATGGCTGGCCATGGGATGTAGCCTCTGTCCTTCCAGGCAGGTTTCAACTGAGCTCCAACCAGGTGGGTGATGGAGAGATAGTGAGGCTGGACAAGAGAATCAGGTGTGTATTTCTCCCCAGTGACTCAGTCCTGGCTCTGGTGACCCTACAGTCCATTGTGTGCCTGCAGGACTCCTGATGTTGCTGGGCTCTTCGTGGCCCTGTACTCTCCTCTAAATCTTCCTGTCCACATTCCAGATACCGGGGCCCTCTCATTGTCTGTCAGCTTTGGCAGTTTAAACCACACTTAATAAATGGCACTGCTGTAGCCACTGTGAGGGAACAATCTTACTGCATTCACCACTACCATTTCCACAAGAGAGGTTCTACCCAATTAAGTAAGGACTCCCCACCACCCAGCCCCCAGGACCCTACTTCTGTTTCTGGTTTTGCCTGTTTGGCATGCTTCATAGATACAGAGTCCTGAACCCTGGCTTACCACTCTAGGCAGCGCCCCTTGGTTTTCAGTATGTGAATGGCCTATAAACAGACTTCGAGTTCAACAATAGCCCAGCTGAGGGCTCAAGGGGTGGGGAGGCCTGGGAGGGCTGCAGAAGCCACAGCAGCTGGTACAAGATTAAACAGTAGAGGCAGGTGACAGGCATAGCTGTCCTTTGTGATGCTTTCAAAGGACTCACAATAACACTCTGATCCCATTTATGAACCAGGAAGCCAAGCCTGCCTGCCTGTCTACAGTGACACTTAATGTCAGCAAATAAAATCCAATCAATAAGAAAGCCCCAGAAGCCTTTGATCACAGTGTAGAGGCTGTGGGGGCCTGGCTGCTCACTGTGAGAGGCACTTAACCTGCTGTGAACCAGCAGCATCATGGGCCCAGCACACAGCTGGCATACCATGTGGGTACCAGGCGGTCAGGGTGGGGTTTTTGGTGATTAGCAAACTAGGAGCTGTGGGTACCCCTTCATCCATTTGTTTTTATCAAGTACAAGTGTGGATGGGCCTGGGCCAAGCAGATACCAAGGGCAAGGTTCTCCCTGGTGGGAATGGGTCAGATAGGACTCACTGCTCACCTGTGCCATGAAGGGTTGTGGCTAAGGATCAGGCTGCCCAAAGCTTGGGCGAGTTCTTGGGATTTGGGAATTTGTTCCTGCAATTTCAAATGAGGACAATGAAAAGGAGCCACCAAGCTGTGCACTCTTGCATCAGTAGGGCATGAACCTGTCATGCTCTTAAGTCTGAAGGAAAATGTCCCTGGGTTGATTTTGGCAGAGACTGAGGCAGGTGGGCACAGATAGTCCTGGTGGGTGTGCTGGCTTCTGGCACATACACATCACATGCACACAAGTAGCAGCACGCACGGATGGGTGGCGGGTGGTGAGCCCCTGGGAAAATATGACAAGAGGGTTATTGCCCAATCCCCTGCCCACCAGGAGCAGGGTGGCACCCACATTTTTGTGGCTTTATGCTCTGCACAGAGGTGGTGCCCTTAAAGGCAGAATGGAGACCCTGACTTGGCCCTGGTTCAAGGGATCCCCCAAGGCTGACTTGAGGACTCAAGCAAAGGACACAGATATAAATACTAGTGGAGGAGGACCCTATAATGCATTTATTGCCCCAATAGATGGCATGAGGGGAGACAATTCAATCAATGAGAGCTCTGATTGAGTTCAATAGAATGCCTGGCTTTTTCACTCATTTTATCTGCAAGTAGAAAAGCAACATTTTGTAAGTCTTTTTTTTTCCCCCCCCGAGAGAGAGAGAGAGAGAGAGCTGTGGACCTAACTCTCCATCTTGTACGGAAGGCTGCCTCCAGGCTGGGCAGGACCCTGTGGGGCAGGGCCTTGTGTCTATGCCTCGGCTGGGAGTGGACAGGGCATGGGAGAGGTGTTAGAGGTTGGAGCCCTGTGGCCAGTGAGAAGTGGACCATTTGGTTCTAGGAATACATGAAGATGGGATGTCCAGGGTGCTAAGGAGGAGGCCAAGGGTTGCTTGGCTGAAGAGGAACTCTGGTTTAAGAATTACCTAGACCAGGGCTGGGCCAAGTCCAAGGAGGCCAGAAGGTTCTACAACTACCCTGGCACATCCCCCACCCCTGCCATGACTCCACTTCCATGTGGAGTAGGGGGTCCTCTCTAAGCTACCCATTCCCAGAGCTCTCTTCTCCATTATTTTAAACACTGCTCTTCAGTTAAACAATAAGGTGCAGAGGGACCTGGTGGCCCATATTTGGAACCAAAAGAGATTCATGTGTCTTCATAAATTGCAGCTATTCCTGTTACTGAAAAAGGAGCACTGCAGACCTTACAGAGAAAAACAAAACTCTGTGCTAATATGTACTGTCCCATTAACAGGGATATGACTAGCAGAGGGCCAACACTAGGTGAGGACAAGCAGGCAGAGAGCTTCCTGTAAATGAGAGGAGAACAGGCTATTTCCACAGCCCTAGACCTACTGCCTCCCCACTCCTGTCATGGCTGCCACATACACAATTTGGGGTATCCCCTCACTAAGGGCCAGTGTCAGAAAAGGATGACCCCAGCCCCAGGTCCCATAGACTTGGGTCTAATTATAGCATCACCTCCCAGTAGCTCGTCCTCAGCAGCTCCTTCTACTGAGTCCCTATGGGTAATGCGCAGGTGACAGTGACAACCATGGTCCCCTATCCTGTTCCTGTCTCTGCCAGGCATGGCATAGCAACCCTCCCTAGACAACTGTGAAGAACTCACACCCTGCAAGTCCAGGAGAGAGGACAGCCCTACCCACCTGTCCACATCTAAGGAGGCTTCTGTCATTAAAGGCCTGGCAGAATTGCCTGGTAAGCAGCCTGGTGGCTCCCCAACCCAGGGCAGGGGAGTGGGGACATGGCCAGCATGCAGCCGTGAGGATCACTTTGGCTGAAGCAGGTGGGCCTCAGGGGTATCCCCACTCAACCCAAGTAGAGCCCTCTGCATCCCAGGCCCATCTCTTTTCCTGTATAGGAAACAGTCTCTGAGGAAGCCAGCAGGCCTGCAGGAATAAGTGGGAAGAAGGCAGGGGGACACAGAGAGAGCAGGCTGGCCCTGGTGCCACACAGGACTCGGACTAGGACCTCAGGAGACCAGAGGGAAAGAAAGGGGTTAGGTTAGCACTGGCCTACAGCTGTACTCCATGCCCTGCTTTTGCCTGTCCATGAGTACCCAGGTCTTCCTGTCTCTGGAGAAGGTGACCTGAGCCAGAGCAGCAGGGGACCTGTCTGAGGACCCCGTACTGAGACTGGAACTTAGCACAAGGAATGGGGGAAGGGAGCAGAGTAGAAGATACACAAGTATCCATGGAAGTTTTCACAGGAAGCTGGAAACAGATATTATGTGGGAAGGCTGGCACTGCTGTTGTGAAACCTGGAGAGACCTGTGGCCCCACCAGGAGATACATGTGGCCAAAGAGCCTGGCTCTGCCACGATCAGACTATTCTTTACCTGGCTCACTTGTGTAGAAGCTGATTAGAATCTCTATCAACAGCCACCCAGCAGGTCCTGGCTCCACACGTATCTCCTCTGCCCAGGTCAAGGTGAAATGGGTAGATCCATCCCATTGCCCAGTACACTGGTGAGCCTTTAGGAGGGGGGCAGCTCTCGCTTATCCCAAGACCCCCCTGCCAGGCCCATGGCTGACATTGTTAGATGATGGCAGGGCTGGCTAGAACCTTTCCTCTCCTTATTGTGTGTCTCAGTCCCTTAAGGCTGCTGTAACAAAAGATCAGACCAGGTGGCTTAAGTAACAGGATCTGACTGTTTCCAGTTCTGGAGGCTGGAGTGCCTTTAAGATGCTAGTAGATCAGGTGTCTGCAAAGGACCTTTCCTGGTGTGCAGACAGCATACATTCTGCTGAATGCAAAGCTCTAATCTCCTTTTCTTGTAAGGGGTCTAATCTGTCATCTGTGACCTCACCTAAACCCAATCACTGACCAGAAGCCTCCCATCTGACACTATCCCACTGGGGGTTAGGACTTCAAAGAAGTTACTTTGGGGGGACACACAAGAGCAGTCTGTAATATGGCTATCTTGGAGATAGAGGTCACAGGTCTAACATCCCACACCTGAGGGGTCCGACAGGGATAGAGCACTATCCAGCACTGCTGGAGGGTGGGCAGAAGTTCTGGACTTCACAACTCCACAGGAGCCTCTGGGTGGGGCCTAGGGATCTCTGCTTTGGTGAGGCTACTGTTGGGCCCTCAGAGCCCCCACTGCTCAAACAACAGCTCCATGGTTTATCTCTTTTACCCAAGTCATGGTGCCTGGGGTTGTCTGACCACACAAAGGCTTGAGGACCCTGCAATGCCCTTCCAGCCACTGTGGTAGAATACTAAGGGTGTTGGGCAAATGGGAAAGCACGGGTACTTGCCCAGTCTCTGCCATTCAGCTCCACTGCCTATCCTTCATGGTTCCATAGTAAGCCAGGCTACAGGACCACCCAGTCCTGACACTTGTACCCAGAACATCCCCCCACCCAAGCTCATTTATATGCCAGGACACTTGCTGTGCTGGGCAGGGCCTGTGTTGCCTCCTCCCAGAGCAGCTATGTGTTCCCACAGAAGTCATGGGGATGGATCCTGGTTTGGCCCAAACTTTGCTGCCCTGCTCCACCCATCAGACAAAAGCCGTGATCTCGGTCTTCTCACACTCCTTGCCATGGACAATGGCTGGGGCTGGCTGCCTGGGAATGATGCATCCTCACAGGTGACCCACACCATTATATTTGCTGCTCTACCCAACAGGAATTCCATTCTCCCACAGGCAGGGAGCAGCTGCCTCCAACTAGCTACCAGCCAGGATGGTCTTCTCTAACACTTGCAGAATGCCAGGCAGTCCAGGCCCCAGCACTCTAGACACTAACTCTCAGGACAAAGAGCCTTAAAACCACCTACCTGTGAAACAGGTGAGACTGCATTCCACATTCCACCCAGCACCCCAGAAGCACAAGCCACTTGTCTTACATAAGGAGAGCTGCACTGTGGAGTCCTAACCTCCCATCACACTCAGGGCCTCCTCTCCTAGATTCCAATGTGGCAGCACTGGCCAGGCACTATACCTGACTACCTGACTGGAGAGGTCACACTGAGAATGGAGACCCCTCAAGGGGCCTCAAGACCCCAGTGGGGGCAGAGTAGCCAGCCCCGGCCTGGAGTGAGCCCTGAATGTGCTGTTAACCCAAGCTTCAGGAACCTGGGGTCAGACCTCCCAGGAGCGGCCTGCAGGGTCCTCAATGGCAACATGGCTGGTCCTTGACAAGGACTCAGGAAATGTGTGCAGGGGGAAGGGGCCAGGTATGTCACCATGAGATGGCTACCACCCCCAAGGGCCTTCCACTAGGAGCACACAAGAGTGTATGCACACCAGCTCCTGGCTGCTAGGAGGCACCCAAAAGTGAACACAGGGTTGGTCTCCACTAGTAGGAAGGGAATAGCCAGGGGACCTAAGAGGATTGCATGCAGTACCTAACAGTGGGGATGGGGGGTGGTGGGGTGGGCTGGGCTCAACCAGGCTCCCAGGGAAGGGTAAGCATTTAAATGGGACCAGGAAGCTCACCCTGCTCTGGAGAAGTTGGGGGCTTCCCAAAAGCTTTTGCAGGTCTGTGGAGGGGAAGGGGAAACAGGGTCCAACCAGCTATCTCAGCTTCTGGTAGCAAGTCCACCTAAAACCAGGAAAAGATTCTAAAGCTAACACATAGCACAGCTACAGCACCTAAGAAGCTAGTCACAAATGAAGGACAAACATGTTTGGAGGGCACAGGAGGCTCTGTGAGGAATCCAGAAGGTAGCAGAGGTGGGAATGCTTGTTGGGCACCTGGGCCCAGATAAGCAGCAGCTCTGGGCCTCCACAGTACACATGCACCTGACATTTCTGTACACTGTATACTCTATTCATCCAGTGGCAAGCCAATGAGGAAGCTACCAAGTGTTCTGTGGAGGCAGAGTGCACGGCCCAGATCCTACTCCTCAAAAGAACCCCAGTGGGGCACAAGGGATCCAACTAGAGGGGCTGTTCCCTCAGCTGGCTCTGGAAGGAGTGCTCGGAGGCCAGACATCATTCTGACAGTCAGACCATAATAGTCAGAACAGGAGCAGGTAGTGAGGGGAAGATCTGGTCCTCAGATGGAAAATCTCATGAGTGTAAACCATCTACAAGGGACCTGGCAAGGTCCACCAAAGCTCCAGCAGCTCTACCTCAAACCTGAGGTGACATATGACATCCTGTAGGTAATTTGTCCTTTGGTGCTGCCAGCAACCAGTGAGCCCTGACCTCTTACCTCCTGCAGCACCTCAAGCAGCTGCAACTCAAGACTCTGGCGACAGCCAGAAATGGCACACAGTGCCATTATCGCCCCAGATATGGGAAGGAAATGGTGTGACAGCAGCATGACCAGAGGCAGCAGGGCCCAAAGAATCAGCACAAAACCTCTGAAAACTATCTGATTTTTATAGTCTTCACACATGCCTTTAAAACAAGAAACACACATGGCCTCTAGTGTTACAGAGGCAATGACTATGGCCTCAGCATTTGGACAGTTGTAAGAATTGCAAACCACTCTCCCCCAAGTCCCCTTGGCTTCATGGGATCCTGGGAGCAAGTCTTGGTGGAATAACTAGTGAACAATGGAATGAAAACTAGGTGTCGATTCAGTTACCATGACGCGAATCTGAGAGTGAATGGAGTTCAGGGGAAAGCAGTGAAAGAACATAGAAAAATACACCTATTTCATGTACATTCAGAAGCGCTAATGACCACGGACAAAGGGCCTGCTGAAATGATGGTACAGGCGGCCATAAAATGAGAAGCTACAAATCAGCTACAAGGTCTGGGGAAATCACTAACTGCATCCTTTCACAATGATTTTGTGAAACCAACCCATGTGGATATGCCTTCACTGGTAGTATTACTAACCTGTTAGCTGAGGATAAAAGCTCGAACACTGCTGGAGCTCCCAACAGCCTGTTTTACCATGCTCAGTGCAAACCTAGGACTAATTTTGGAACATCTCATCAAGATCTCTCCACATAAAGGCTGTAACCATGAAATTCAGGAGAGCATAGAATATGGACTTTGCACTGGCCTTTGAACCAAAGGCTGAAAAGAGCAGTGTCCATGGTCCCTGGGGATGAGAGGACCTGGCCAGGTAGCTCTAACTCTATAGAGAAACCCATCCCACCCTGTCAGCTGCAGTGGGGCTCACACCTGAGCTGTGAGGCCTGTTGGCCACAGGGGATGCTAGTCTGTTTAGGACCATGGCTGAAGTAGGCACCTGTAAGAGGGTTTTGTTTGTTGCCTATGTAGCCACAAGTGCTCTATAATGGCACTAGAGGTGATCTGAGTCAGTCCTTGGCAACCTGCCTTCAGGTACCAGGCTCGGGGTCCACCCTACACAGGAACGCCCAGCAGCCCAACCCTTCTGGGGCTAGCATGCTGCTTTTCTCCTCTTGGGCAGACATGCCTTGCCCTTGACATACATGGCCCAGCCTGGCCCCATCTGCAGCTACAGAAGATTCGGAGGTGCTTCAGGTAGGGGGTCTCCTTGCAGGTCTCATCCCATTCAGGTCATATGACCAGTGTTACAGAAAACCCCTGGTCAGCTGGAACACCGTGGGGCCAGGCCTCCTGAGTAATATAGCAGCTGGTGAGAGCTATGGGCGCCTGAGCATGTGCCCACTCTAGGGAGCCCAGCTGCAGGGTATCATCAGTGATCACCTGCTGTAGATGAGCAGGGCAAGGGGGAAAGTGTTGAGCCTGTGCCACCAGCAGGGCACTCCTGGAAGGCCTCAATTTTGACCACAGCTCTCAGAGCAACCCGCCGCTGTCTTAGCTGCCACTGTTGCCTGAATACAGAGTGTAGCGCATCCAGCTGCCCTGCCTCCTGCATGGTGAAGCATGGCTGCTGTTCAGCAAAGTGCACAATAGCTTCAAAAGATGCTGCTGCCTGCTCCCAGGCTGCTTCGTCGTCCTCCTCAGTGCCACGCTCTCCTTCTTCTGCATGCCCATCGGCCTGGGCTGGTGGTGTAGTAGTGTGTGCCTCACCCACCTCCCTCCCAACTGTGCCCTGCTTCTCTGTCCCAATGTTCTGAAGCCTACTGCCCGGGCAGGAGGGGCCCTCTTTCACCAGCTCAAGGATGTGGGCAAAAGTCTTATGGTGAGGCTTAGAGGTACAGTGTTCTGCTGCCACTTCCTCTTCCTCCGATGAGCCTTCAGTGAAGGCGCCTGCAGGCCACAGCTTCCTCCAGGCCTGCCTGAAGACCTGGCTGGGCACGGCATTCCAGGCACAGGCCACATTGAAAATTGTATCGTTCATGCTGTAGCGGGAATGGAAGCCCTGCAGAGTGAGGGGAGGGCTAATGAAGTGCCTCATGAAGTCTCTTCGAATGCCTTGCTCCATGGGCTGAATTAAGGAGGTCACACTGGCAGGCAGGAAGATGGTGAAAATGTTATCAGATACCAACTCAGACTCCTGTGGATGGGCCCGGGAGTTGTCCAGCAAGAGAATGGCCTTACTGTCTTCAGGCAAACCTATCGTTCTGAAGTGTTCTCGCACCGAGGGGACAAAGATGTGATGGAACCAATCTGAGAAAATCTCCTTGTCTACCCAGGCATTACCCTGAGCTTTATAGGCAACAGGAAGGTGCTGAATGCCTCTGAACGCCCTAGGGCCACCACACTTCCCGATGGCCAAGGGTTTGATTCTGTGGGAGCCCGTGGCATTGGCACACATCAGGACAGTCAGTCTGTCCTTGCCTTGCTTGAGGCTGGGTATGGTTCCACCATCCGGGTTGGGATTTGGCAAGCACCGCCAGAAAAGACCAGTCTCATCAGCACTGTAAACCTGCTCAGGGGACAACCCATGCTCAGCAGTCAGGCTCCTAAAAAAGCCACAGAACTGCTCAGCTGCTTGGTGGTCGGCCACCTGCTTCTCACTGGATGCATCTAGCTTTTTAATGCCATGCCTGGCCTTAAAGCGCCAAAGCCATCCTCCAGAAAACACACAGGGCTCGGTCAGCTGCATCTGCTCGTAGAAGTCCTTGGCCTTCTCGATGAGCATGGGACCTGACACAGGGATGCCCTCAGCACGCTTTACCAGGAACCACTCATACAGCACCCGATCCAGGTGCTCCAGCTTTGGCGTGTGCAAAGTGCGCCTCTGCTCCAGTGCCTGTCTGGAGTCTGAATTGGCAAAGAATCTGAGCAGCTGGGCCTTGTGAGCCTTGATGTCATACAAGGTGGACATGCCCACGTTGTACTCCTGCATTAGTGCCTTCCTGCTCTCACCCCGCTCCAGGCGTGTGCAAATGTCAATTTTCTCCTTCAGTGTCAGTACCACCCGCTTGCGCTTTTCTCCCCTGCCCTTTGCAGCATTCTGCTTGGAGGCCATGAGGGGCTGGTGTGGTCTAGCCTGGCACTATTCCTTCCCTGCCTTAGTTCTCTCCCTCTTCCCTCTAGCCTTCTGATCTGCTGATACCAGGTTCAAGCCCAGTCCCTCACTGGCTCTGCCTCCCACTTGCAGCAATCTCTTGCCTCAGCCTTCCTTCAGTGGCTGGGCTCCAGCAAGCTCAGGCCTTGGCTCCTAACAACATGGTCTGCCACCAGGTCTCTCTGTAGGACAGGTGGCCAATGTCACGCTGCCTGGGACTTGCTCCACTCAGCTGGACCCTTGGTCTTCTCTGCATAGACAGCAACAGAGCTCCCTCAAACACTGCCAAGTTTCATTAATTGATGTTTTGCAGCATGAGCTGGGAATGCCTCTCTCCAGGGTCCACAGTGGTGTTTCACCCACAGCCCTACAGAAACTGGAAAGCAGAGAAAAAAAATGTTATGGGACGAGCCTGGGATATTCCTACCAGGAAGCTTCACAAGAAACTACACAGCTGCTCCATGCTGTTTGCTGTTGACTGTCCTGCCGTTACCACTTACCTCTTCATGCTGGCTTGCCTCCAGCCCACTCCACTATTCTAAAAGGGCTACTCAGGGACCACAGAGGCAGAGTCCCACAGAAGCAGCAGCACCAGTAATCTTAACGTGTATGCATTCCCCCATGTAAATGCATGCAGAATTCATAGATGGACTCTTAGCAACTTGAACCCACTTAAGCCTGGCTGCTTTGTCCAACTTTGTGCAGTCATGAGGCCAGAGGGTTACTTATATGTATAGCATAAAAATGAGCACATCTCAAGAGAAAGGAGTCATTTATCCAAACATAAGAGCTCCAAAGACATGTGACAACTTGTAACCACCCAGCTTGGTTGGGGAGGGGTCCCTTTCTGAGTCAGGACTGCAAGATGTGATGGTCTTTTGGGTCATAAAATTCCATTTGCTGATTGGAAAGGGTAGTGTGTATACTGCCTGGCACAGTGTGGTACATGCACATCACTGTGGGGAAGAGAAGGGAAATCAAGGCTGTAATCCACAACTGAGAGGATCTTTTAAATGAAATAAGAGATACGATGTGGAATTCCACAGGAACTTGAGAGGTTGACAAGCTTCCTGGAGAGATCTGGCACCAGAAAGGGGCTCACTATGGACATCTCTTGATGCTTGGCATGCAGATGTGTGCCAGGTGACAGGAAGTAGCTGAAAACCCTGTCTAGCTTGCAACAGTAAACATTTCCTTCAGGAGTGAAATTTGGATACTACTTCTGAAAAAAATCTCTTCCTAGCAAAATGGTAACATGCTATGGTAAGGAAAGTTCAAGTGGTTTCTAGCCTTGCAGTTTCAAGGGAAGCACTGACATCCTGAGGCCAAGCGAATACTAACTTAAAATATTATGTGCCTGTGCCAAAGCTATTGCACAAAAAAACTAGGAAGACAAAAGGGACAGAGCTGGGGCAAGACAGAAAGAAGAAGACACACATCCCTATTCAGAGCTCTCCTGTGTGAGAGGAAGTAAACTTTAGAAAAGGCCCTGAAGAATTTAGGGAAAGGATACAAAAAACGACCTTTCCGTCAGCAGGCTATGGTAGTCTACGGGGAAGGGAGGATTTTTTAAAGGAGAATATGAGCCTTGGAGAGTGAGCAAAACAATTGGAGATTCCTGAGTTAAGAGTGGGGATCCTTTTTACCAACAGAAATATCGGTGTGCGCACGCGCAGGACCAGGCCTGGGAGTTTACACCCACCGGATTCCCGGCGGAGGGAATCCGGGCAGGGAGATCCTTGATCTCCAAGGGGCTCATCTTGAAAGCGATTACTTTTCCCGGACCACATTCAGAGTGGAAGGTTGTTGTTGGGCTTGGGAAAATCAGAAAGGAAAACAACGGCAAAGTCTCACTCGTCCTCAGGGCTAGGCCCCCAGGTGACGAGACCCTGGGAAGGTGGAGGCTCACTCCGGGGCGTCACGGGACCTGTGCAGGGCCGAGTGCAGGCGCCTCTGGGAGAGCGATGGAGGCTGCTCCGACACGGGGCGTCTGGGTTGGGGTCGCGGGCGCGGTAGGAAGCGGAGCCAGGCCTGCAA